>NW_019392671.1:1959312-2363048 GCF_000648675.2 Cimex lectularius | reverse complement strand
ACTGGAAAATGCATTTATTGACTTTATCAATTCTAAAAATTCTGAATTCTACTCAGACGGAATTAATAAGTTACCAACACGTTGGGAGAAATGTATTGAGAGTATGGGAAATTATTTTGATTAAAGAACATTGCTTTAAAGTAACTAGTTTCTTTTTTTTTGTTTAATACCAAAATCCTGCATTATTTTCCGGACAACCCAATAATTTAATAATATTAAGGTATTATTCTAATTTTTTAATCTTTTATCTTTAATCACTAATTTATAATTAATTTCTTACAGTATTTACTATTGTAATAGTTATTGGTGTTATAATTCCTGCTTTTCACACATTCAAATTGAGCGCCATTAAAAAACCAGCTGCTAATTGGAACATCGCATTGGCGGGGGTATAAGCGGGTTCACTTTTGCAATTCATGTCGAGAGACATATTTGTAGAAACCCTTCAATCTGATGATGAGCTAAAGGGCTTGAAATCCGGATTGTTGCGAAACAACTTATTGTGAGTAGGAACCATCTTTTTAAAAAGGATTGAACTCCACACCCACTCCATCGTTCATAATTTCTATCTAGTGAGTTATTAGTTGTTGGTTTTATTTTTCCATAAACAAATTAATTTATTTTTATATTTTGTGTCATAATTTGTAGTCTCAAGTTGCCTAAAATGTAAAGTAATTCTTATCATAAAGAACGTTTAACTAGGCGTTGAGGATCGAGGACAAGGAGTTGGAACTACTTTACAATATTTTTCCAAATTAATTTAAATAAAATTCCTTTCCAAGAGCTATGCCAGGATTCAAACCCAAAACCGTTAGCATGGCAAATACAAGTCTGATAGCGTAACCCCTCCCTAAAAATAATACTTTTATTTATTTTATATATGTTATATTATATATTGAATTTTTTTCCAGGGGATATTTAAAGAAAATAAAGAAAAGCCAATTGTACAAGTTTTAAATGTAATTACAACTAAGATAAAAGATACTGTTGATACTAATTCATTGTGTGATGAAGAATTGGAAGCTTTGTATCATGCTATCAGGCGGCTAGTTGCATCAAAAACTGGATTTAGTTCATTTACACAGTTAAATGGGTATGTAGCTTTCTAACTCACCTTACCAATTTGAAAATTTATCATTTATGGCTCAAACACAGATAATTTTTGTTTACTCACAACTAGATGTCTTTCTCATTTTATAAATGACATGTAGTCTCAAACCTAAATAGATTAATATAAATTTTGAACTTTCTACGTGTACATTGCAATTTTTCCCTGCTAGACATGGTACAGTTTTATATTTATGTATATAAATAAAAATTTGATTTCCACCATCACCCCCTTCAAAATTATTGAAATTGTGGCTCACATTAATTTTCAATTAAACTTGTTTTGATTTAAATTTTTTACGTTACTGTAACATTTAAGCTAACATCTATCCTCTTAGATATGTGAATTCTATCTGAATATAGTATCACGAGAAGCTTCCTTGCAAGCTTGATCATGTTTCATTTCTTATTTGAGACTTTAATCAAATTTCCATATGCGAATTTCCATAATTTAGTGTTGAATAATGATTTTGAAGTTATTGAATGCCCTGTGATGATATAGAATCATTGCACTTACTCAGGTAGGCTTGGTTCAAAAACATTTTGTAATTTTCATAATTTTTCAAGCCTAATGAGGGTGTCTGTGGCTGCAATGGTTAAGGTGTTGACATTTATCACTGTAAGGTAAAGGTCCCGGGTTTGAATCCAGCGTCCCTGCAATCAAAACCAACATACTTACAAATGGAGTTTTTTTCAAATACACCAACACCCCGAGGGTTGATAGGACCTCTGCTGTTGCGAACCCTTGTAAAAAAATAAATAAATAATTCTTCGAGATTCATCTTGGTCGTTCCCAGCACCAATTGGAAAATTTCAGTGCAAGAGTTTACAGAATAAACACGTACTAAATGCCCACTCCTGTCTAAATTGCCTGATGAATACATTTTGTTTCTTGGATTCTTAATTTAGCTTTCAATTTGTCAAACTTGGCAACATCCACTTCTGTTTAATTTATAGTAAGAGCAGATGGAAAATTCAAAATTAATAGACCCTCAGTTATTGCAGTTGTGTAGAAATACAAGAAATGAAAAGCTTTTAACATTAATTTTTTGTTCTCTAATTGGGGGATTCACATTTTAATTCATTTTGTATTAAAAGAAGCAAACGATAGTGCAAGCATTTCAACATCATTATTAGATTATTTATTTTAATGTATATTTAATAGGTTTAGAGAAAGCCTTGGATTTATTGTTGTAAAAGGTTTAAATAGAAACAATGAAGCCATGACCCATGCAGCTGTAGATATGATTTGTGCATTAATGCGCCCAATGCATGAAGATTATGATTTGAAACAAGAGCAACAGAATAAATCATCTTTATTATCTAAGGAAGACTTTTTGAATAAACTATTGGATAGATGGACACATTATGTTGTAAGGAAATAATTTATATAATAATTATGAACATTTACATTGCAATTGTTGTGCATTTTAATTAAAATTATGTAATTTTATATCTTTGGCATTTCTGTTTTTGTTTTTCTATTAGAATAGTGGAACTGGTGCACTTGTTGTAGCAGCTATGCTTGATATGTTGACTTTTGCTCTCTGTTTACCATACAGTGAAACAACTGAAGGGAGATATTTTGATGCATTACTTCAATTAGTAGCTAAAAGAGGAAGATGTTTATTTAAGCATTTCCAGGTATGTAAATTTTAAGATCGTGCTCAAAAAAGTATGCATAAAAAATGGAATTTCTTTAACAGCACCCCTGTGTCACAATTGTAAAAGGAGCTAGTCTTTTGATGCAAGCCATTATCGAGGAAGCCGAGCAGGATGTGGCAAGGAACATGCAAGAACTTGCTTTGAGTGAAAGTGCTTTACCTCGTCATTTATTAACTGCCTTATTCACTCCTAAAACTGACTTGCAAATGTATACACAGTGCAAGTTATCTAGGCAGTTAGTAGGTCTGTGGTTGGCAGGTAACAATAATGGGATGGAACTTCTTAAACGCCTGTTGGTAAATATTCTTTCTTGTGGCCATACCATTTAATATATTATTGTAATGAACAAGTATTAATGACTATTGATGAATTTATTCTAGCCCTCTGGTTTACTAGCCTATTTAGAAAGTGATGAAATACCGCCAAAAGAAAGTGATGACATGGCTATTATAGTAAGGGATAATTTAAAACTAGCACAAGATCATGCAAATAAATTGGCCAAAAATCCTCACTTGGCAATCTTGGAAAAGAGATATCGACTACTAGAAAAACACATTGAGGTAATAAAGATTATTTCAACCAGTGTAACTTGTTTATAGAGGAAATAAAATTTTACTAATCCATATATGTTTAGCATACTTAATTGACCGGGTTAATTATTTCAATTAATTATACATTTTATTTAAGGTCATAGTAGAGATGAAAAAGTTATTGTCACGAGAAGGATTCGAATCCACAACCTTCATCTCAGTATGCCACTGCTATTACCACCTGAGCTCGTGACACTAACTTTTTGAAGTCAAGATAGCTTAAGTGGTTAGAGCAGCAGCGTATTGAGCTGAAGGTCGTGGGTTTGAATCCCGCTCTTGGCCCTAACTTTTTCATCTCAACCAAGACCTTAGATAAAAAGAATAATTAATTGATAAAATTTTACTGTTGATTTTAAATTGTAACAAACTTGCTTAAGGTTGTGTATTTTAATGTCTATTATTACACATTTTCTGTTAATATCGAAGACCATGAATCCAAAACTGATAAATAACTTGGGATCACTAAAAAAATAATAATAATAATGTTTATTTATTATTTAAGAACTTCTGCCCAAGAAAGTAAGACTAAATTTCTTCTTTTAAAATATATACCAACCCTAGATTCACATAGGATTTTAGTAACTGGGGATTTGATTGTTGTGGGTGGAGCAGCCTTTAGTTGAAGTTCATGGACTGATGTTTATGAGCCGGATGTTGTAGCGGGATGTGAGCAAGCAAATGGCCTTGTGCAGCAGGCAGCCAGATTGGCTTTTGAGGGTGCAAGAGATGATGCTGCGAGAACACTGCAGCTAGTGTTGACACCTTGCTCCATTAGTGAGAGTCGTCAACAAGTCTGCATTTATCAGGTTGGCTCCTGCATATGTCTAAAGCTATTTAACTGACCGCCGCTTCAGAGTGTGACAACCCGATATTAAACCAATACAAGCCAGTTTCCCACAAGGGAGCATTCTTGGTCCCATCTTTTATACTGCTGCCCAAGCCTTATATACATTTTCACATCCCAAGAACATGACACCCTTAAACGACAATGGCCTCGAGACATTTTCGCCCCTTTTTCCCTGAAATCAAATAGCAGCGTTGGCTGGTTTCTTTTAACTTGTGTACTCCAAGTTTAGTGCTAGCCATAGTGTCAGTGCTGTTCTAAGACCGTGAAGAAGAGAAAAAAATATACATACATTTAAAACAACAATATTTTCACTTTACCATCATAAGTGAGATGTCTAAATGAAATTATTACCATACTTTTGCATTCTTTAAAAAAAAATAAAAATAATAATATAAATAGAAGGATGCCTAATAGGATTTTCCTCCCATCAGTGTTCTTACTGCAGAATGATCACAATTTAAATTTTATAGGGGCTCAAAATTTATTAGAGTAGTAATAGGTGAAGTAGATATTTCAGACTTACGATTAGATTTATTGCATGCAATTTTATATCTTCAGTTCAGTATTTACGAGGGGGACAATTTTTTGCATATAATTCGATATTTTCAGTTCTGTATTTATGATGGAGACAATATGAAGGGTAAGGGGGAAAAACTGATTGTCAGCTGGACTAACTGTAAATAGTTGAAATATCTTTTGAATTTTTATTTAATTAATATTTATGTATTTTTATTTATTTTTTCCATTTTTTTAGTGGAAAAACATTATCTATCCAACACTTTATTTATTTATTTATTTTTTAATTCATATTTTTTTGATCCAGCGCTTAATTAAACTGAGGTCATAATGTTTAGGGGAAAAAATCAAGCACATCAATAAAATAACAGTTTTTCTCATGTTGAACCGGCACAGGGTTACTTAATGGGTTACTCCACTCGCTTGTTTTTTGAGATGTTCAAACACGTTTCGGCATTGCCCCATCTTCAGTGAGGAATTGTCTGTCATTTTGTCTCAGTAGGGTTTATATAGCTGGGGGTGTTGAGCTAGTGGGGGCGTGGTCATTGGTTGGTGCTCATTGATTGGTCGTGATGTTGGTTATTTCCGTTGCTAGTTATTATTGTGTGTTGTGATTTTTTTTTTTTTTCAATGTTTTATTCTTCTGAACGTTTTCATTTTTGTTATGTATTGGTTTTAATGGGGTGAAGGTAGTGTATGAATGTGAGTTCGTTTGTGGGTTTGAATTTTCTGCCTTTAAGTGTTATTTGTTTGTATATTTCAAGATTCTCCAGTATGTTGAGTTTTCGTCCTTTATGTGTGTTGTGTTTGGTTTATGGCTGTGTTGTATTAAGTGTGTGGCTAATTTTGATTTTCTGTCATTGTCTGTGAAGGATCTATTCTTTGAATTGATCTCTTAATTTCCTTCCAGCCAATACATACATTGCAGTCCAATGTATGTATCTCTGCATTGGCGTGTGATGCTATAAATACTATTATTGTCTAGCAGGTTAGTCATGTCTATGTTTCTTTTTAACAGTTTTCCTGTGTTATTGTTGGTCCTTAGTGCTGTTGTTTTCAGTGAGAGTTTGTTGAAAAAGTTGTTTATTATTATTATTCTTTTTTTTTTTTTTTTTNTTTTTTTTGGTATGGGTAGTTGGATTGTGCATTTATGATGTTGCTTGCAGTGGATTTTCTGCATATTTGTAAGTCGATTCTATTGTTGGTTCTGGTAAGTCTAGGAAGTTGATACTGCTGTTGTTTTCAATTTCTATGATGAGTGTGATGTTTTTGCGTGTTGTGTTAAGTATGTTTTCTGGGGAGGAGTTTTCTGTTATGGTGAGTATGTTGTTGACATATATAAATAGATGGACTATTCTGTTCTTAGCCATTATTTAAGTAAATGGTTTCCTTTGAGATTTTGGAGAAACAGCTCTGCAAGAATGGCAGATGTTGGGTTCCCCATCCCTAGACATCTTATGGGGTGTATCGTTGAATTTCAAGTTTTTTTTTCTCTTTTTTTTCAACAGCAGAGGTCAGGTCATATAAGCCCTCAGGGTCCCGGTGTTTTTAATAAGAAAAGCCCATTTGTAAATATGTCAGCTTCAAATGGATTCGAACCTGGGACCTTACAGTGATGAGCGCCGTGTCAACGCCTAAACGGTTGCGGCCACTGACGCCCCCAGTTAGGGGTATTGTTAAGTTATTTAGTTTTTCTACTAGATCTATTGTCTTTATAATGCAAAATGGGTAGTCAAAAAACACGCGAATAGAGACATACCCAGTAAGTAACCGTATCCTGGTTCAATATGAGTTCACCGAGTTGCAGACCAATACCACCCATTATCAACTCAACAGTTTTTCTTACAATAAACTTTTTTTAAACCAGCACAGGGTCTGTCCCCACTTGTGGACACATACATTTTAAGTAACATAGCCTGACTTGCTGTGTTAAAGTTGATGTTTGGTTTTGGTCTGCGAGTCAGTGAACTCATGTTGAACCGACTCGCAGTCCAAAACCCATCATCAATAAACTTTTTATTTGGAATATACAATAAAAATTCTAATTATTAAATAATATATTTTTATCACAAGACCTTCAAATTAGTAAAATATCTTTGAGCTTTAGAAGAACAAAATTTTTGAAGAACTTGCAGATCGTGTTATTTGGCTGCAGATGGAAGCTTTTCTTGTTAAAGGCAATAGGAAAATGAAATTTGCCTTTTTTGAGTGCATTCAAAAACATTTTCGTTTTTTCTGTTTTTGTGAGTTTCCTCAATATTTAGGATCAGACCTGAGATCCATTCTGGAAAATTAATCCTGCATCGTTATCACACATTAATTCTTTGATAAGCTGGACCTTGAAGGGACAGGTTAGTGGAAATATGCAGGCCTGGGTTCTTGATTGTTATTTTATTATTATTGTTATTTTGATCAAACTCCAAGTAGGAATGTGTGCATACTGGGAATTCAACTTCCACAGACTTAAAACGTTTCTACAGAGTACTATACACTGTAGTACACGTACACAAAAAGAGGCCAATTCTTATGTTGATCTCTGCACAAATACATGCCACCTGTTGGCTTGGACTCCTTTTTCTCCCTGGACTGTCTGGGAAACTCTTTCCTTCCTAGCAGTTTATTATTTGTAAAGTATTCCGGAAAGCTTTTTAATCGTTATTTCTCTAAAAAATGACAGGCGGTTTTTAAATAACCAACTTCAGTAAAAATAACAAGTAGTAACTGGATGTTATCGAGGTCCCAGTTTGTACTGCTTGACAGTGATGTTTAATTTTGTATTTTTATTTTATCTATCAAGATTTATAAAACAAACTGAATTCTTTGTGTTGTATAAATACCCAAAATATCTGTATAGAATGTAATGAACTTAGCTATTAATAAAGTGAATATATTATCGTTTCAGAATACATTCGAGCATTGGGGAGCACGGCTTGGCAAAGAAAAAAGAAATGATAAACTTAAATTTGCACCAGTGGTATTACGAAAAAGCAGACAACAAATAAAAAGTAATTTGAATTGGGCATTATTTTATTATAAATTCAATCATAATCACTCTCTTCCTAATTTAATTTGGAATCATAAGGTATATGCATATCATTTGTTTTATTTGATGATAGTGTTGAATATTTTGCCTTATTGTCATTTTATTTTATTTTTTATCAAGACTCGAGATGAATTAAGAAATGCTTTAGACAAAGAAGTTAAAGCATTTGACGCCAATAGGGAACTCACAAGAGGAAATGTAATCGCTTGGAATTACTCCGAATTTGAAGTTATATATGCTAGTCTAAAAGATCAACTCTGCATCGATGGATATTATATTAAAGTACTGTTGGATTGTCGAAAAGCTCCTGAGTCACTGTCTAACATTTCGTAAGCAATTAAGATACAAAAGTACTGTTTTTTAATTCAAATCTAACGATTAATCATTGTTTTCAGAACGAGCTTTTTTAACAATTTGTATCACCGATTTCTAGTTCCAACGGCACCTGAAATAAAATGTATGTGCCTTGAAGCATTAGCCATGGTGTATGAATGTTATCATGAAAGTATAGGTTATTTTTCTGATACAAAACATATTGTTAATATGTTAGAAAGGGTAAATCTAGTTATATTATATATTATGCTTAAATAGACAAGGATATAATATAATTTTTTTAACAATTTCAGACAGCTGATAGATTAGAGCGTGATAGGCTCATACTTTTTTTAAAGACTTTAACCCACAATAAGGCTAATGTTAAAGATATTATAGTGAATTCTTCAGGTATAACGATTCTTGTAGATCTCATGACACTTGCACATCTACATACTTCCAGGTATATCCTTAATCACATGTTTTGTATTCTTGGGTGTTTTAATATTTACCCAACTTTTTACCTCATGTTTTTTCTATATAGCCTAATCTGTATAGTCTTTAGTATAATGTAAATTTACATCTTAAAGAGTTAAGTGAATTAAGATTATTATCAGTTTATTAAATAATTATATGTTTTATATGTGTATGCTTTATAATAAATTATTATTACTTTAAAATAAATAATAAATATAATAAAATTATTATAAAATAATTATTATGTATTTTAGAGCTTACGTTCCTACACAAACTAACGTGATTGAATATGGAAATTCTTTTGAAAGAGAACAGGAAAAAGAATGGCATTATTGTAGTACATCTGAAGAAAGGAAAGAAGATAATAAAAATCCTCGTAATTCAGTTTCATTTAAAGAGGTAACATTTTTAAAAGTAAAGGTTTTCTTCTTTTTTCTAGTAATTTCTTCATTAGGAAAATGTATGCTTAAATTTTGCATATCATGTATTCATATATGTTTTCATATATGATTAACCTGCTACAATCTAGTATTCTCACAGATAAAAGTAGTTGGGATGTTAAAGCCATAAGGTGTATGTGGTGGTGTTATCCACTCCACCGAAACATCAAATCTAAGCCTGTTTTCTTCGTCAACAGATAAATGTGGTCTGTTTGCTATAAGGTTAAGGATTTAATTAAGGTCCTCCACACAGTACTAATATTTGTCTATTGTGCAATCTCCATTATTATTTAGTGCTCTTTAAAGACTTTAATTAAGGCTTTTTATCAGTTCCCAAAGTTTTGTTCCCAAGGTTTTCAGACTCAAAGTACACTATTTGATTGAGATTCAGAAGGTATGATGTAAAGTCAAGTTGTAATTAGATTAAACAAGGAATTTAACCCTTTATAGGGCAGTTAAGGTTAAGAGTGTCTTGTGCCTTGTGACCAATGTTGGTCGTCTATTGTGCAATTCCCATTATTATTTAATGCTCCTCATTAAGTCTAAGGCCTTTTATCAGATCCCAAAGCTTCATTAACTGTTAAGGGCTATCTTGTGTATCCTTCAGGCCTTGGCTTTTCCCCTCCCTGGAGTAGGAATATCAGCCTGCAGAATAAGCCTTCATACTAACAGAGGACATGTTGCACAGTTCGTTCTTTCTAGCAATATATGCGCAGGTTTCTACTACAACCTTAATCGGATCGCTAGAACCCCTTTTAGCCTACTCTGACCGACCCGCCTATTTTCTCCTGAATGAGGATGAAAGAGTCACCTGTTAGTAACAGGGCGATCTCCACGGGCACTATGAGGAAGATGGTGTTGGACTTTTGTCCCCAATATTAAAACAAACGTGATTTTCTTTTTATTTAAAAAAATTGCAAACTACCCCTCTGAGATCATTAGGCATTTATTCATAAACAATAAGATTTTTAATGATCCACTAATTTAAGGTTGAATACTCATTCATAATTAATATGAATAAATGAGTCATTATTATCATCATTATTACATAACTATTTGTAATTATATTTTCCCTAGATATAATTATAAAATTAATTTTTAAAAAAAGTTTTGTTCTATTCATGAATTTATGATTTATAGCTAAAAGAGTTGTATAACAAAGGGGTAATTAACAACAAAACAAAATGTTGGGCTCAAGGTATGCACAATTGGAGACCTCTTCAAAACATAACCCAACTTAAATGGACACTTCTTGCCAAAGGAAATTCTATTTTAAATGAGAGTGAACTTGCTATTACAATCCTCAATATGATGATTAGAATGATAGAGTATTATCCAAGCAGGTATTTATACATGAACATTTATTATGTGTAATATGTCTGTAGCACATTATTAATCAAACAATATTGCTTTTTAAATAACATAATTTGAATTAAAAACAGAATATAAATAATGTTAATTTCCCTATTTCATGCTTTACACTCTCATGTTTTCTCCACTTCACGGAAAAAACATTGAATCATGGAAATGGGACCTATACCTACCTCCTTATCCTAAGCTACCCCTAGCCTAATCTAACTATAACCCTACCAACCCTAACCTGCCCTCAGTCACACCTAATCTGATCTAACTTGTATTATACCTAACCTTTAACCTAACCTTACACGATGCATAATTGATGATGCAAAATGGTCACCCAAAAATTTGTATATTCAGCCCAAAACATACCCTTTCTAACATTATCTTAAATTATACATAGTCAAAAAAGATATCATGGAGTATGTGAGGGTCAGTTTCAACTAGATCATTGGTTTTTCTTTTTGAAACGTATAGAGAAAGACTATCCGTTAAAACTGCCTTCACATATGTGCTCAACTATGTAGGCTTGTTAAAAATAATGGTTTATCAAAATCAAACTAAAAGAAAAGAGAATGTATAATAAAATAAAACATTATAACGAAGTTAGAAATGAAATTAAAAAATAAAAAATGTACACCTTTAAGTAAAAGAAAAAAAATGTATTTATTTTTTAAAACAAAATTTTTTAATTTTGGTGAAAAATTACAATTTTGGAATTACTGGCTTTGGCAAAAAAAAAAAGGTTAAAATGTATCGTTCAAAAAGGCACCTCATGTAGACTTGAATTTTCCGGGATCCCAGGTTTGCCATTCCAAGATGGCCGCAAAATCTCTCTTGCTGGACAGTTGTACTACTTATTAGCTGGAGCAGCTGGCATATCTCTCAAAAACGCCTCACTACCTCAGCTGAGTAGTTTGTTTATCCTGTATCCCCTCTTTCTTCCACACCACCTTCGGTCCTACATCACACCTCTAACCCTTTCTCAGGGCGAGACGATTCCCAATAAATGGATAACATCATAGGGAAAATCCAATTTCAAATTATGGTGAAATCGTTGCAAGTAATAGGCTTTTTTAAATAAATTATAAATAAATATTTATATAATGATGGAGGGGGTTCGGTGTGGTAGAAGTGCGAAGTTTGAAATAACAACTGGTGTAAAGCAGGGATGCCTACTGAGCCCCCTACTATTCTCGCTCTTTCTAAATGATTTAGAAGAATTTGTGGATGGTGGTGGAGTACAAGTTGGAAAAAAGAGGATTAATGTTCTTGCTTATGCAGACGACATTGTCCTCTTAGCGACACGTCCCAACTCTCTGCAGAGAATGATAAACTGGTTCAACGATTATATGGATATGTGGGATTTACAAATGAATCTAAGAAAATCCAAAATTGTGATATTTAGGAATGGAGGAAGACCGGCCAGAAGTGAGAAATGGTCTATGGGAGGAAATGATATTGAGGTGGTAAATGAATATATCTACCTTGGAGTGAACATAACCTCACAACTCTCATTAAAGAATAACTTTGTAAATAAAGTGAATAAAGCCAAACAAGGGTTGGGAGCTATCTGGACGGTCATGAAGCAGGAGCATATTGGTATTGAAGCCAACTTTAGAGTGTTTGATACAGTCTTCAGATCCATAGTCTGCTATGGTGTACAGGTATGGGGAGGGAAAGAATGTAGGGAGGTAGAGGTATTTCACAAATACTTTATAAAGAAGCTGTTTAAATTACCATACAGCACCCCTTCAAATTTCCTCTATATGGAGACCCATCGTAATTTAATGTTCCACCATATACTCCAAATCCACCACGATTACGGTTACACACGAATCCGTTATCTACACACATGTATCTGTTCATATAATATAACAATTTTTTTCGAAGTCCTGATGAAGGCGATATATTCTGCCGAAAGCTCGACAAGAAAATAAATGTTGTTTCTGTCTTCCTGGCCTCATCCCCAATCTACCTTTAGGAAAGTATATTTAAACTGAGAAGGCTGATAAAACACCCAAGAAAATATTAAAGAATGGGTGAGCTTCTTTAAGATTATTCAAAATTTATATACCCTACAATGGCGCCGAGAAATTCTAGAGGGAGTAAGGAAAACAGAAAAATACCCTCTGTATCAGGAGTTAAATTTTGATTTAAGCTTCTTGCTGGCAAAGCTCCCATGGTCGTACTTAAAATGGGTAATGGCAGGAAGAAGCCAAACTCTGAAACTCAAACAACAACCATACAAGGAGATACAGATGGGGTATCCATTGTGTAATGACCAGTACGTGGTAGAAGTTCTGTTTCACTTCCTCATGGTCTGTCCCAGACTATCCGATTTAAGAATGGCCTATTTTCATGACAGTAAGCCTCCAGCACAAAAAATGATCAAATATATAAATGGGGAAAATTGGGTAGTGCTTGTGCATTACTGCAGAGCGGCTTAGAATTTGAGTGCCAAAATAGTATAAGGGTAATTTGCTTGTTATTTATTAGTTATCTTAGTTATCCCTAAATTATTGTTATTGATCTTTGTTTTATTTTGGTTTGATTTACTTTACTTTATCTTCACTTATTTAAATTATGGTTTTACATCGATATGAAGTGTAAAAGAATTTAGTAATTGTTTAAAAAGAAATAATATGATTTATGTACAATTGTAGATTAGCCCTAAAGTTAGTATTTGTTTGATATTATTGTGTCAATGAAACTTTAACTGTAATGTAATGCTATTAGTTTAAAAGAGAATTATTTAATTTAATTATGAAATAAAAGAAATGTAATAGGTCGCAAGGTCAACTCACCCACAACGGTCTGCACAACCAGTGGCAATGCATGTCTTTACTTTTGTAAATAGATCATAATAACAACATTATGTAACAAGATTGTAAAAAATAAAGTCACTTATCTATCTATCTATCTTATATAAAAGAATTATAGATCAAGGATTTCATGGTGTGCCTTACCTTGCATTATTTAACTTTTTTTTAATATTATTATTAAAATCACTAGCCCAACTACATAAACAGTTTTATATTAATTCATGTATAGGCTTCAGACATATTGACTTTTTTCCTCCTAGTTTAAAGTGGACAGCACTTTTGACTTTACTTATTCCAGAATGGAACTTGTTGAATTGCTCTTTATAATTAACAGTCGCCCTGGGGGGCCGCGGTAGCCGAGTGGTTAAGGCGTCAGACTCTCGGTTAGTAAATCCCGAGGTCGTGGGTTTGATCCCCTCCGTCGCCTCTGGACTTTTTTCTGACGCCTAAGGGGACCGGTGGCCGCAGTAGAAAGAAATTGACGGCACTCATCAATGGAAGGGGCGGGATCAGATCTCAGTGACCCTGAATTTGGTCCCAGCCTACTTCAAACATGAGTTTCTTCGATGGAAGAACACCGGCACACCGGGGGCTCAATTCACACTCGTGATGCAAGCCCCCAAAAATGGAGCCAGGGATAAGGTACAATAAGCTGAACAGCTGCAGTGCTCAGGGGGAACTCTTCCAGTTCCTGCTATCCATTGTTTAAAAAAAAAACAAAAAAAAACAGTCGCCCTATTTTCTTCTGTCCCACTGTCATGAACAATTGGGATTGTCCTTAATCATACCTTTTCCTAAAAGTAAACTACGTATAAACTTGTTTCCTCCCTTATTCTTCCCCACTTTGATTATGGATGTGTTGCATACGAGAGACTCACTGAGAAGCTTGGAAGATATTTATATTTGGCTCCCTTAGAAGGTCCTGCATGAATGATCTATACACAGATTTTACGTTGTTATATTGTTCCTTTGCAGAAATGTCTTCTCATTCCCTGCTGTGCATTCTCTTCAACTTCCTCTTAACACTCCCTTCAAATTCGCTCCTGCTCTCTTGACTCCTTAAACACAGAACTACTATGTTCAGAGAGTCAATAACCAGATCAAGATGCTCAAATGGCTGCAGTTTAAAACAAAATATGTGCGAAAGAAGAGAAAAAGAAGGAAAACACACAGAGGGTCGGCAATGACCTCAGCTGTTTGTCGGCCCATAAACTTCCCATCTTCCCTTCCTCATTCAAGCCCCCACCCTATAGAATTATCTTTCTCACTCTATCCGTCATGCCATATTGACAGGTCTTCTTTGCCTCCTTTCAGAATTATATCTCTATGATTTCTTTCAATTAACTAATCTTTTTATGTAAGGTTTTGGTTGAAATGAAAATGCTAGTGTCACAAGCAGGATTCAAACCCACGACCTTTGGCTCAATACGCCACTATACTAACCACTTGAGATATCGTGACTTCGACCCACTCGGACACCAACTCTCCATCTCAACCTACAATCTTTCGAATTTTCCCTCCTTAATGCCATTTTTCAAATGTTGAGTAATCAGGATTCGATTCTCAGTGACATATGAAGTGGCCACGGGGGAGCTGTTAGTAGCTGTTGGTACATAAAAAGATTAATTAATTGAAAGAAGTAATTTGGTCAATAGACTACTAAAAATATATGATTTCTATTGAAAAACAAGTTTTTTTCTGAGTTGGTAGTGTGTTTCTATCTTGAGTTTGGCTACAGGATATGTTTTTATTATTCTCTACTCAAAGTATTAATAATAGCAGTTAGTTACGTTTCATTTATTTTTTCAGGAACAAAGATAATGCGATAATATGCCCAATGAGCAAAATCAAGGAACTCCTCTCAAGTGAACATTGTATTCATCACATAGTTCAACTTCTTCTTACGTTTGAACCCATAATAGTGGAGAAAGTGGCTACTTTGCTGTGCTGTATAGCTGAAGACAATATTTATATGCCAAAATTATATACAACTGGTGTATTTTATTTTATATTAATGTACAATGGATCCAATGTTTTACCTATAGCAAAATTCCTAAAGATGACTCATTCAAAGCAAACTTTCCGGGGAGAAGAGGTAGGTAGATTAGTGGGCACTCTCAACACGACACCCAATAATAACACATCTACACAGAAAACAAACACTTTGAGCCCTGAAGATGATCTCAATAGAGATCGAAACGTTGGCACGATAAAGAAAATGTTTTTCTAAAACCTACGTCACACCAGACCGCATCTTACGATCTCCAAATAATCATTAACTAACGGTCACTAAACACCACACCAAAATATTTCACACTGATCAATTAAGAAAAAAATCTTCATATACATTCAAATCTAATTAATTAAAATTACTAATTTATTGTATTATTTCTTTAGAACTACACATCAGAATTGATGCAGAGAAGCATTCTTGGACAGTTGTTACCTGAAGCAATGGTCAATTATCTAGAAAATCATGGACCGGAAAAATTCGCACAAATATTTTTGGGGGAATTTGATACTCCTGAAGCAATTTGGAATGCAGAAATGAGGTATGTTTGAAATTATTATTATTTCTAATGAATGATTTTATGTTTTGTTGTAATAATTTTTCATAATACATTGAAATTTAATGCAAAAAAAACGTAACTGAAAAGTTTTACTCATGTACCCTCAAAGACAACAAAATCGGACACTCATATTTGGTAGAAATGATGAAGGTGGGGTGAGTAGATAGATTCACTTTTTGTAAAAAGTGGTTCTACTCACAGATTTGTTGTTTATGATTGGATTTCAAGCATTTAACGCTCAACATCAGGTTAAAGAGGATGTAATCGTAATGTGTTGACATGAATTGTAATAGTCTTAATAAATCCACCAACTTCTTTGACCCTTCCAGCTCCAATGAGAAGCTGGTTTTTAATGCCGCTCAATTTTGAACATGCAAAAAACGTGAATTACAACACAGCTAAATATTATCCTAATAAATACTGTAAGAAAATTATTTTAAATTAGTGATTAATTTGTATGTCAAATATAATTTAGTTACATGTTTAAAAGAGGAGGTAAATCAAAATCTATTATATTATTTATGCATTTATCTCTATGTTTAATTTTACATTTTTTATTTCAAATTTCTCAAACCAATCTAGTTCCCTCCCTTTATTGAAATTGTGTAACACTGTTGTATTTAAATTGAAATTGTGTTTTATTTCATTTAGATAGTCCTTAAATTCAGAAAATGTGTTCTATTTAGGCAAATGTTCTTTAACTCTCGTTTTAATTTCTCTGCCACTTTGTGCTATATACTTAATGTCACAATCATTACAATTAAGTTGGTAAACCCCGCTTTTTGCCATGTTGTCAAGCTTGTCTTTAGGTTTTGAGAGGATATTTCTAAATGAACACATACCTCTAAAAGCTATTCTAAAACCTTCTCATTTAAGAATTTTACCATCTTTTTCTGATAGTTCATCAATGTATCTAAACCTAATGATTCATTTTTGGTGTGGTGGCTGAGTCTGATTAGCTTCTTTAGTTAATTTTTTATTATTTTTACTAGCAACCTGTCGATAAATTTTTTTTTATATCCATTGTTTTTAGCTAAGGTTTTAACTGTTTGTAATCCTTTTTTATAGTTAGCAAGCGTTAAAGGGAGTGTTAACATTCGGTCTATGAACCAAATCAAACCAGCAGCCTTTTGGGTCCATGGGAGAGAAGCATCTGCTGGTATTATGGTGCCTGTGGTTGTGGGTTTTCTATACACATCTATTTCAATTAAGTTGTTTATTATGGACAATTTAAACAACCATCTTTATTTATTTCCAATGTAACATTTATACTAGGGTGTAAAGAATTAATAAATTTGAGGAATTCTTTAATATCCTCTAGTGTTCCCAACTATATACATAAAATATTGTCTACATAGCATTTACAAGAAAGGACAGATTTAATTAATTTGTTATTTGATTTCAACTGAGGGAGGAGATATATGCCGATGCCATTCTAGGCATGCCAATTAATTGATGCCACTACTCCAGAGTACAAGTTTACCAAAAAGTACAAAGTACTGATACCAGAACGGGAAGAATGGGCCAAAGGAATACCGCTAAAGGTAAACTCCTACTGGTATACTGACGGCTCCAAAACTGACAAGGGTATGAGAACTGGAGTCTTCAGAATGAACACAAGGACCGAACTGACGGTGAACCTAGGTAAATATGCTACAGTTTTCCAGTCTGAAATCGTAGCGATTGGACAATGCGCCAGAGAAATAAAAAGGCTAGGAATACATTCCCGGAAGATAGCCATTTTCTCTGCAGCCAGCCAGCACTTAGGGTACTAGCCAAGAAAGGCAAAGAGTGTTTGGAACTGCATGGACGCCCTGACGGAGAACAGTGACACTATTGACCTGACCCTGACATGGGTTCCTGGACATTCGGGGCATAAAGGCAATGAAAAAGTTGACATGTTGGCCAAAAAGAGGGCCTACATGGACTCTCTGGGTCCTGAACCCTATTGTGGCTTAGCAGCCTGCCACCAAAGAGGATACATCTTAAAATGGATCCAAAATCTGGTGGAATAATACCACAGGTATGAAGGCTTGTGAAGAGATTCATGGAAGGACCATCCGCAAAACTGATAAAGGAACTACTGAAAGGCAACTGCAACTGGACCAGGATTCTGGTTGGACTCCTGACAGGGCATTGCCACTTAAGAAGGCACATGTACCGAATAGAAGTACAAACAGAAGAAACACTGTGCAGATACTGACAAGAAAAGGAAGAGACTGTAGAACACATTCTACGTTTCTGTGAAGGTCTATGTAGGTGCAGGTTTTTGCAACTAGGGCAAGAAAAACCACAAGCAAGATCCTACTCTAAGGAGCCGCTGGCAAAGCTATGGAAGCTGATTAATAACCTGAAGCTGGCCAGTGAGTTATAAATAAATAACAGGGGAGCAAAATAGAATCTATTCAGGTCGAAGTGCAGTAGGCCTTGTCTATCCCCTACCCTATTTGATTTGAAAAAAACATTTTTAAAGTTATCCATTAATATTTCAGTACTAAGTGGGGATTATGGACCCCTTGGTAACCCTGTCATTTCATAAAATTTATTATTAAATTTACAATAATTAGTTAAATTAGCAACATCAAATGACACTAAAGCACAGTTCTTAGGTATGTTCTTTAACTGTTTTATCAATTCTAAAGAATTGTTAATACCGAAAGTACATTTGAAATTGGTGTGGGTTTTAATTATTTTATCTATTGTTATTATGAGTTTGATGAATGACAATTTTCTTTATGGATTTTAACCATACCATTTAACAGCATATTGGTCAATTGAGAATAGAAAATCAGTATTTTTTATAGCTGTTTGAACTCTAGTTTTTAATTTTAAGATGGGGTCCTTTTTTGTTTCTTTACAATCATTATTGCTTAGAAATTCTTCTAACTTCAGAAATGTAGTTTTGGTGTTCAATGATAATGTAGCACTGCTACCTACCTATCCAGTAGACAGAGAACTATTGGACCTCCCAAATATCTAATTTAGATATTTAATGTTATTTACAGTAGTTTCATTATATCTAGTTCTGTTTTTGGGACAGATTTTAAGCCTTTTTTTTAATAAATGTTTTCTTCCTTATTTAGTAGGACCGTGTAAGTTTATTGGTAAAATTTAAATGGAGTTGTTTGGTCTTTATGAATATTTTTAAGTGTACCGTACATCAAGTTTTTTTCCCATGGTATTTTGTTGAACAAGAAATTGATAAAAATGTTTTGTTTCTCTTTGACTGTACAATTTATGTAATTCATTATTTAATGTGTTTTTATGACATTTATGTTGTAAGAGAGTTGAACAGTTGTTTTTATTTAATTTAGCAAGAACGAATTTTGAGGTAAGGCTTAATTTCAAGTATTGAGATTCAAAAGAGATACAAAAATTTTCTCTTGGCTTTGAGTGTATTTTTATTAGGTATTGTCCAACAGACTAACATTCACATTATTTTTTTGTTTTAGACGCATGCTTACTCAAAAAATTGCTGCCCATATTGCTGATTTTACGCCTAGGCTGTGGAGCAATAATAAAGCTCAGTATCAGTACATAGTCATCCCAGTGGTTAAATATCCACAATTATTAAATGAACTGTTTTGTAATATCTTCTACCTAAGACATCTCTGTGATACAACTCGCTTTCCCGATTGGCCTATTAATGACCCAGTAAATTAACAAAAAATATATCAGTGTATCAATTTAATTAACAATTTTTTTAAAAATTTTTTAAGGTTAGTGTTCTCCGAGATGTTCTAGAAGCATGGACTGGCGAAGTAGAAAAAAAACCACCTGTTATGTCTTGCGATGAAGCTTATGCAATTTTAAACTTACCCACTGGCCAACATCATGACGAACCTGTCATTAGAAAGGCTTACTACCACCTTGCACAAAAGTATCATCCTGATAAGAACAGCGAAGGAAGGGTAAGTGGATATAGATTTGTATTTTAAGCTTTATATTTTTATTGTGTGTTAATTTCCAGCCCAAATTTGAAGCAGTCAATAAAGCTTATGATTTCTTATGCAGCAGAAGTTCTTGGAATGAAAATGGAATCAACACAAATAATATTATTCTTATTCTTCAGACTCAAAGTATACTATTTGATCGATATTCACAAGGTATGATATAAAGTTACGTTGTAATTAGATAAAAATAAAGGTGTCTATTCATTTATAGGAAAGTTACGGTTAAGTCGACCACTTTATCACCTTGTGTACTGTGATTAGTATTGATTGCTTGTGCAATCTTCATTATTATCGAGTAGTTTTCATTAAGCTGACTTTTTATCAGATCACAAAGCATAGTTTGGTTTTCTCTCACAAGAATAGGATTCCCAGCTTTCATAGGCCTTCATACTAATAGAGGACAAGTTCTGCAGTGTCTTCTTAGTCCTGGCAATATCTGCACAGGCTTGTTTCTGCTGCTCTGAGTTGAAGTTGACACTCTACTCTGAAGTCTGCAGTGCCCAGTCAGCATCATTTTATCATATCATTTTATATCATTCTAGTCCTAGGTTTAGTAGTTCTGCCGTGGTAGTCCTTTAATGTATTTTTTGCATGCTTCTATCTTGGAATACAATACTTTCTTAAAATTGATTTAGAAATGTCTTAAACTATTGTCTGATGATTTTTGGCAATTTGGTACGCTGCAAAAGGTTTCAGGGTTGATGGGGTCTTGATCAAATTTTTTTAGGCAGTTTATTAGTCTCCTCATTGTTACTACTATCCTCACATGTTGATAGTGCCATTTTTGAGCTAGGGTAGACACTCTGCTTGGACCAGACAGAATTGAGGTAGTGAATTAGAAATTAGGGTTGTTTAAGGTGGAGTTGATGGCAGGTCTTAAGGCAATGAGCTTCTCTAACAAAGTGACATGTCTGAATTTTCGGAGAATCAGGATAAAATATTACAATCTACAAAAAATGTGTTGCATGATTTTAAAAATTAAAAAAAAAAGTGTTGGTTTTATTGACCACTTTGTTACTCACAAATAATCTCGCTCTTTGTATGACCAAATGGATTAAATTCTCACAAGCTTTTGACCTATTTTAAGGTCCAGATTATTTTTGAACATAAATACCCAAAGGAAAAACAAAATGGCTGAATGTTTTACTCTCTATGCTATTTTGTCATAAACGTTGAGTGGTAATAAATAATTTTTTTTTAAATTTGTTAATATAGAACTTCAATAAGGAGTTATCAATAAATAATTGTCAACAACAATAATAATAATCCAAAATTGGAGGTCCCAAGCAAAAGAAATAAATATTTATGCATCTATGCTAGAGAAGTTAGCTGGAATAGAGGTGCCAAGGTCCCACTTTTTGAATAATTCACCACTCCACACATCAAATAAGTAACCCTTCAAAACTGTCGAACAAAACTTATAACTTAACATATAAACAAATGAAAACAAAAATTTTCTGTTTTTCTATGATAAAATGTTATGAGTTTACGCATTTTTTCCATTTCAGAGCTGCAACCTTACAAATATGCTGGCTACAAACAGCTCATAAAAACCATACAGCTAGAAGCAAATGATGAACATTTGTTTTCAAAACAAACATTACTCTTACAATCAGCAATTGAATTAATTTATCATACTATCAAATGCTCAGCTTTAAACGCTGAAGAATTTAATAGAGAAAATGGCTTCCAGGTAATTACTATTTAGAAATCTACAACTCAAATTAAAAATTTTTGGGCATGTGTATTTGTCTCTTCTCGTCTTTTTCTTTATCGTCACGACAAATAAGTAGTTTATTTTCATATTTTACAGGTGACTTTAGTTGCATTTGAAAGATGTGTTTCTATTCTAAGTGAATCGACTACTGACAATGATTCACTTTCACAAATATGTCTGCATTGTACAAAATCGTTCACCATCGCTGCTTCATTCCACAGTTGCAGAGAAACATTCCAGTGCCTACCAAATTTGATTCCTGATATTCTTCGAGTGTTACATTTTAAAGTAATTATTATAATTTTTTTCGATAAACTCCTTTGTTTCATATAACTATAAAGATTAATTGTTTTTTAGAACCTTATAAAGCTAAACTGTGCTGTAGTAGAGTGTGTAAGTGCTTTGACTGTAGACCCTTTTCTACAGATGTCATTATTAAATCACGGTATTTTATGGTATTTGCTTTCTTATTTATTTTTATACGACTTCACATTAGAGGAATGTGGGATAGAAAGCACCCAAGAAGATAATCAGCAGGTATTGTTTTAATTTTTATTATTGGTAATCAATCTTAGTTTGTAATTCTTTTTCATACATTTACATGTATAGCATAATCTAATAAATATAAACTACTAATTACATAAATTTATCTGTTATTTTCTCTTTTAGAAAGCATGGAATGAAATAGCGAAACTTTCAGTTGAAGCGTGTGCTCGGATTAGTGGATATAAAGATTCAAATGACAAAAGTCCGCACAATCCTAAAGTTAAAAGTATATTATCAATGCTCTTAACACCTTACTTAGCCAATATGATAATGGATGACCAGCCAGAACAGGTACAAAATTAATCTGGTTGTCCTCTAAAATTACGTTAATAATAATTAATGGGATTTCTTTCAGGTTTTAAAAATTCTAACAAGCAATTGTGAAACCCCTTATCTAATATGGAATAACAGTACAAGAGCAGAGCTAAATGAGTTTTTGGAACAAAGAAAGCAAATGAGAGATCAATCATACAATAATGTTACGTTTTCTTCCTCTGTTTATTCTTCAGAATTGATTATTGGTGGAATATATATTCGCATATACAATGAACAACCTACTTACAAAATTACAGTAATGAATAAAAATATATTTCCTTATTATTGTTTTTTTAACTTAATTTTTTTTTTCATTTATCAGAATGTCAAAGAATTTGTTCTGGATATTTTGGATTACTTAAAAGAAAACACAAATAAAACAAAACTGGAAGAGGAGAGTAATAATATTTTAATGGCACTTACAGCATTTAACCACGTTGTACATAAATATCAAGGTATTTCATCTTCAGTAATTTTTATGCTTAAATAAAGAACTAGTGTGCCTTTGTGTTGGGTTATAAAATAAGTCCGTAGCATTTTGTAATAATTTGATTTTATCCCTCTTGTGTTTTCTCACAATATTTATTTAGCCATTATTGTTTACACACTGAAAAGAGTTTTTAAATTAGTTAAAAATATTTTTATGCGTTAGTTTCCTTTGAGATCTCATATTTTACAAGGTGTTTTGCTAATTTAAAAATACAGGAAAAAATAGTGCATTTTCAACATTTAATGGTTTTTTATTCAAATGGACAATTGTCACTCACTGTCATGGAGTACATGATATTCCTCCATCTACCTGTTCACTACAATAAACTACTCTAATTTTTATAAAATTTCCGCCACCAGCCCAAGTCACGACACACCTGAGAGGCGATGGAGAAGCCTTCCCATTCACACCAATAAATGCATTCACTCATACAAAACACATTTTGTATTTTGAAGGCTATATACAATAAAAAATCCCCAATTCCTCTAAAAAACGGAACAGGGGGCCCTGAAACTCGCTACTGTGTTCGAGAACTCTTCTTAAATCCGGTGGCCTACCTACACGCTCTCTGTATGGAGTCAAGGCATGACACGCCTTTATTATGTGGGACACATCGAGCAACCTTTCTCTGCATAAGGGGCACCTGCGCGGGCTTTGGCCCAAAAGTAAGTGTCCGTGTGTCAACCACGTATGGTCAATCCTCAGTCGGGTGAGGACGATCCCTCGTCCCCTGCTCAGGTTCTTTAAGGGCCATCTACCGGTCATGCTTTTGACTCGCAAGAGCCTCTCCAACGAACCCGCCCACTGACGCTGCCATCTTTCTTTTATCATAATTTTTACTGCGTGTAGGGAGCCTGATCGCGATGGTCCGATCCGGAGGGTGGGATGTACCAGCTTTCGCCGCCTCGGCCGACATGTCCAGGAATCCAGACAACAACCACTGTTTTTCCGAGAGGCTCCTGCTCCGCGTATTTCTCTAACAAGAGTACGACGAGAGGGTCTACAGAGAACAAGGCTGAGCCCCCCTCCCCGGTCCGCACCGCCTCAAGAGCGTGCCAAATCGCGTACAGCTGTGCTGTTATACACTGCAATGAGGAGGCAACAACCAGAAGGTGGCCACTCCCTCACGCCATACACAGCACACGCCACACCATCGCCGGCCTTAGACCCATCTGTAAAAATCAGACGACAACCGACATATCTATTTCTAAGTTCAAGGAACCTAGACTTGTAGAGGTACGGCGGAGTACACGATTTGGGCAAGTTCGCCAGATCGTCACGGACAAGTACGGCCGGAAAGGTCCAGTGTGGTGTCGGCCGGTGGCCCCACCGAAGCACTGGCCATCCCTAAGGATTCACCGAAGCGAATCCCAAGGGGTCACATCCGTGAGCGAAGCCCGTCGTAGACAACTCTGTACGGGCAGTGGAGGATCTTCTTAGTGAGGGGGTGCTCTGGCTTGGCCAAGAACCTGGCCGCATAACCAAGGGTAAATTGCTCTCTCCGAAGTTCGGGAGGCAAGACCCCCAGGCCTAGATATCCTCATCCACCAGCGGGGGTGTACCAAGTCCCAAGAGCAGCCACCTAGTGTGAAAGTGTAGCAGTGTTGTGTTCGTTTTTTTTTTTTTTTTTTTTTTTTTTTTTTTTTTTAATAAAACACGTAGAAAATCACAGCCCAGCAAAAAGTGAATAATATTTAATGTGCGTTAATTTTTTTGTGGAATAGTGTATATGAAAAACATCTTAGAGGTCATATATACCTTAAACGCTCGCTGGTAACACTAATATCACTTATCAAAATAAATGTGCTTATTTTCTCTAAGAAGGGAGGGGGTGAAAGATGTTTTGTACAATGTTTCACATGTAGAAAGGTGATTGGGAAGTTCGTCCTGACATCTTTAAAAAAAAAAAAAAAAAAAAAAAAAACCATTTTACCACCCCGATTCTACTGTTGTACCACTTGTGTTATCAGGTTAAAATAAACCTGATAATATTACTATTTATATTTATAGGCAGTGTCCGATATTTACTCAATAATTTATTAAGCAACAAAGATGTTAAAACAAAAATGCGGTTGTATTGGAAGATTAATAAACCTAACAACCCAACGTGAAATCAATTATGCAAAAAACATTTGTGTATCCGGCCCAAAAATTCAGCCATGTTAAAATTATATAATATGATACTTATATTAACACACAAGATAACATATATGATATATTCTAGATGTTGCCATTCAGTGCATAGGCCAAATGAAGTTACTCTTTTCAATGCTAATGTTGGATAACTATGAGCAAATCCAACTGAAGACTTTACAGATTCTTTCTCAAATTACTAAAATACAAGAGTGTGTCAATGATGTGGCTGCGTGTGGAGTTCTGTTAGACTTGTTACTTGTGTTATACAGTCTGCCTACTCACCAATCAATAGCTTTAAATATTCTCCACAACCTGATCACCTCTTCTGCGATCGTTAAGGAGATAATTACAAAAGGTAATTTGACATATTAATTTAGTAAATAGATAAACACTTTTATATTTACAGGTGGTGTACAATATTTACTGGATATTTTATTAAACAGCAAAGACATAGATGTTAAGACTAAAACTGCAGTCGTATTGGGAAGATTGATAGAAGACAAAGTTTCTGGGCAAAGAATTAAGTTAAATCTCCTCCAAGCTCTACCCGATGCGATATGTGATGCACTGGTCGATTCATCTGACATGGCTATCACCATTTTGCTTAACAATCAGGAAAATCCTGAAATAATTTGGAATGATGTTCATAGAGAGCAATTATCGAAGATTATATCTGAACATTGCAAAAAGTAAGCTGAGAAAGTAAAAAGTGAGCATTATTAAGTTGTAAATACTAACATGAAACCTTCATAGGCAATACTGTGTTCAAAAACAAAATCCTGATATAGCTGTTAAAATGCCTGACTTGAGTAGTATAAACAGTACCAATGAACTGTTTATTGGCAGAGTTTATCTAAGGCTTTATAATAACAATCCAACTTGGAGTCTTCGAAAACCTGTAAAATTTCTTTCAGATTTACTCGATGCACTAGTGAAAATCATGCTTAAACCACAGGTAATTTATTTATTTATTTTTGTGAAAGTTAAAACAAATATAAGTAAAATAATCAAAACTTCTGACTTTTGTTTAAAAAAAAAAAAAGTATCATTTGGTTCATTAAGTAATTGGCAAAATCCTAATGGTTTTTTTTTTAATTGTGAGATCTTTCCATGTGATCTGCGGGGTGATGAACCTATGATTTGGTCTTTACCAATTGTTGGGTTGAATCCTTTTAAAAAGATAGTTACTACTCACCGTAACACTGCACTCACTCCACCATTCGTCATTTCTATTGTTGGTCTTATAAATGGCAAAATGTCGAAATGCATGACAGACCGACCTGTGAGGATAGCCAGAGCAAAATGATTGACAACCAAATTTCTTTTTTGACATTTTCTTGACCAATAGATCCTACTGTTTAAATAATGATTATTCGGAGATCGTGAGATGCAGTCTAGTGTGACATAGGCTTTAGAAAAACATTTTCTTTATCGTGCCAACGTTTCAATCTTTATTGAGACCATCTTTAGGGCCTGGGATTTACGAACATTGTTTAAATTTAACAAATACATGTAGGATGTGGAACAGAATGAAATTATACAATGCAAAAAAAATTATATTCAATCAAAGTATTTATACTCACTCAAAGTGTTTGTTTTCTGTGTAATTGTGTCATTCTTGTGTGTCTTGTTGAGGTGCCAGTGAGATATTGCTGTTTTAAGTTTATATACGTTGGATTTTGAAGGGATGGGGGAAGGAAGTCAGGATAGAAAGACAATTTTATATGAGGAGTCGGCTTCTTTGAGTTGAAATGGGAAAAAACGTGGGCAATGGTTCAACTTGATTATCCTTTCAGGATTATATAGACGGGGATAATTATGGAAAGGAAAGCCAAATTGTTGAAGAATTAGACTATATAGAAATGTTTGATGTGTGTTATGTGATGATTGTTTTATGTTGTATTATATGTTTTGTATGATGTGATGATATATTTATGTTATCAATATTGAATTTGATTAATGATATTAGCGTAGCTGCGACTAAGTTTACATGCGTCTGTTCTGTAATTGATACTGTGTTTATCCCTGTTGATGTAAACCATTTCTAAAAAAATTGCTTTAATTAATTATATAATGATATTGTCTGTTTATAGAGTGACACTTTAGATCCAGTGGGAAACGCTTTAACCAATGTTCTTACTTACAATACTGTCATAACTAATGATATACCTGCGTTAGGACATCTCCCCAAATTGTTTTCACAGTGGACATTGCCGAATGCCAACCTATCAAAGCATCTGCTGAAAATGTTCAATTTGATTTTTGCAAATGAGGTAAATTATTTTTAATTTAAAATTATACATGCGCTTGGTTTATTAAATGATCCCCATATAACCCCCCTATTTATTTTGATAATAATCAACTTTTTAACTATTTTTGTTTGTTAATTATATCAACTTATGATAATGTTCATTGGTATTTTTCATTGTTTTCTTTCAATTTTTAATTATTGACAGAAAGCATAGATTGAGGACACTGTTGTGGAATAAGAACAATTTCGGGTCCACATTTGTTTTTATTTAGATTGGTTTTACCTTTTATTTTATAATTTTTTATTATATAATAATATAAATAACTTTTTATTATATAATAATATAAATAACTTTTTATTATATAATAATATAAATAACTTTTTATTATTTTAAAATAATTATTGACCAAATAATAATAAGTACATTTTTTAACGGTATACAATAAATAATCCAAGTCTTTTTTAAATAAAAGTCAGCTAATAAATGTACATATTAACAAATGTATACATTTTAGATTTGTGTAAACAGTATTTCACAAATAGACTGTATAAGCTGCATTAAGGAAGCAATAAAGGCACATCCTGAATTAACCGACATAGGTTGTGACTGCCTAAGCAAATTATTTTCGTTTAAGCACGAGTCTCTTATAAAAACGGTAATTATTTTTATTTCCTATATTTTGAATTAATGCAGGTACAAGAAGTTATATGTTTACAAAAAATATGTTTTAGGCATTGGAGACAGGTTTAATTTCTTTTTTATTGGGACTCCTTGGAGATAATTTGAGTTTATCAGAAAATCCAGCCCGTGCTAAAGCGTTCATCGTTAAAGCTTTGAAAAGTATGATTTCAAGTGTGACTTACGGATCAAATGTGGAAGCTGCTTTAAATAAATCGCCAATTTGGTCTGCATACAGTGAACAAAAACATGACTTATTTATAACAAATTCAACCAGTGCACCTTATCTCACAGGTAAATTGTTGATTTATTATTTGAATAGAGTAGGTGTGGGACTTTTTGTTTCACAAAAATGACATGAGATAAAAATCAGTCTGCAGTTTCTCCAATTTTAGTACATTTTATGAAAATCCCAGTGGTTCCATGGACCCGAAATTTCTGTAGCATGTTATCGCATTGTTATTTAGCATCCTCTCTCATGTGCACCATGGTGGTCACTTCAAGCAGGATCCAACACATTTGAAATTAATAATAACGATTATTTCTTTTGATAATAAAATTTTTTTAGACTTAATGAAGTGAAAAAATTGAATATTTATTCCATTAATTTAATAATGATTCAATGATTACAAAAATAGGTAAAATGATAAAATATGATGGAAAATATATTTTAAAATGTCAAATGTATCCACCTTTTTACTCATGAATAATCTGGATCTTGGTTTGGATGAAAAACAAATCTGTCAAGCTTTCAACCTATTTTAAGGTCTTCGTCAGGGCAAAACAATCCTGATGATAACCTTAAAATAGGTCAAAAGCTCCGCTGATAACAATTGAATTTGCTTTTCATCCCATACCAAATCTAAATTGTTCATAAATATAATGTTCCCATGTTAGAGCTAGACAGACATTGTTTTCCATGATCTGGAAGGATTTTTGTTACTCTCCAGTCATGTGAAATCTGGCCTCCACAGTAGGGAAATACATTTTGGTATTACTTTTATTTTCTTTTTCCAGCCACTTACGATTCCATTATGTGTTCTGTCAATTACCCTCTTCACATGAGAAATTAGTAGTAAGGTAAAAATTTGTCGCTCCCTGCTGCCTTTTTTGCGCTGCGGGAAGCTTCTTCATTCCCTTCAATGCCCCCCAGGTTAAGCTGAATTTATATCCCTTAATTTCAAGTTTTGTTATAAGTTTCAGCACTTTTTGGGCAGTTACTGTTTGTTTTCTGAATTCTAATGCCTACCTGATTTTACATTCTTTTTGATAACATGTTTCTTAGACCCATTTTAATGCTTTTAAAATGGCTAATTCAGCCTGATTGTGTGAGCATTGTGCTGTCGATGTAAAACGTATGGCATTTTATTTCATCTTCATATGACAGAAATGCACAGCCTGGGTCCTCTGTCAATTTTTCTTCCAAGAGTGAAGATCTAGCAATCACATTCTTGTACCTTCCTTGTTTCAGCTGAATATGTTCATTCTTGATAATTACTGGCCCCAAGTAGATTTGGCGGTCCTGCCCAGTTTCGAGAACGTGCATCTGGTCATTTCTCTTATTTTGGTGACGTGATGGGATGGGTTGAGTTTGTGTCCCAGTTCCGCTCCAAGATATTTAACTTTTACACTTGGCGTTATTTGTTTACCTTCGATTGTTACGATTGGAGCCGTTATGGCTTTTCGTTTGAGTAGTAGTGTATGGCATTTGTCTGAGGATAACTTTAATTTTGTATATGCTTAGAAACCACTTGTGCTGGTGTGGTGTATTTAGTTGAGATTTCCACCCATCTGTCCCCAAAATAGCTCGCGATCAATCGGAAAATATTTTGTGGGCAGCCATATTATTTTAATTCGTTCAGTAGGATGTACCATTCTATAGAGTCAAAGGCACCTTGGATGTCAAGAAAGATTGTTAGGACATATTTGTGTTTACTGTCCTATCATATAATTTGCATAGTGCGTCTTCTGTCGACATGCCTTTCCGTGCTCCGAATTGTCTTCGCGATAGCTGGGTGTCTACTGTTGGGTTTACTTTTGACAGCAGTAGTTTTTCTAGGATCTTTCCAATGACTGGTAAAGAGCAAATAGGCCTGTATGAGCTTGTTTCATCTATTGGTCTGTTTCCTGGTTTAAGCAATTCTTGCTTTTTTCCAAATTTTTGGAAAGTGTCTAAATCCTAGTTTTAGACAATCATTGTACATGCTAGTTAAAGTAGGGAATATTGGCTCGCTTTTGACAATTATTTCGCTGGTGATTGTATCTAAACCTGGTTTTTCTTTTTCAAAGATGCTATCACTATCTTAACATCATCAATTGTCCATGGAACACAGTTTACGTACAGCAGAGTGATTCAGGAGTTGGTTAATTTTGTCTTATATTTTTCTACTGATGCCTTGAAAAATCCTTTTAGGAGGGTTGAGGATTTTTCTTGTGTGGATACCGTGTGAAACCCATTTCTTCATATCGATTCTATGACTCCTTCAGTTTTGAATTTATCCATGAGCTATCCGTTCTCTCCTTCTCCACGTAATCCTTCCAGCTCTTTAACTTAATTTGTTCTATAGATTTAGCAAATTCTCTTTTTGCTATTATGTATTCAAGTTTCTGATGGCTGGGTCTCTGGTCTGTTGGTAAGCTCGTCTTCTATAATCAGGTAATTTAAGAGTCAAATCCTTATTCCACTAGGGTTTTCCTTTTAAGGTCCGCTTCCTTCTTCATGGGATTGTTTTTTCGCACGCTTTTAGGATCGTGTTTGTAATTACATTTGCAGTATATTCAGTCTCACTTGGCATTCCTGTGTTGCGGGAGTCTAAGTCTTCTTCGATGATTTGGCTCTCTAGGAGACGGTAGCCTTCCCCATCAGCATTTTTGGTGGAGAATCCTCTTACATCTTGGTATGCTGAGTAGTTTTTGCTTATTTCTATAAGGATGACTCTATGATCACTGCTTGTCCAGTTTTCTTTTAGTTCCCATTTGCATATATCTATATATAAGGCATGAACCGGTTACAAGGCGATCTATCACGTACTTTGCTTAATTGGTTTATCAACCTTATTAATTTTATTATTGATTCAAGAAAGGTTTACATAACATTCAGAATATATTGGAATTTTATTTTCCATTGGTGTAATATCTGTGATTTATAATTTTATTTTTACACGTTTAGGCCCTACTACAGCTGGATATCTAACTCAAGGTACTAAACCAATGCCAAGCGTGCCGCCACCTGTTGAAGACATTTCCCACAAGTAAAATATCTATGCAGTTATATATATGTAATATATAAATATATGTAAAATTATGCAATAATAAAATAACATGTTCCTACCAATTATATAGAATGTACTATAACCTTATAGAGTAATGAAGAATGATAGTAATTAAAGTTTAGGGCAAAGAAGTTATATCCATATTTTTGAATGTATATAATTTCATGTGATATTCCATGCATTTTGTTGATATATATTGTCATTGGTAAGAAATATTGTTAATATACAAATAAAATCTAGTTGTTGTAAATGTATTTCTATTATTTTGGTTAAAAACCAATTGTCACAAATGTGATACTTTTTTTATTTTTTTGCTTAAAAAAAATGTTTTAGTAGTTAGTTGTGTATAAATCATTACTATTCGTCTTGGAAATTGGTTAAGATTTGTATGATTTTATAAGGACAGAAAGGAAAGAGAGCTAACATGTAATTATTAGAGAAGGTGAAAAATAAATTAAATTTATATTTAAAAAAATGTAATGACCATTTGATAAAAATAAATTTAAAAATATAACGATTGCACAAGTAATATAATAATAAAAATAATAAAAAGACAGTGTTCTTTACAAATAAATGTGCTTATCGATTTATAGTGTTTCTTTGAATTTTTTAATTATTTTTATTCATAAGAGATTATACATCTTGTCCCAGTTTATGGGTTTGCATTAAACTATTACAAAGTAAAAAAGTCATAAACATTGAATTCTAAGACGAGAAGTTTAAAAACATGATTTCTTTCCCATTATAAATAATGCTTTCCCTACCAATAGTGCCTTATTAAATGCCTTATTTTTCAAGATTATACTATTTGATGGTTTTTTATGTAATTCATTACCAGAAAAGCCTGTACATATTTTGTTCCAAGCAAAATTTTCTTTAATGAATATAATATACAAATAATGATGCCCAATAATAAGCAAAGTGTGTAACTCCTCATATATGTTAATCATGTTACAAAACAATATTGTATTTTCACATAAAATATATATGTGTATATATATTAGATTGCATATTATTTAATTACATTATTAAATCAAATTTCCACTTCCAATACAATTCATACCAACACATATTGATATAGATAATAGTAGTACTGATACTGATTTAAATAAGCTCAAATCTGCTCATGTATGTACATACATGTGTCACAATCTGTTCTCGATTCAACAAGACGGGCCCAACTCTGAATCCTTTTTATGAGAAACAGAGCCCCAGAGGTCTTGATCGAACCTGAATAGAGCCGATCAGGAGCCTTTTTATAATAAAATTTAATTAAAGTTTGAAAACAATTTATTAATCACACAAGAAAATAACAATTAAAACCAATACATTTCCTTTTTAAATTTTAAACAAACAAAACTTTTTAAATTTAAATAAACAGTAATTTCCTGCAAAGCGTTTGCCAGACCATTTAGAACAAGGGTGGATATGTACTCACTATTTACATTCAGCCTGCAGTGGACCGAAGCACTCTATTTTAAGGAATACAACACTTTTTTTATTCTTTTGAGGATCGCACACTCCTTTTGTCTATCATCTACACGGAATGGCTTGTTCACCTCTCCTCGACTGTCTCTTCCCTATTCTCTTTTATTTTTTACTCTAGGCCTAATCACGAAATCTAAATCATAACATTGTCACTGAAATAAATTGAAATGTGACACGTACAAATTTGAGCCTTTCACTTCTCGTGGCTTTTATGTGTACTGGAGACTAGAGAGTAACTGCAGAAAGTGCGTTCATGCATTGAAATCTCCTTATTAAAAAGGTGACGTCTTTTTCTCCCTCCAGGTTGTTCTTGGACTTACAAAATTTCATCATTTCCATAAAAAATGAAGAAAAATATAAACACTTGAAATAATAATTAAAACAATTATTATATTCACTAATTTCGTGGTCCGCTTGACCAATTAATACTTTACAATTAATTAAGGTTTTTTGTTGAGATGAAAAAAAGTTAATGGCACGAGAGGGATTCGAACCCACGACCTTCGGCTAAATACGCCGCTGCTCTACCACCTGAGCTATCGTGACCTNGATGGGGAGTTGATGTCCGAGTGGATCGAGGTCACGATAGCTCAGGTGGTAGAGCAGCGGCGTATCTAGCCGAAGGTCGTGGGTTCGAATCCCTCTTGTGCCATTAACTTTTTTTCATCTCAACAAAAAACCTTAATTAATTGTAAACAATTATTATACATAAACATTTGTGTAAACATTTGCCTTCAATACCCTCATGTCCTGGCACCTGTGTCAGAATTATATTTCAGGATCCAAGAGTTGGAGTGTGTAAAGCCTTCAATGCTGCTTGGCTGTCTGAGCATTTTTTAAATATATTTTTAAGTATTTCTTGCACATAGTTTGTATTGCATGGATCTCAGCTTGGAAATTTGGCGTGTGGCTAGAGGTTTAGCTAGGTCAAAGTTTGCGCCTTTTATTCTTTCCTCCCGACACTCCTTACATCCACATTTATTTTGTCTTGTTTTCGTTTTTCGAAGAAGGAGGTAAAACTAATTGGTCTGTATGATTTGGGTAGGTTTCTCTTCCTGAAGGAGAGCAGAAAATATACCATTTTCTTTCGATTTATCAGGCTAAAATGACTTATAATAAAACCTTCCGTTTGTGAAAAGATTCCATCTGGGTTCGTGAGGAAGCTTACCTGCCTCCTTAGACTATCCTTGGCTAGGTCTTTGTGTATGCATTCACACTAAGGTGTTTCTTAAGTTTATCGTAGAATGTCCACCACGAGTCCCATTTAGCTTTTTGGATTTCTTTATTGAACTGAGTCAGGGCATCTTTGTATGTGGCCCACTCATTATGGGCCTAGCTCGGTTGAATAGTGTCCTTACTCTCAGTCGTTCTAGGACCACCAGACAATTTTGTATTTATTTTGCCTATCTTTTTTGTGCAGTTTACTGGGTAGGAGCTCACTATGGCACTGGTCACCTCATGCACAGAAATTCTAGGCTTTCCCTGTATCTTAATTCCTTGTTTAACCCCTGTAAGGATTGTTGGAGGGTTTTTATACCCGTACTAGTAGTGTTCCTGGGGTTTCTATAGGTTTATAACATGAGAGAGGGAGTGTTCAAATCAAATCTGATATGCCTATGATCAGAATTTGATGGTACCCTGGATACATTTCGGTTTAAAATATTATTAATCACCTCTTGAGAAATAATGGTCAAGTCTCTAAGATTTCCTACCTACATGAGGTGATAAAGACGGGTTCTGTGCCTATATTAGCAATATTTAACCCTTCATCACTTAGGTTAGTGATAAGGATTCACCTCGGTTGTTGATGTGTGTTCTTCCCGTGTAATACAGTGAGCATTTGCATAACATCCCAAATCTAGTTTCATGTTTTGCCTCCTTGAGTACCTCACTATGACATCCAGCCAACTTGGGTGGGCATTATTCCTCTTTTTAGAAGTAGGCTAAGCAGATTAACCATCTCTTTCTCCACCGGCAGTCTTTGCTGTTAGGACTGCTGTAACAATGTCACTGGAACATAGTATTAGTGTGCAGCTAATTCTTTAATTAAATGCTATACAAGCCTGGGGTCTTAAAGATGCCCTTTGGTATATTACCTGTATTTATTGGGGTTCCTCTTATATTCCCGTTATTTACTCAAGCTCTTGGACCATGGCGACATCCAGGCCCTCCCTGACAAACCAACTCCATAGGTGGCTGACGCAGCCTTTGCATGCTGGAGGTTGACCTTTACACCTCCCCACCCTTCCTTCATTGGGCTGAAGTACCTTACAAGGGATATCTTCCTCCATTCATTCTACCTGCAGTTGTGGCCTTGTATCTTTATGAGTGGGCTCGTGCATGGCTCCTCCCCAGCCTTTTGTCTTTCTTTTTCCTCACCCTATCCTTTTCGCTGAAAGCAGATTAATCCCATTCCAAGATGGGAGTGCATATCTATCTTCTGGAGCTCATCAAAGATTCTTTGTCCAAGGAGAAGGTCCATTCTGTACACTTCTCTTGTTGAGTCTCTTCTCAGACAATCCATAGGTGAATGTTTAATTTCCGGTTGGAGGATTCCGGCCTAGCTAAGATCCTATCGACCTACTGGATTGACTGGAGTCTTCCTTTTTTTAGAGTCTGGTATGTAGGTGATGCAGGCAACTGGTCTGGGTATCTCATCCCCTCCTAAGTCTGGAGGACTGCGTCTTTCCATGCCTTTATCTAGTTGGCACTGACCTTATCCTCACAGGTTAGTAGATCCAGAAATCCTGAACGCTGGTGAGTCTGCAGATATTGGTCATCCTCAGGTTAACTTTCCAGGATCCCATTGGAGTCAGTAGAGCAAGGCATTACCCAACATATGGACACCATAAGCTATAACAGGACATACGAACATCGACGATGTTGCTGTAGATACAGCAACCCTTAAAAAGAGAAAAAGAACAGCAAAATTGAGGGTAAATGAGACAAGCCAGTGATGGGCAGATATTAAGAGAGAAACTTTCCGAAATTGCATTGTTGAAAAAAAAGCTAGAACTTTTAAGGATGACTCCCCAATAAAATTATGCAAACTTATGAAAAGACAATTGGGTCGAGTAAAAAATGTGAAAAAGACAGCCGCTGGAACATTATTAATAGGAGTAGAAGAGAGGCTCCAAGCCACTGTAAGGTGTGCATGGGGATGAGTTTCATGTCAAAACGTACCCGCATAGAAAACTATATACCTCCCAGAGTGTGATCTCAGCTAGAGATCTACGCATATGCCCTGAGTAGTAATTTAAAAAGAAGAAATCACAGAGCAAGGAGTAGTGGATGTCAAAAGAATAAAAAGGAAACCGGAACAAGCTATAATTGACATCAACTCTTTGATACCTCGACCCCATCGAAGAAAATAAAGGCGACTTTTCAGCAGTTTCCAGTATGCGTGTATGTCCTGGCACCAATGCAATGTTATGTCTTCATTTCGAGCATATAGCAATATGGTGTAAAACGATATGTTCATGTAGCCTCCGTGTGCACGAAGGACAGCTGGGCAGACCCGCCAGAATGTGTAAATTGTAAAGGAGACCACCAAATGCCTGACCAGTGCTCTAGTAGGAAAGAGAATTATAGAGGATCAAGGTGGTCTATGCATGACCCATGCAGAAGCGAAATTAATTTAGCTGCAAAAATTTATAACAATACGAGGAAGAATAAACCACTTCTACTCTGACAGCACGACATATGTGGAAGCTAAGAACAAGCTGGAAGAACCTCATAATTTGTTTAAATTGGATGAACACATGACCGAATCAGGATACTTTTACGCTTCTTCAGGCATCACATGGTCCTTTATTCCTTTTCAATTGCTGCATTTTGGAGGTTAACTTACCACCTTATCAGATCATCTATACGGCCAAAGCCCTGTCACTCCTGCACATTTTTTAACCAGCCAGTCCTTCACATCCCTTTCTTCACCATGCTTGAACAAGGTGTTTTCAACCTTACCAGCCAATGGCACCTCATTCTTTGATCCATCAAATATCTAACACCCTTATAATAGAGAGTTAAATGGAAGAAAGATCATCAACCAATCCTTAGTTTTAATTAAGGACAAGCCCCCACCCCATCTAGGAACTTGGTTGCAGCACTAACCAGCTAAATCACAGCACTGATAGCAGAGTTCGAGTGGCATAGTCAAGACAGAAAGAAGACTCTTCAACTATGCCCATTGCCTACCCAACCAGACTTCTTGAAGCCTGTGACTTCAACTGGAACGGTATGCAAGACATTTTAAGACCAGTTGGAGGGTTTGGGGAAAGGATCTGTCGTAGAAATTATGAATGATGGCGTGAGTGCAGTGTTCAATCCTTTTTTAAAAAAGATAGTTCCTACTCACAGTAAGATACACTTACTAAGGGATCTATGTACTCTTTTATGTGTTTTATAGTGGCTGTTTTTTTTGTTTTTTTTTTTTTGTTTTTTTCTGGGGGAGTAGCTACCTGCCCCCTTGCCGTTCTGTGGGGTTGCCACTAAGTTGGAATGGCACACCTCCCCTGCCCTTAAAGCCTGGGATGCAAAGGATATGAAGTGGGAAGGAGAGGTTAGTGTGTGGTTAATATAGAGGATGAAGGATATCAAGCAGGCATGGGGCAGGGAATGGGGATGCAGTTAAACGTCATGCTCAAAGCTTGATAAGTATTGTTAAAGACTAAATGATGCAGGTGAGAGATAATTAAAACAAAATGATGTTCTACTAAATTTAATTATATATGTACATAAGAGAATCGAGTGAAATGCTGATCCTAGAAGAAAATTTACCTCATTAAAAAATATTTAAAAAAATGAGATTCCTACAAACTCAGAATTGAGTGATATTTATTAATTATTACAATGCATCAGTTGATGCAATACTTTCTTTTTGTCAGCAATTCACAAGAGAACACATGAACATTTGCCCTTATGTAAATTTCTAATAATTAAAAAAAAGTTACGTATATATTCTATTAGGTACAGGGCAGTATTAACCTCAATAGTATTTTGTACATTAATATTCTTGATCCATTACATTACCAGAATACAATAGATTATTACTAGTAAATACATAATTTACTAAAACATATGCAAAGGTGATATACAGAATTAAACAGTTGAGCAATGTTGGACAGATGTGTTAGAATTGGCAACAAAGCTATATTTTTGTATTCTGTTAAAAAAATATAGAATTAAATTTAATGCCACTCTGAATAATATTAACAAAATGCGTGGATATACGTTCAAAGATTCATTGTTGCCATAATGAATAGACTAGTGCTACGAAGGTACTATATTAAGTTTTACATTGAAAGATATATCAAAACAGATGCAATAAAACAGGAACATTATGACATTGGTATTACATTATTATAAACACTTGGAAGAACAAGTTTTCCTAAAGCTATATTAATTACAAAATCTATTTTGAAATTTTACTTTTAAGTTACAGACTTGATATTTTAGTCTAATAACAATTTCCTACTAATAAATCACCACAATAACAATCGTATTGCAAATGGCAAAAAAAACTAGTTTCGTTTTTTTTTTTTTTTTAGAAAATAGTTACTATCTCAAACTCATAACTTAGGACAATTGTTAAAAATATATTGAAGAAATTTAACAGGGAGAAAGTAAAATTTGAGAATATCTTAAGGAGGTGATGTAACACCGGTAAACATTTCATAACATATATCACTGATTTTCTACTAGAAAAAAATTAACTTCTAATTTTTAATAAGAATAACCCAAGAGAATTTCTGATCAATATATTTGAGGGGTCAAAATGATCAGATAATTTTTGGACAATTTTGTCAAGAGAATTGTTTTTACATACGATTATTCAACTTCCAGCATCTGCATACTCTCTACATAGCACTTATACTCCATTAATAAATGAATTTTTAATCTGACTTTTTTTCTTTATACATAGACTTTTCCCAATTTTTCAACTAGAAAGATGGTGTAGATAGATTTAGTAAATAATAGTAAAATAAAATGAAAGACGGAAGACAAAGATGTAAAAAATAGGCTTCTAGAACTATCATGGCTGGTCAACAAATATTTCATTTTTGTTTATAAAAAGTGAAAAGTTTTATAATATACATAAACTCAGTATCAGGTCAAAATATGAAAAGATTTTAGTTACAATATGAATGAACTGGATACAAGTTAAACATGATGGAAGGGAAAAGTACCCTGTAAAGTATCAAGTAAACGACTTTAGATTATCCCTTATCAATCAAGTGTTAAATAAATTTGTTAATTTCATAGAGAAGTAATGAAAGGAGTCTTATTTGGACATTTGAAAAAAAAAATGTTAATTTATTTCTATATATAAAAGGGAAAAATAAGTATAAAATTAAAAAGTCCACTTTAATCTCTCCCTTGAGTAAAATAAAGGCGTAAATTATAAAAAAAATCCTTGCTTTGAAAAAAAAAGAGAAAAAACTTCTTAAAACTTCAAACATAAATTAGTATGTCTGAACTAATTTCATTACATTGTACTACTTAATAAAATTATTTACAAACAAACACTTAAAGTCTATGTTAAAGTACCAAAAGAATAATTTTAAAAAATAATGATTATTCAGCCTGACAATATAATTATTAGTGTGCTCACAGAAATTAGTCTTAAAAAAGTTGATTGCATATTGTTATTTAAAATATTTCTTTTTTTTTGATACCAGAAAAAATAGTCACTATATTTAAGTAGAAAAATATGTGGAAATTTAATATAAAAATATCTGAATAATTTTAACATTATTAGATCTTAATGCGAATAAAAAACATTGTGGAGAAAAACACTACAGTTTTATTGATTTTCTGCCTAAAGAAAAATATTTAATATTTTGGTATGTAATCCAGAATTGAAAATTTAATTAATCCATCTAATTCCAGCATGGTATCACATTCAATAAGAATAATTTTTAAAAGTTTAATATGGTGGGGCCTAAAAAGTCTTATGAAAGAAAACAACATTTAGTTGAAAGGTTATACCATTGAATGAATGAGTATTATAGAGCTACACTGTTTCTTTAAACAAATCCTACCATTTTCAACCAAAATCGCCAACCAACAAGATGAAGTAACAAGTATGACATCCATATATCAGTGTGCTTTAATAAATTCATTCTTCACTGGTAGTTTTATATTTGTAATTTCATCGAGCCTAACACTTATGACAGCATCTAGAAAGCCAGGTTTTAGTCGAGTTTGTACCAACAACTTCTAAAAAACACGATTATAGTCAATAGGTTTTAAGTTTTGACTGCTGAAAAACAATATATAAACATTACAAATATTTATAGTTGTCCAAAACCATCTGTAGGGAGTACAAAATCCCATTACCCTTAGTACGTTTTCGCTTTTTTCTTATTACTGATCAGGCCAAAATAAAGAAATTAAATATCACTAGTCCGATTAGGGCCACCACTTAAAAAAGTGTGCATTAAGAGACATCCTTTTGATTCTCATTTATCACTTTATATACATTTTTTGAGATGAAGACATCTATACTAATTGCAACTACGATCATCTATGAGGTAACAGTTATTAGATATTGATTGGCAAACAAAACCCTAACAGGTAAACTATTTTAACATAAAATACAATTAATGAACAATTATATACAAAGTGCTATACCCCGGCTTCCATTTCTCTTTGGCGTACCACCATAGCAGCTTCGACAAGAACATGAAGGCACTTGAACGGATCTTCACTTTCCATTGGTTCCTCGGGTGTCCATGTTTGATAAGTAAGAGAAATATCCCTAGAAATCAAACATTTAATTAGTTAAAAGTTCATTACATAAAGAAAATTAAACTTACGAAGGTTCTGGAGAAACCGTACATTCCCCATCAGAAATGTTGTGTTCACTTAAATTGCAGTCCTCTTCACTGTTTGAACAACTACTGCTATTGATGTTATTTAAGTAATCATGGCTTTCTTTTTCGATGTTACTATTTATCTTTACATTTCTTTTCCCTTTCCTTGTAATCGTAAAATGTTGGGGGTCCTGACCATCTTGACGTATCATTTGGGGTAGTATTCTCCTTCTAGCATTTATAAACCAGTTGCACACCTACAAAATATAAAATCAAAAATTAATCATTTCACTCAAAATACCATAATTTACATTTCATTTACCTGGAGCACTGTCAGATTTGCTTCTTGTGAAAGCATATTCTTTTCTGTATCACTGGGGTATGCATTGTATCTATGCTCGAAGAGCCACTTTTTCAGAATTTTGACAGACTCGTTTGGCAGATTACCACGTTTTTTTCGCACCATACCTCCACTAGTATGTTTTGCATTTTGGGTTGGGGAATTGTGTTCATATTCAATATCCGATAAAGAATTGTCACTTCCCAAGAAATCCGAGTAAGAACTTTTGTAAACTAAAACATATACCATGCATGTGGTTACTTCTTGCGGACGCTATATNATAATATAATACATATATATTATTTTTTATAATATATCATATATTGAAATGATTAAGATAAATAAAACAATGCAATTGTGATAACATTAGTTTAATTCCAATATTCAGATTGTAATGTAATGAATATTTGTCATAACTAGAGCCCCCTGTTTGACATACTTCAAGTCTACGGGACTGCCGAAGGTCATGTATTCGAGTCCTGGGTGTCTCTACAGGAATCACCCAGATCCTGAAGATGGTGAAATACCGAAACACATCTGAACTAACAAAAATCAGAAGATAGGCAGACAAGAATGATAGGTAACATCAACCAGTGGCTCCTTAGTGTAGCCATGTGTGCGCACTTGTGGCTTTTCCTCTCCTAGTTGCAAGAATCTGCATCTATAAAGACCTTCACAAAAACATAAAATTGTTCTGCAGTCTCCTCCTCTTCTTACTGGCAGTATCTACACAGTGTTTCTTCTGTCTGTTCGCCTATCCGGTGCATGTACCTTCTTAGGCGGCAGTTCCCTGTAAGGAGTCGAACCAGAATCTTGGTTCTATTACGGTTGCCCTCCAGGAATTCTTTTGTACATCTTGAAAATGGCCGAGTGTGAATATTTACTTGCTGCCTAGTTGGGAGGCCTCAGGGCCTGTCCCAAGTGTAGCTTGGTTGTTTTGTTGGTTAGGTTCCATATAGTTCACACGAGTAGCTATGGATATAATATGTCCACCCCAGTATGCTGGGATAGGCCTAGATACAAGGTATTGGCAAGTTCCCTAAGGGCTCTGTTTGGGATATGTATTGCTTCATAAAAGAAAACAATTTAAAAAAAAGGACCCTAGAAAGGATGAAACTAAAGTTTATTTTTAATTGAAAGAGTATAAAAGGATTATTAACACTCCATAAAAGTAAACAAGTTATTAATGTGTTTACATTTTAACTATTAATCTTTATACCTAGTTTTTATGGAAAATAAACAAATACGAGTGTCCATTTTTTTTTTTTTTTTTGCCTTTGAAGGTAGTATACCTAACGACGGTTACGCAATACAAGTCAAACTACTACATGTGCTGCGTGACTTTTACTACCAAGGTACAAAATGCAAAAACTCACTCATTTACACAAGAGTGTATGCAAAACACACAACCATTATACCTTGTGTCAGATTAAATACCTTTTTTTTTAATCCGACTATCACTGAATTCACTTCCCACAATATAGGTCATATAAATTCCTTGTCAGATCAGACAGTATGAAACAGACCCAAAATTGATTAGTAACAATCAAAGTCTTAAAATGCTAAATTACCAAAGAAAACGTAAAAGTACATTCATAAAATGGATTTATTTTCTAAGAGAGAATATGTGAATCAGGACTTAATTAAAACCCATGTTGAAGTACTGAAAGACCAAAACATAATTTCGTTTTTATAATGCAATAGAGAATTCTGAAATTGAGATGTTAGATTCATCTTTGCTAACAGATATATTGGAACCAACTGTTGATATACAACAAATACAAAATACTGAGGATGATATGGTTGAAGTGAATATCTTCACTTTTGTCTCAAGCTGGAAATGAGAAAACTATCTAACAAGAGGCACCAACCATCCAGTCGATAACAATGATATACGAAGTACACAGGAAATACCAAAACCCCGCTCCTCTTGACCATCATTATCAGATGCAATTTCAAAAGCATCTTTAATAAATTGCTATAGTAACAGTTTCGGGTCCTTAAGAACAGGTTAACTTTGAAAATTACCCAAAAGTCATGACTTTGCCCTGGAAACATTCATTTATTGAAGATGAGATGGGAGAGCACAAGAAGCATTAATATCTGAATTACAGCAATGATAGTCAACGACCTATTACTTCTTGAAATAAGGATCAATTCAACTGATCTGAACTAAAGAATTAATAAAAGTACATTTAACCAAAAAGCTACAGTGCATTGGGAAATACTAAACACCATTGTCCTCATCATCATCAGATGCAATTTCCAACCATCAAACTTTTCTCGGGTGCTGAGGGCATTATAATTTGAATGCTCACTGTGTACACAACTGAATGCATAGTACAATTTTGACAAACAAGAGAAACAGATCTTTTTATTTAAATTGTAAAGACTTAAGATTCGATACAAATACAATTTATCTGGTCAGATCTTGACTAATTCAAATTTAAAGCCAATTCTGGGAAGTTGATATGAAACAATATATGATACTTAGATGTAATTTTTTAAAAAGATAAGTCAATGTAGGGGAAAAATATTAACAGCTAGCATATTTTTAACAAGTGGTATTATATTACAAAAGGCAATGATAAAAAAAGAGCAACATTGGAAAAACTGTCCAATCATTAATGTTTTGATATAGAGTGAATTGCAAGTGCTGACATACCAATAATGACAAATGGCAGGAAGAAACAAGTATTAATACAAAGATTAGATTTGCAGGATTATTCTTAAACCACGGCTATTTATAAAATTTTCTAAGCCGGTATTGAACGAAAATAAATCAGTTTTTGTTGAAGAGCGAATTCTCGGTTAAAAAGAGAGAAAAAACCGGCGAATGTTTCTTATTTCATTGCCTTAAGTGTAATTTTTTTTAACTATTTTAATACGCTAGTCGGGTGTTTAATTTAAAAAAGGAATGACAAAAGAGAGGACATTTTAAATACTGTATGTAATCTGGCAAAGCCTCGTGGTTTCTATTTCTAACCGGGGTTCTTCTAAAAAAAGAACCAAAAGTGTCAAACAATGTGGGTCAACAGTCGAACTGGCAAATCTTTCCGAGTACTTCAAAATTGGAAAGGAAATTATTTACAATTATTAATTAAACGAAGATTCTTACCTTTGGGAGGGTGGGATTTTGAAAGGATGTACGCCTGTTGTGTGCTGAACCGCTTCGCCTCTTCCAACATATTTTCTGGAGCTGGAATATTAAAAAAAAAATAAATAAATAATTGTGTGTCGGGTGTGAAAACAAGCCGGCCAAGGGTTTATTAAATTCAAAAACCGGCACCTCGACTCTTTGACAGAAAAAGGATGACATTTGAGTTTTGACAGATACCGACCGAACCTCAACCGGCGATAAAGAACAAATCGGGCTCAAATTACATAAAAATAAGACCAACTACGAGCTCAATTAAGAAAAAAAGATTAAACTTATACTTACAATGTAACAAAGCCTAATAAGCACGTTCTAATCGTCGTAAAGTCGGAACTGGAGGTAACTTATTCGGTCGCATAAAAAATAAGCATAAATACTCAAAATTGTTAAGTCAATCGTTAAAGCAGGAAGAATCACATTTCCGAGAGGAGGCCGGATCGAATGAGAAAACAGGAAATATCACATGGACAAGACTATTCTCCGGCGAGACCTTTTGACGGCTGGACCGAATGAGAAACACGTGCAGCAGACAGGAGTTGAAGCTAAGGAAAGACGAGGCTAGAGCGGGAGAACCGCCTTTCAAACAATTACATGACCAACTTAATTTAAGTTGACACTTATCTCGACTTAACGTTCCAATCGGTTTTCCTATATTAAAAAAATAATAAAAATTAAATCTGTAATATTTTTTATACAAGAAGAGATTTAATAATTGAACAAAAAAGAATCCTCCATAAACAGAAATTTCCTACAAAATATTCTTACCATTTAACCACATTTTCACATTCCATTAAACAAAACGTTATTATAAACTGCCATAAAAATTATATTTTCAACAATTAAAAATACACTAGTAGACTTAAATATATTAAAACGTTCATAAAAAAAATTATATTTTTCCGCCCTTAATCCTTTCTTACGAGTATCCAGTTACACAGAATTCCTTAGAAACATTAATAAGCAACTATTGAATTCTAAATTTGTAGAAAATGCAAAGAATATGTGGAATATTTCAATTAGGCGGCCCCTCCGCAATTCTGTCTTTTTGGTGGGGGGGTCAGCCGTTCCGTGCCAGTTCTTTTCAAATAAGTCAGGAACTACTGAACAAAGAACGGCTCCTTTAGGAATTACATGCTTGGAATTGTTTCAGAACAAGTTTTTCAAATAGAATTCATTCTTTTTCAGATTAAAATTAACTATTGTGCAAATTATATACACTTTTCGGTAAATCGTTAATTTGATTTTAGGAACGTCACCGAATTGTTTTTCTCTTTTTGTACACTTTTTCAATTCACCCACCCATTTTCAAATTAAATTCACTCTTGTGCAAATCACGGATTTGATTCTTGTTCTTGGAACTGTTTATGCCGAACTGAGAACAGCTCTTTTAGGAACTACATGCTTGGAATTGTTTAAGTACACGTTTTTCATGTTGAATTCATTCTTTTTCAAATTAAATTCACTCTTGTGCAAATTGTATCCACTTTTCGATATTCTTGAATTTGATTTTAGGAACGACACTGAATTGTTTTTCTCTTTTTTGTACACTTTTTAAAAATTGAATTCACCCATTTTGAAATTAAATTGACTCTTTTGCAAATGGTGGATTTGATTTTAGGAACTAAGATTTCTTGTTTCTCTCTTTTTGTACAGTTTTTAAACTTGGATCCACCCATTTTCAAATTAAAATCACTTTTATGCAAATTAAATCCACTCTTCGGTATATTGTGAATTTGAATTTAGAAACTATAATGAGGTAAGAATGGCTCTTTTGTGAGGCAATACGTAATACATAGAATTATTCTCTCTTTTTTTTAGAACAGGTTTTTCAAAGTAAATTAAACTTTTTGCAAATTAAATCCACTCTTGTGCCATTAAATCCAATCTTCAGTAAATCGTAAATTTGATTTTAGAATCTATACAGGCGTAAGTATGACTCTTTTATTTGGCAATACATACATACATAGAATTGTTTTCTTTTTTTAGGACAGGATTTTAAAATTATATTAAACTTTTTGCAAATTAAATTTACCTTTTTGCAAAGCATGGATTTGAGTTTAGTAATTGTGTATATGGCGAACTAAGAACAGCCCCTTTAGGAACTACTTGCTTGGAATTGTTTTAGTACTGGTTTTTCAAATTGAATTTACCCTTATCAAATTTGATTCACTCTTGTGCAAATTAAATCTAGTCTTCGTTAAATTGTGAATTTGATTTTAGGAACTTCACTGATGTAAGAATGGCTCTTTTATTGGGCAATGCGTACATACAGCATTGTTCTATTTTTTAGAACAGGATTTCAAATTAAATTAAATTTTTGCAAATTAAATTCACTCATTTGCAAATCATGGTTTTGATTTTAGGAACTTGTATGGTGAACTAAGAACAGCTCCTTTAGGAATTACACGCTTGGAATTGTTTCTCACTTTTTTGTACAGGTTTTTCAAATTGAATTCACCCATCTTCAAATTAAGTACACTGTTCTGCTAATTAAATAGACTCTTCTGTAAATTGTGAATTTGGTTTTCGGCATATATACATAGAATTGTTCTCTCTCTCTCTCTCTCTCTCTCTCTCTCTCTCTCTCTCTTTTTTTTTTTTTGGAACAGGATTTTAATTGAAACTAAACTATTTGCTTAAAAACTTAACCTTAAAAATGATACAACTTAAAAAATCAAACTACCATAACGGTGTAAAGAAGCTTGAGATTGACAATTCAAGGATTTGTTTACAAAATCCAATTGTAAACACAATGGGAGATTTTACCAGTGTTATTTACCTCTAATCATTTAAAACGGACCAAATATTGCTGTAAGATAATCAATGGAGGATTGCCTAAGAGAAGATTAAAAATCTTAAAGGTGGCCATTTCTTTTGCTTCTCAATGTATTGAAAGTTTTACCAGGGAAAATAAATGCTATGTTATTTTAATTAGTTGTATTCATAAATAACATTTGCAATTGACTCTAAAGCATTATTTTAAAAGATTCAATTACATAATTAATTATTTCGAAGGTAACATAATATAAACTTGTACAGCCTAACTTCATAAACAATCTCAGTTTTCTGTTACCAACAAAGATTAACAGACAACAGTAAAATACATATTAAACCATTGGATATAACTGAAAATAATTTCTACAAGATTTAGAACAAGGTTATAAACTCTCTGCAATTTTCTCAACATAATTATATAGAAAAATATTAACTTTGGACTACACAGTGAAAGAATGTCCATAAAATATTACTTTAAAAGTGACATTTCATTACAATATTAGAATAAACTATGAACAAATAATTGCAATCATATGTAACAGTATTATTAAATCACCTATGTACATAACATAATTTTTAATAAATAATCTAAATTTCTTGTTATACTCTTTTGAGTAAATTAACACGTTCTATACATTTTTACTGTAATATTTCTTTCCTACAGTAGCAAAAGGCGCAAAAATTCAGAAAACATTGGCCCTTTCTAGAGTCAGTTAGATTTGGCAGTGCCGTCATACTAATATATAACATCGTCATTTTGCATACACTTTTCAATTATATCGATACATACATTACTTTTGGGACATTGGGTACACACTTTCTTCATAAAACAACTCTTTCATCAATAAACATAGAAATTCAAATTGGATAGAATTATGAAAGTTTAAATTATAAAAACATTGCAAGAAGACAAAAAACCAAGATGACAAACGAAGCATTTGTGTTAAGACTTTAAAATATTAAGAATTTGTTTAATTTAATTAAGAAATATGCACTATTAGAAATTACTTAAGTCACAATAATATATTTTTAGGTAATTATTATAATAGTACTTATAATATCTTTAATTATATTTATTATAGTTGTACCCATTATAACAAAATCTACTAATTTAATTAATAATTCATTTGTTTTTTTTTTGTTCACTTTTTCTCTACTGAGTTATTTACACCTACTTATGTATATTTGCAAAGGAAACCATTATCATAGCAATTTATGGAAATATATTACTGTCATAGTGAGCTGAGGATTTATAATTTAGTTTCAATTTATTAATTTATTTTATGATACTTAACAACTGAATACATTTATATCAATCAAATTTTTATCAAAATTCACATTTATTGGAGTGACAATTGTAGTGTAATTAAATGTTTAGTTCACACAACACAGACGTAATTCTATAAGCGCTTGATAAGGAATGGTCATCCTTAAAATGTAGATTCCTTTTTGTAATATCACGACCTCATGGAAAGAGACTGTTAGCTAAGTTACACTTAATATACTGTACATTTCTAAACTGTCAGACATAATTTAGAACACTTATTTTCCTACCAGATATTCTAGAAACCTACTTAAATTTGACATCCACGTATAAGAGAATGAAAATTTAGATTATAATATAAAAAGTCTGTTATTATTATGTTTATTTTAATATAATATACAATTATATGAGATCATTAATGAATGTTTAACACATTTGATGTTATTTACCATTTTCGTTTTTTGTACTTCTTATCTGATTATTGGTACAACTTGGATATTCAATTGTGTGATGTTTTCCCCTTTTCTAAATATATTGAGTGTTATTTTATAAGTCTGTTGTTGTTCCACAAAAGTAAATTTTCTCAAATTGTCCCGAGTGGTTAGGAAAGTTACAAAATTAACAAAAAGCATAAGAAGTCACAACCGATTTTCTAATTCCATTCCTGAAAGTTTACAAAACATTTTTTCTGCAATCCTCACTTTTATCTAGCACAACCCAGTACATTTATTTTTGTGTTTATTATTTGAGTCACCTGAAAAACTTACTTTATTATACAGTCTCTTCTTTATCAACGTTTATTAAATGGTTCAGTTATACTTTCATTATCAACCATTGTTAAAGAATTCTCCTTACTTGCCTAGAATCTTTATTAAATAAACTTTCCATAAGTTTAATTGGCATCTATTGCAAGTCTGATTTTTGATTGAGAGAAGAAAAACAAATTGTGCATTCTTTTGTCTCATATCTGAATTCCTAGAAATAATTATATCATACACAAGTAATACAGCAATTGATATGGTTATTAGTATTTATATTTTATTTATTTATTTATTTATTTTTTTTTTTGTAAAAACGTGGCAGTAACAAGCTGAACACTTTATTAGGATAATTGCACTGACTGATTTTGAAACAATTAAATTTTAACTCATGCCGGTATAAAGTTTCCGTGAATTGTGAATATTTTGTTAGTGCATATTTAAATGTTTAAAAATCAACTTTTTGTTTCAATCAAATTGTAATGTACTTGAGTCATACCACACCAAACTGAGAATGACTATCAAACATCAAACCAAATCAATAGACCCTAGGAAAAAATTCATAAATTTAAATAACAAAAGAAGAAAAATCGGCTGTGTCCTTATAACAAATACTTTTAAAATGATTTATTCTAACTGAAGGTTTAAAAAATGTATAAATATATGAATGCTGATAATTATTCATGTTAAACTGTTAAACAAAATGTTGCAGCACAAAATTATCTTCACAAGTAGGTAATAGATTAATGTAGGTAAATGGTTTTATCAAAATGGCAATAGTATAAATTACCAAGTTATCAATAGAAATTAATACGTTTTGGGCTATCGACCAAATTCCTTCAAGGTAATTGACTAGTATTGGCAAAGCACAACACCTGCCTGTAGACAAAGTAGTCATTTTACAAAATACAAGTTAGTATACTAGGTACTACGAAAAAACAACAGATATTTCAAACTGTCCTTTTGAAATTAAGGAGAAAATGAGCATCCAACTAGTTAGCTCACCCAAGCCTCTTAAATCACTAAATCATTCTTCATTCGAGTCCTTCTTCATTCTCTTGAGGATAATCCTAGAAGGCGCAGTTTCAAATTCAAGCTTACTTTATACCTTTGATTATATAATTAGTACAGTACAATTTGATTTAGTCTAAAACTATAAACAAAGGTTATAAATCTGGTAACTATTAAAAGCAATAAAAATAAATTTCAACGACAAAATAACTTTTTTTCAATAAACAATTTTTATAAACTATAAATATGCAGATGTACTTCTGTAGTAACTAATTTAAATTTTCATACTAATCAATGATAAAAAAAAATTATTTAAAAGAACAAACAGTCAAAAATACTATTTATGGCAAAGTTTGAAGAGTCTTTTAAAATATCAGACCATTTTTTTTTTAAATATTGGTAGTAAAGTATGACTATTTGTACATGTTCATGTTTCCCCTAAAGATTGAACTTATGAAAGTCACAATGCTTTATGTGTAAGCAAGGCATAGCACACATTGCTAGGTAAATAATTCACGAATAGATTGTGATTACTTCACGTCCTCCACCTCGCACCATGAGCACCCTTTCCAGTCCTTCAGTGAGTACTTCAATAAATTCCATATCTTTTAAATGGGTTAAGAAGAATTGTATTATGTGCAGTATAAAATAAAGCATATTAAATTCATTAAAATACATACTTTTTAAAGTACAATATTTTGTTTGATTAATATTTATAAAAAAAATATAAAAGGATACAGTTAGCTTCTCTATCTATAGAAGTATCACGTGGAGGTCCGGGTAAATTTAGTATCACAAGCTGAGCTTTGTGGGACTTGTTTACAATTACTTCATTTAATTTCACAGCGGTATGCATTCTTCTTACATTGCCCTCATCACTATGAGAAAAAAGTAATATTAATATATAAATTACATGTGTGCATATTTTAACATACGGTGTAATAGCTGGTTTCTCTCCTTGAGTTACACATTTCTCTGGGATGGATAGTGTGAGATTATTTGAGGGAGGTGGCTGCTGTTGTGATTCCTGCTGATGGTCATCCTCCTCATTTGCTGTCTTTTCCTTTTCTTTTTCTTCTTTTCCATCCTAAAATATCCAAACATACTTAATTAAGACTACCAGGGCATACAGGGTAGAAGAGACAATAAATTGCCAAGGAAAGTTCAACCAGAACACCTGTCATCCCTTAACACTTGTGGGGAATACCAAATTTCTAACAACTTAGAAAATTCTATCTGACAAGGAATTATGAAAAATCCATTGGTTCAATGGGAATGTAATCTATAGAGGTATGTGAAATAGTTCATCTAAGGACTATGGCAGAAACTAACAACAGAACTACTAAACCTAGGACATGCTAGGGCTAAAACAATAGTAGGACTGCAGGCCCCAGAGGCATATCTAGAGACTCAAAACAACAGAAACAAGCCTGTGCAGGAAGAAGATTCAGCAGAACAAGTCCTCTGCTAGTGCAAAGGCTACACAGGCTTAGATTCCTACTCTTGGAAGAGGAAAAGCCCAGGCCTGAAGGATACACATCAGAGCCATTAAATTCTTAAAGCTTTGGGATCTGGTAAAAAGCCTTAAACAACAAAAAGCTCTAGATAATGATTAAGATCACACAATACACCAATATTTATATATATTTATATGTGCTAGGTAGTAAAGTTCCAAAGTAATTCCATTTAACTTTAAACCTTAACAAAGAATGAATATTTTGATACATTATTTCCTGGAGGCCTAATTTTTTACTAATTGTCAGACCTATTGCAATCATACCTGAACTTCTTCACTTCATAAAGAAACCAATAAAACAAGAAATTTGTTGATGTGGTGAATGATTTTTTTAAAAATAAAATTAATCCATATTTGCTTAGTGATCATAATTGGCAATATTAATTATCCCAATTAATTATTCTTTTTATCTAATGTTTTTGGTTGAGATGAAACATTAGTGCCACGAGCGGGATTTGAACCCACGGTCTCATGGCACTGATTTTTTTATCGTTAAAAAAGACTACATTAACTAATACAATACTTTGTGTTTCTGTAATTTTATAGGTGACCCTCAAAATGGTTGGTTCAAATAAAAAAAATTAATACAATTCAATAATAATAAAAGTCTAAATGAAACTAGATAAACCTAAAAACAATGATTTTTTTGTGGTGGAACACAATTTCACTAACCTGCATATGCACCTGACATTCTTTTCTAAATATAAAGTTAAAACTTAAGAAAATATATTTTAAATTTACTAACATATTCATATTTTATATTTTTATACACATACGTTTCCAGGTGATTTGTTGTTTCCTGAATTTTGATCATTGTTGCTTCCTTGGGATGGTTCTTGGAATCGTACTTTGGTTGCTGTTTTGCCATCATGATGCTGATCCACAATAGCTTGTACCTAAAAATAGACATTGTTTAACAAATATTTGATTCAGTTTTACTTATTGTTCATTCTTCATTATTCAAGACTGATTTGTGACATTTGACAATTTGAAAATAAATTTATCAATAGATCAAGAGACTGTTATCGTAGTTTAAATTATAGTCATTTTAGGGCATTTATCACAAGTACAAATAAGACTTTGATTACAAAGTTTATGTCCAATCGAGAACATCAAAAAGTTAATTGTAAACAAACATAATTACCAGCTTTTAAAGATTAGTTTAATTCATAATTAATTCCATTATAAACAGATTTTGACACATGATTAAGCAGTAGAAATTTATAGAAAATTTTTCAAAATCATCCATTCTCTGAACTTTTTCTATTTTTCAATCAATTGATCAACATTTTCATGATAAAAGTGTCAATTTGTTTGTCCCTTCAACAAATTCAACACTATTGGTTATGAATTATGCTGAATTAAACTGCTCAAGTACAAGGCAGTATGCATCATTTTTATCTCAATAATGTTTTATTTAAAACAAGACAATTAGGATAAAATCAAACGTTTAATTAAAAAAACCTTAAGCAATGTATTGTATTTAAAAAAATGTAATTTTGTAACAAATCAGAATGAAAAGTTAATTCAATTATATGTTAATTAAGAGATTAAAATGTATGATAATGGTAATGATGATTATGAATATGAAGATGGTGATGAAAAAGAAACAACGAAAGGAAAAAAATCTTAAATATAAACAAAATGTCTGAAAATTGTATGTTCCATTTTATGAATTGGTACGTATGCCCTCTGAACAACAAACAAAACTTTGCAGCAAAGCAAAATCATAATATATAAAATGTATTTTTTGTAGTCTGATTGCTGAATTGTATATAAAACGAAAATAAACTATAACTATTACAAATTATTACAGACAATTTTGAATTATATTAGTCTGTTATTTGAGTGCTTAATTATTTCTCCTGACTTTTCCAACTTACAAAAGCTGTCATTATAAGAGAAAGTGTAAATTCAACTTGTATTCCAAGTTTACCAATTTATATATTTGTAAAGTGAGGTGAGGCAAAAGGTAATTTAGATTTCCACTTTAAAGTTTAGTGTTTACTCATGTCATTTCAAACCATATTGATCCTAACTTTTTATGAAAGTTTTTTCTTTGACTTTGCTGTGAAATGAAAGTATAAAGGGTTTTCATAAAGAGATAAATTTATTGGATTTATGAATTGTAAAACATGATAAAGAAATATTTCACATTAGGATTTGTATTTATATTTTATAAACACATCTAGATAAAGACAATTCTTCAGATTGTTATATTATCAATTGCAATAAATAAATAATTAAATCAATAAATTATTCACATGTCCAACCTTTATTAACAGAGAGTTGCACCAATTCCTTAAAAATGATACTATTTGTGAAATGTTAATATTAATACTATTTTTTTACAAATATATATTGAACTTTATGTAAGAACAATTTATGTAACAATGTAATTTTATGAACATACATAGTTTTGGTTTGCTTTCGACTATTTATCTTAAATTTCACCCTACATATATTTTCATCGATTTACAAATATGAGATCAAATGATTTCGCTTTCAAAAATGTCACTGACTGTTTAGTTCAATAAATACTAAAAAATAAATAAATAAGTAAATAAAATAAATGTAAGGAAGCCATTAATCAAAATAATAGCATTTGCAAATTCAGGAAAAAATTGAGAACAAAATAGGTGGTGGCATGATGGTGATGAGAGGGTTCTCTAATATCTACCCAAACATGCAACAACAAACCCACCAGTGGCATGTTCTCCTCTGAAGGTATCTCATTGTAGCCAACCTTGGAATGCAACAACAGAAGAAATATAGTTTAAAGAGCAAATAAGGTTTGGGAATTGAACAATTTCATTATCATGAGTAGATCTGTGTGAAATTTGAAGTAAAGCAGATATTGCTGAGTATTTTGGATTAAAATACAAAGTTGATTTATTGTTGGCAACATCATAAAATTATTCATGCAGTGAATGTGATATTTTTCATCTATAAGTGTTACATTGTAATTAGGAGGATGATTTTAATTCATATGTTACATTGCAAAGAGTGACAAAGTGCTTTTAAATTAAATGTGTTGTTTAAAAAACACACACAAAGTACCTGTATTTTACTTTAAAATGACATATTACAAATATTATAACAATATTTTCATAAAAAGTATCCCGGCAATATAATTGTTTTAATTAATTCCCCCTTCCATATTACATTTTTAATTGTAGGAACTGTGAAATTTTCTTTTCTGTTGCTAACCATTAATGAGAATTATTTTATTACAGTATCCAATGATGGCTATAGTAGTTTTGAAATTATTTTATATACTTATAATTTTATATTTAGCTGTTCCTTAACTTTTAAGAACTATAAAATCAAAACTATAATTACGTACCATCCCGAGAGTTTCTTTTTTATTGAGCCTCAGTTCTCTTAACATTTGGTTTCTCTGTTCCATCATCAGTGTTCTTTCATATGTGTATGCAGAAATGTCATTGTCAGTCTAAAAAATAAATGTTAACTTTCTTATAAACTTTTCTCTTTCTAAATGATACCATATTAGTTTGGGCTTTATGTTACCCAATAGTAAATACATAAAAATAACGTTTTACTTGTGAAAATAATTATAAATTGAATGGGGTTCATTTGATATTTGCCTATGTTACTTTTGAAAAGGTACCAGATATAAAAGATAAATGCTTTTAACCTTCAAACAGTCCCGCTCTGGTATTTTTGACCCCAAAACTTGGTTTTTATTACATCTTGCAGAGTTCACAAAACTGAACCACCTGGCCTCATTCCACTATAAAAATAACCTTTAAGGAAAAATGGGCCGGGGTGACAGATGGCTATTCGCATAGAGAGTGTAAATGCTGCTGTAAACGCCAGCCAGGTGAGGAATACATATAGAATAACTAATAACTGTCCTATGAAAAGGCACATAAAACAATTTAAAGCTCCTCTAATTCTGTTTCTGCACCTTCAGATAAAAGAGTACCTTAAGAGCATCAACTACACCATTAAAAACACTCCAACAACAATTGAGTGGGCTAATTAAATTTTTGATTTTTGAAAAGCAAGTTTATCTATGACCAGTCATTAACGATTAATGATGATAGCCAGATTAGAACATCAATTAATGCACTTTCTATCATTAAAGATTGCCTCAATATTGTTCATAACTTGTTTAAAAATAATGTTTAATGTACAATTAATTGTTCCATTTATCATTGGTTTTACTAATTTTATGAAAGGGTTGTAATAAAATGATTATTGTTATTATTAAATAAAAATATTTTTTATCATTTTATTTTTGTATAATTTGTTTCCTAAATATTGTATTAAAAATAAATCCACATAAATATATATATATATTTTTTTGCATATTAGCCATGGTGACGAATTCTTATATGTGTGTTCAAATGTTCAAATTGGGGGGGTATCGTGAAAAAAGGGCCAGAGGCGACGGTGGGAATCAAACCCACGACCGCGGCGTGAGAGGAGTCTCTCATGCTAACCACTCGGCTACCGCGGTCCCCAAACATAAATATAAATAATTTAAAAACTAATGGGCTGGGGTTTAACTTTGTACACTGCATGACAGTTCATGTTGAAATGGGAGGCATGACCGCTCGAAGGTTAAAAGACAATTTCAAAAAATATAAGAGCATATGGCAGTGGTGTATACCATTTCCACAACTTCAACTTCAGCTTCAATACGCAAATGGTACAAAAATGTTTTTAGGTCCTTTTTCATTTGTATTGAATTGTCCTCCATCTGTGCAACAGTAAAAATTCTTAGTTTACAATTTTTCCATGTTCTATGTTGTTTTAGCAAAAATGGTAAGAGCATCAGTAGACCACCATCATGAACAATCCACCAAATATCAATATTGCCTGATATCTATAAATTAAATTAAATTAAATTAGGCCCTTAAAAAAATCATAATTGAAAAAGATTAAATTAGCTACTTTGATAGAAGAATTAGGAAAGAAATTGATTCCTTTAGGTACAAGTAATGCCATTCTTGCAGCTGCTACATTTCTAACTGACTTCAAGAAAGTGTGCCATGTTCTTTCATTTTCGGTCTGTCTCCAACCATAAGGCCAGCCGAGTATCACAGTGTTAGGTTTCATACCACCAAGGCCAGTTGTTTGAATTCTGAAACAGGCAACACATGAAAAAAATTGTGTATTTAGTAATTATTTTGTCTGCGTACAAATGACTAAGCCCTTCAGCAACATCACTCGAAACAAGGACATCCACAAATCCTTTCACTTTTTCCTCCTCCATAGTTTTACGTAGACTTTGTTTTGCAGCCATTGCTTCACCAGCACATTGGCTAAAGTCACCATTTATCACAGATACACATACTGTAAGACCCTTTCCTAAAACGATATATAAAAAAATGTATATTTTCGACTTAAAATTTATACTTTTTTTCTTCATACCGGCCTTGAGCTGGGACGCAAAAGTAAATATTTTCTTGTATTTTGGTACATATTCATCTGTCAACTTGCTCAAAATCAAGATTTGTGGTCGCCAATTCTTAGTATGGGGAGGGCCTTCTTCGAGTCGTAAAAGACTGAATCGAGCCGCTGATAAAGCTAAACCACTTATTCCATCACCCCACTCTTTTTCAGCACTAGAATATTAAATTTATTCAATTAATTGAAATTCAATACAGAATTAAATAGAATATATTAATTAAAATTAATAGAAAGAACTTTATTAATTCCACTTACCCTCTGTATTCAATGTATTTGTAAATGAGACCAGCCATGCCCATGGCAACTAAGGCAAAATACCAGCTTGACATAAACATAACTGCAATGCACATGTTTAAACCGATACAAGACAGTGTCCTAGAAAATATTGTTAACACTAATATGAAATTTTTTTAAACTTTTGTTTAAAAAAAAAAATTGACAAGTCTTTACCAATGGTAATATTTGAAACGTGGCCTCCAGTTTGGTGTTCGCAGAAGTGTTTGTAGAGCACAAGCCAAGTTGACAAAACCATAGCACATCAAAAAGAACATAGAAAGAAGAGGAGCAAGTTGATCAACATTTCCTAACAAGATACCACACTGACATATGCACAAGGTAAGGATAAGAGCCCTTGTTGGTTCCCCTCTGCTTGAAGACACAGCAAATGGAGCAAGAAATGGTATAATTCCATCTTTTGCTATGGCCTGTAAGGAAAATTGAGTAATTATTAAATTAGGACTATTAAACGTATACAGTAGAATCTCCATTATCTAGGATACATTTTTTTAAACTATGTATTTCACTTTGGTTAAAAACACTAACATTAAAGTCTTGTTTATATTGGCTTGTTGGTTTTATCTTAGTTTTCTATTGTTTACCCACTCTGAAAAGGGATTAGGGAAGGTGTTTTAATTCACCAGATTTGTCCTAGATATTGTATTTTTACAAGGTGTTTAAAATTGAGGAAAATAGCACATTTTGGGTATTTAATGGTTTTGCTATTACCACACCTCAGCTAGGAAGTTTTATGTTGTGTTTTATGACACAGGAGAAGCAGCATCTGTAAGTGATTCATTTGATGGCCTGACATGACCTTAGTCTGCTTGTTCTCGATCCTAAGTTGCAAGCCAAAATATCACCAGAAAGAAAACGCATTGTGAACATCCTTTCATTATCCCAAATAATTAAAGTGCTACTGCATTACTTATATTTTTTATCTTATGTACAGATAGATAAGATAAAGATCTTATACATAGATAAGATACTTATTGATAGATATTTTTTCTATTATAAGCAATATAAAAATACGGGAAAGAATGACAAAACCGCTGGACTGCCATGACCAACATACATGAAATAAAACTATCGGTCAAATCGTGGACCATGGAGGAAAAGGAAAAAAGAAAGAATCACATTGACTCGCCTGCAGATAGGCTACACCAAGCTGACACATGGGCATCTCCTTGTCAAAGAAGCTCGCAAGAATCCATAAAGCACATATTAACAGAATGCGAGGAAATAGCGCCGCAAGGAATAAGCTGTGGCTTGCCAGCTTCTAAGGCATAGCAGGGTAATTAATTGATTTTATACCTGAAGCTGATAAACATGGCCCTTTGGTCGCATATAGCCCTTTCATATGTAGGTTGAAATAATATCCTTAATTTGTGTGAATGTATTTATTAGCGTGAACACAGCATGTTTTTGGTGTATTTGTGATAGAACGAATACTTAAAAAATTTCAAATAGCCTAGGTTATTTAGTTTTATATACATCTGCAGTGTGATAGGGGGAGTCCCTGGCATAATGGTGACTACATAATTGTCTAAATGTATTTGTTTGTGTTAGTGGTTAAGTGTGTATAGACTCGATCTGTGTGGAATAGCAAGTACCAACAGACCTGTCGAACCAATTAGGTTAACTAAGGATAGTGAATGTATTTATTGGCATGAATGATTGGAGGGTGCCAAAGTGAAAATCTGTATGTAATAACATATGTTTAATGTAATAACAAAATGTGAGATAGACAAAGCATGAGATGCCGGCTAGCCGACAAAAAAATNTACTTTATGTTCTGATCAAGAAATGTAATTATGTAATTTATACATTGTCAATAATAATCTAGGCATAACATAATTTTATTTGGTAATACCTGTAGAAGTCGAGGTGCACCTGTTAAGCTTTGAAGTCCAGCACCAAGAGTAGAAAGGAAAGAACCGATCAAAATTACCCATTCATTTGGCCAGGCCATGTTTGCTACAACAAGTCTACCACCTATACTTTGTCCAAATCTGTAAAAATAAAGTACACATGAAGTACTTTGGTCATCAAACATAATTCTATTATCTAGCAGGCACAAGAAATGCAAATGAAAACAGTAATTTGGTGTTTAAGCTACAGTTTAAAGCTCTTACTTATCTCGAAGAAGTAAATTGTCCACTGTTCCTGCAAATAATAACACTGATGACAAATAAACAGTGGATGTGGTTAAAATGGCACAAATTGTACCAATCGGGATTGATTTTTGTGCATCAGCCAGATCTCCCGATCTGTTTGAACCAGCCATGATGCCTATAAATTAAAATAATTTTGAAACACTTCTCAGTCAGAATGTAAATGTTGAACATACCAGTTACAGATGGAAAGAAAATTCCAATCAAAATGGTAAATGTTGTCGTTATATCAGCAGTTACTTGGTTATATGTGGGCTTATCCAGTGGTGCAATTTCTTCAGGGACATTCGACGAAGCAATATATTCACCTTCACTAAGAAAATATCCTCCAAGGTTATCTGAAAACAAAAACTAATATTCTTTTCTGTTTGTAAACTTATGAGATACAGCAAAACACTCGATCATTTAGTGACACACACAAAACACTTTCTATACAACATACTTGTAAACCCTTGTTTTCTATAAATCATATAATTTAAAAAACAACATAAAAAAATAACAGTGTACCTAAGACTGTGACATTATTGACTAAAGTTATATATCGTTATGATCTGTCAGTTGATATATTGTTTATAACAATTCAATAAAACTTGTATATTTTGTTTTTGGCCTCTTTGGCCTGGATATTGGAATTAAGCGAGAATAGCTTTATCTTGAATAGTTCATTTGAATACTTCATATTTCAACGTATAATCCTTGCTTGCTCAAGTACCTATAAAATTCAGAATTTTATTTTGTGTGGGTAAAGTATGCTCTGACCTCGGTTATCTTAATTGATCATTTCTTTTCAAAATGCTGACAGTACCACTGCCAGCACTGCTGCCAGAGGACACATATTAGGAGAAACCAGCCATCATTGGCACTCATTATGAGGGATTAAGAGGCAAGGAGGTCTCAAGGAAATTATTATTTTAAGTTTGGAAAGGTTAGGAATTTTAGAATCAAGATTGGATTGATTTAATAACAAAAGGAATATAGAGGTAGTTGTGGATAGTAGAAGTTAGTAAGGAGCTGAGGACTTTTGATTGGAAGGATTAGTTGAGCTGGATATTGGATGGATTGGTGGAACCACACAGTTCCACTCCTTACATCCAAAATGGTCGCAGAGTCATCTTGTATAGAGTGAGTTTTGGCAGTCAAAACAGATTTTCATTCTAAAGGTGTAACTGTCCTAGCCTTCTGCTAAGTCACATCAGTCTGATGTCTAGGTGTAGTCTTAAGTATCTGAGAAGTGGAAGTCGGCTCATTGCTGATGTAAAGTAGAGTGCAAGATTGTTTTTTTTTTTTTCAGCCTTTTCTTCCCCTTTTTCCAGCCTTTCATGAGTTCAAGCTGTTCTTGGATTTGGAAGTTACTTGGATAGGATTTGGGTTAGAAGACAGAATTGCAGTGTCATTGTACAGTGTCATGATGTATGCTGCAGCAGCAGTGTAAATGGTGTACGGGATGGGACAAAGAACACTCTCTTGTGAGATGCTGGCTTGTAAGTTTCTCAGTTTCTAAAGATTTGTCTGAAGTTAATGAATGAAACGTGATTTTTTTAACTGACATAATATTTCTAAATAAATCCAGAAGTGTAGAAATAGTGAATTAAAGATTACAGATAAAATAATACTTTAATGGTGATTTTTATGTTAATGAGATTTTTTATATTACCGAAAAAGACACCGCTGGCAAGACCCATGATTCCATTTCTTACAGTAACCTCATGATTTTCATAATACGGATCACAAGTCACTACGGAACCATTTTTTGTGCAGAAAATGTCGAACATCTGTCCTTCTTTGGTGCAGTTTTCAGGACTGATATCTTTGAGAAGGCGATTGCCTAAAACGCACATCCTGAAAAAATAAAGTTTTAATTGTTATTGTTACAATGATTGCTATTACAGTTGACTTACTTTAGCTTGTCATTGCCATAGAAATTAGTGAAGATCCCGACGTAAACAGCAATGATGGACAGAATCACACAAGTCAAAGCGATACCAGCAAATTTATTAACAAATTTAACTCCTATAAAGACAATAGTTCCCATGACCATCAACAAACCAGTGCCATAGACACGGAAATTGTTGTACATAATTTCTACATCTTTAGTGAAATCTCCAAAGATTGATAAACCTGGGGCCATGTAAGTCTGTAAAAAAGATAATAAATTATTTATTATTATTATTGTTAACATTTATTAAATTATGAGCTAAAGAAATTATTACTATGAATTATAATATATACATATATATTATAATACAACATTTTGCTTTATTATTTTTTGTTTATGTGATACTTCAAAGTATTTTGGTAAAAATAATGCTTTAACATCTCTGCCTTCTTTCTATCTTAGTGTCTTGATATAAATAATTTATTTATTTAACACAGTAAACTCCAAATATACTATTAACACTCGAGCTGTACAAGTCTATTACAAATTTTGTACTGAAAAATCAGGGATAAGGCAAATTTGAAAGAATAGAAAAAAAAGTTCCTCAAATTTTCCATGAGTATATACCCTTCATCAGCTCTTTGTAACTATTACTAATAATTCACAAGGTTATCAAATATGAACATCTTCTTACAATAATGAAAAGTATGGTTTCAAGCATACTGAAGTGGAACAAAATCTACAACCTGTACATTTTACATTGGAATTTTTTTCCTGGGGTCACTGGTGACTGTAGTCCCCACTTTACTAATTTATCTAGGCATTAGTGTCCACTTTCCAAATGCGTGTTTCCTTGTAGAGGTTTCTATCTTAGTTTTCATATTTCTATGGTGATAATTAAATGGGCAATGGCCAGTATAAAGGTAGAATTTTGTTTTCTTGGTTGATATGTTGAATTCTTTGATTGTTTTGCACCTGGGGAATTCTTTCAGTGCATGGTTATTTTTTTCTCAATCTGTTCAGTTTGCTTTTAGTATGCTGCAACGCCAATTTGTTATGGTCTAAATGGTGTCAAATAGGCACTTTGAGTTGAAGGTGGAGTAGTATGCCTTCAGTAACTGTATGACATTATTATTATCTTACATTATCTATGCATCTTTTATTCCCTTTTTAAGTACTTCTTGTGCAGAGTTCTATTGCATGGGAGCTTGGAAAACTGATGGTGTGGGGGCTAAAGCTTGCTAGGACAAAATTTGTGCATTTCCATCATCTCCATGATCCATTTTGGATCCATCTATTTAACAAGTAAGACCCTCTTTTATTTTTAGGGTTTTTATGCTTCCAAACATCACTTGATGTTTTGTCAGACATTGTTATATCCATATCATTTTTTAAACCTTTTTTATGATTTTATGGTGGATTTCTCTAAGGTTGTTTTATTTCATTTTGAACCTAAAAGTCTGTTTGCACTTTTATAGGGCATCCCCTGGATGCATGTATGCAATGCCAATCAATCTTTGTAATTTTTAAAATCACTGTTGTGGCTTATTTACCAAAGTCTTTGACCACCAAGACCACACCATGACCACAGTTTGTATACTGACAGGCAAACAATTCACCCACTTGCACTATAACTTGATTTGTATATGTTTTTATATATTAATCTACGTTTCACGTTTTTTAACGTTTAATAATCTAAAAAGTAAAAAAATGTACATTTCTAAGGAAAAAAAGGACATAGAATTGGTTTAATTTTGTTTTAGATTTTTAATTAACATTTCACTATCATGTATTTCCTGTATTGCCTCTTGAGGTTGGCTCTGGGAAAAATTACAAGCTTTATACCATTCATTTCACCTTCTCCAATCTGGAGACGATAGAGCAAATCTACACTCATCTGTAAAAGGTACAGCAGACCAATCATCTAAAGACCAATGGCTGTGTTCTCGAGCAAATGTGAGCCTTGCAACTCTGTGAGTTCTGGTCAATTCTAGTCCTCTTAAGGGGCAAAAAGCCATCAGTCCATACTGATTTAACCTTCTGCAAGCAGTTCGTTCAGAAATTTGGACACCTGGAACTTCCTGGAGCTGATAAATCGCTTGAACAACAGTAAGGTGCCTGTTTGCAAATTTCTCAAAGTAAAAAAACAGTCATCCTGTGAGTCTTTTACCCTTGGGTATCCAGAACCAGGCCTTTGATGGGAGGACCCAGTTTCTCGAAAGTTTCTAATGGCAGTATTTTGTAGGGCACTCCGATGGCAATAGCTGCATACCTGATGGAACGTCCATCATCAATAAGTGTCACACCACGTGCAACATCCTCAGTACTAAGTGGCATGTTTAAGTTCAAAAGTAGAAATTAAGAAAACAAAGATGAAAACTAAACAGTTTATTGCTTCAGAATTCAAATGTGACTGAATAAACTTTTAAAAAAGTAAACATTGAAAAATCCTTTATTCTTGTTTTGGATAAAGGATTAAGTGTATTTACCTCTAATTGATAATCCCAATTTAAAACATAGCATAAACAAATATTTATTGATAGAAACAATAAGACAAAATAAGGGCAAATTTTTTATTGAGAAAAAAAAACAATTGGGTGGAATTTTTTGCTGGTTAGTGTATACCCAACAGACAATTTTTTGTGAATAGGATGAGATGGTAGTACCATTGCATGGCCACCGAGGTCCCCTGATCTCAACCTTATGGACTTCTTTGTTTGGGGTTTTCTCAAACAAGAAGCCTACAAAGTACAGGACAACAGCAAAGAAGATTTAAAGAGGAGAATAACTGATGCAGCACAAAAGTTTAAGGAGAAGTTCTTTCAGTTATTGTGGGAGCTGTTTGGAAACGGGCAAGATTGTGTATCATGAACAGAGGAAGGCAGTTCAAACAAATTTTATCCGGAATGCATTATTGTTTTATGTCATGTGCATTTTTTCAAAATGAGAATAAAAAGAAAGGAAAGGGATGCAAACATGTTAAACTATTTCCACCCCCTTCCCTCAACCGAGACCACATTTTTTCACCTTTGAAGCTTGGTTTCTCTTCCGAAAGAAGTATCAATCACAGTAATGCATACATAACCAGAAAGGTTATTAAATGAAGAAATTTTTGTGTGATTTGTCAGTCTATAAGATTGTTTGTAAAGAAAGTCAAAATTTTAAATTCCTCTAAAAATTCAGGATTTCTGAAATTTTTTGCAATTCCTCTGTTATAAATGACATTTAAGCGGGTCGCAAAGAAATGAAAATGGCGTAGTCCTATACAAAATTTATCGCTTTTTCCAAAAAAGATTCAAAAACTGCGAATAAATTAGGTAAAAGTTGGGAAAACGCGATTTAACGGCATAATGCCTGATAATTTTTTTTTTTTGAAAACACAAAACTATCATAACTGTTGGGGTCCTTCCGAGCGCTGTTAAACCTTGCGGGCCCTCACAAGGGCCGGTTTTGTACCCAGAAAGGTCCCAACTGTTCTGCCCTATCGGGAAGCGGCACAAAACTCCCAGTCACTAAACTGGTGACCCCGACGTGATATGAACACGCATCATGGATGAGGCTAACACCAGCAATCAGCCTCAGGAACAGTCACAGGAGGTATCCGCCGTGGGTCCGATGCCACGCATACCGCCCTTCTGGAGGAACGACCCTGCCTTATGGTTTATCCAGATAGAAGCCGTCTTCGCTACGTCAAGAATAGCATCAAGTTCTGCTAGATATCAACTGGTGGTCGCCAATCTCGAATTGGCACAACTACAACAAGTGACTGACATCCTGCGGAATCCCAGCAAGACACCATACGAAGACTTGAAAGCCCGCTTACTTGACACTTTCGAGGAAAGTGAAAGTGTTAAAGTTAAGCGGCTCCTCGAACAGACTACTCTCGGAGACGAACGACCATCACTCTTCCTTCGTTCCATGCGACAGAAAGCTGGAAACCTCGTCTCAGAGGAACTTCTCCGGAATCTGTGGCTGAGAGCTCTTCCCAAAAGGATGCAAGAGATCCTCGCGACTGTTGACGTCGCAGACCTCGACAAATTATCTATAACAGCAGATAAGATAGCCGAAGTCGAGGCCGCGAACATTTACGCCGTACAAAGTTTAACATCATCATCAGCAAAAAATTGTGCTGTAGCCACCTTGTCTCAACAAGTAGCCGAGTTGGCAAAAAAACTCGAGCTTCTGAAGGGACAGCTCCGACGTCGATCTCGAAGCCGCCCACGAACTCCCTCACGAAGCAGGGATGCCACCCCGGACCAGAGGAACCTGTTTTTATCATCGTAAATTCGGTGATATGGCACGACGGTGCACAGAACCCTGCGAAAAACGAAAAAACTGATTTCGATGGCAGTTCCTTGGGCCAGGCCTGCCTCCGATGTCAACTCAATTTCGGCCCGTCTGTTCGTCAGTGACTCCGCGATTGGAACAACTTTTCTGGTTGACACCGGAGCAGCTGTATCAGTAATTCCACTAGGAATGAAACAAAACCCCCAGTCACTAAAATAACTATTGAACAGTGACAGGATACCCGGTCTGGCATCAACTCCATTTTCAATAAAGTTTAAAAAAAAAATCACACTGATCCACCCTGTATATATATATAATTTTTTTTAAAAAGAATTTATTATTATTACTTTTTTAAAGGGTGCTTATAGATTAAGTTTCTCTTTATGAATAGTCACCTGTTAAATTGGCTTTAACCCTGATTTTTCAATGCAAAATTATAAGAAGGCTGATTGAGAATTACAAATTAGAATAAATGGGGAATCAAAATGAGAAGTTGGTGGCATGGGTGATCGAAGTCATGCTAGCTCAAGTGGTACAGCATTGGAATATTTATTTATCTGAAGATTGGCGTTCGAATCCCAACTGTGACAAATTTTTCATTTCAAAAACGTATGTATAATAAGTTGAATATATTGAGACTATTACAAATGCCAATATTGTTTCAATTCAAAACACAAGATTCTCATTGTAAAAAAATTGTTGTTGTCCTTATAATTTTGTAAAATTTGTTAAAAAATATTTTGTGTGTAAATTATACTTACTAGAACTATTTCAACAGCTCCTATAATGTACATAGCGGCCGCTAGTGTGGTACCCGTATAGAACAGCATTCCGACTGCTCCTCCGAACTCAGGTCCTAGCGATCTGGATATCATAAAGTACGATCCCCCTGCTGGAACCACACCGTTTGTAGCAATTGCGCTCATCGATATCGCAGTCAGCATTGTCTAGAAAAAAATGCACAAAGTTTCACATGTATCTCATGGGTGGCCTGAATGCCAACGTTCACAAGTCATAGACAAAATAATTTTGTCAAATCTCTTCAATGCACAATATTGAATTTGGGTCATGCATATTATACATAAACAGAGATAAACAATTGATACCAGCGGTATAACTTAATGACAAATTTATCGGTTTTATAACGAGTTTTTTTATGATTTCATTTTTTAAAATGCAAAATTAATAAACAAAGAAACCTGTTCGGTCATACGGGGTGATTCTTAACAATGCACACGCACACTTAAAATGCCAAGCTCCAAGTTTGTATTTTCAGGCAGACGTAAAATTGGTCCTGTCGATAGTCAATCCTAGTGAGTTCTCGTGAAAAGGGCTGACGATGGATTTAGCTCTCCATGCTCTTAATAATAATAATAATAATAATAATAATAAATCATTCCCTCATATTTTCCCCACTTTGCTGGGATGCTGTCTATTATTTTCTCAGCAGTATTTATTAACGGTAACATTCTAATGTTCAATATCTTTTTGAAAGACATCAGAGATAACAATGAAAATTTTAGGAGAAAAAACACCTACACTACCTAGGGAAAGACACATTAAGCCTAACCTATTTCTTCTAGCTATTATGTTCTCATTATTTTATCCTTATTACATTGTGTAACCAAATAGTCATGTATTTTGGAAAAGGCGTAAAATTTAGTAAATTATTAAATGTCGTTATTGTGAGAAAAAGTCTCAAGTCAAATTCTGTCTTATTTGGAAAAAAATTCTTTTCCTTTCCATAATGTCATAAGTGACTCTAATGGAGGTTTCTTAGTTTGTCCGGGTCGTCTGCTCCTACTTTAACATGAAACATTGAGTTTTAAATTTACCGTAACTTTACCTTTAGGATCGCATTTTTATGCAAAAAAATAAATAAATGTGAATACGCAAATTCCATTTGTTTTTGCAAAACCCTGCTAGAAATGGAATTCTAATTTTTGATTTTAAAAAATTAGAGAATAAAAGAGGCCGTCGGTGGTTAGGCGTTGACACGGCGCTCATCATTGTAAGGTAAAGGTCCCAGGTTCGAATCAAACGACCCTGCATTCGAACCCGACATTCTTACAAGCAGGTTTTTTTTTTCAAAAACACCGGCATCCCGAGGGTTCATATAACCTCGTAGTTGAAATACCCTCGTTAAAAAAATTATTAATTCATTTTTAGTTTATTTTTGTTTAACAAAATTGTAAACGTGAATGTTCTGATATTGGAATAATAAATCCTTTTACAGATCGCAAAAAGGCCAAATAAATTTGGATTATTTTTGTACGCCACGTGGCGGTAGATAGGCGTACTACAGAAATCTAATGATTGCACCATATAAAGTGTATTAAATAAAATAACATTAAAACCAAATAATCAATTTATTTCTTTGTAAACGTACTTAAATTGCGTCTCCCAAGGGAGTATATTAGGACCAATCCACAATATAGTCTACACCGCTGATATACCTATACATCTTAACACCCACATCACGACTTTCGCTGATGATACAGCAATCCTCACCTCACATTCTAACCCTATCCTTGCAGCAAAAGCATCCCAAGACCACCTAGACCTCATTACCGACTGGTGCACTCGGTGGCGCATCAAGCTAAATGAACAAAAGACGTGACGTTCAACTTGGAAGTACCTACCCCCATTGCACATATACAGCAAGATAATCCCCCCTTCCAACAAAATTCGTTACCTTGTACAGCAGATTTACATGGAACACACACATAAAAAAAAGATAAGGGCTGAAATGAAAATATGTACTCCTCATAACACTCAAATATGGACACAACGAACTAATTATATACAAGAAACTAATTAAACCGATTTGGATTTATGGAATCAAGCTATAGGGTTCAGCCATGCTATCCAATATCAAAAGAATCCAATCCTTTCAACCAAACGTCCTTCATCGCATCCGCGCTCTCTTCTATGCCACAAACCAAACCATCCTCAATACGGACATATCCAAACACGATTCCACAACTTCCACTCCAAGCTCTCCTTCCACACCAATCCTCTTCAAGCCCTCTCTTCAACATTCCGACCTAACCATCTTCCTTCCACGCCATCTCAAAAAAACCGTGGTATCGTGACCTCATAACACAACCTTAAACCTCAACTAATAATCCTAAGTTCCAGCAATGGCCGGCTCCTCTCCCACATCCCCATCCCCGCGATGTGACATTTTCCAGCCTCATCTTTCATTAATGACTTCCAACGAATTGTCAAATATGTAAATTTTTGTTCTGAAAATAATAATAATTTAAAAAAATGGATTACGTCTGTCCCTAGATCCTTATATGAACAATGAAGAGCATTTGAACTTTAATACAGTACAAACATTTCACCTAATAAATCGTAAAATACCTGGCATGTGAATGATTGATGATGAATATGTCCCCAAATAGATTTATGAAATATTGAGGAGAGCTCTATAAAGTAATGAACCTGAAGGTTTATAGTTTTTTTATCATCCTTTTTATTCTCGTTTTATTTAATGCGTCTTATTTCGCGGGTTTGGTCTGGACTGGCATTCGCCATCTTCACTTGGTCTGTGTGATTTCTGTAAATGAAGTGTCACTTATAAGATCCGGGTGTGTCGGCGTTTTCTTTGTTTGTCGGTGCCTTTGGTGGACTATGTGTTTCTTTTTATTGTTCCTGATTTCACATAAATCACATTGACACACTGAAGATGGCGAAATGCCAGTCTGACAGACCAACCCAGAGAAGATAGGCCAAATTGATTGCTTAAGACCAACTTGCAGGTTCATCACCCAGCAAAACACATAAGGGAATCTCACGATTATTCTCGTTTATTTTTTTAATCTGTCAAGCGCGTTTCGGTATTCCGTCATCTTCAGTAGTTGTATTGCATGTTATTTTGTCCATTTATACGTTACAAAAAAGGCAGAGAGGGACGATTCGGCATGTTCTTTGATAAGGTCGTCAGTTCGTTTTTGTTGTTTTATGCAGTGGTTTTAGTTGTGTTCATGTGTTGTGATTGTTTTCGAATATTAATTTTCTGTCGTTCTTGTCATAGATCAACTAGTCTGAATTGTTGGCAGTACAGGGTGGTTTTGTTGATGTGAGTATGGCGTTCATTTTTCTCCACAAACTATCTTATGCATTTCTTATATCTTTTTCAACCTCTGCTGAGTGTGGAGTTTTAATGAAGAAAACAACCAGGTGCTTATAAATTCATATGTAAACTTCCCAATGTGGGGCTTAGGCGGAACTTGTGGCCTTGAGTTCCCTCTCAAAAGTGCTCAAGACGTTGATAAGAAACATCCCTCTCTCAGATATACAGCCTCTTTTTTCTCATTTAGAGTATGTAAAAAGAAAGAAAAAATACAGAAAAATACAGTGATATGGTTTCGAGAAGACCACACGTGGGGTTTGTGGAGCTTGTGGTTTATTCCTTTTTTTCTCCAAATTTTATTAACATTTCGTCCTTTCAGGTTCTCTGTTTTGTGAAAGATGTCATCATCAGGGATGGCCTTATTTTATTGGATACGAACAGATTAGAGCAGAGTTTGAGAGGCAGTAGAGAGAAGCACCAATTGAAGGCGGTGGCACTAAAGAAGTAGACAGTGAAGACTTGATGATGAAGAAGCCCCTTGGAACTTCAAGCTCTGCCAGTTTCAGGCTCTGAAGGTGAAGAAACAGTTTTGGGGAAGGATGAACATTTTGACGAAATCGACTTTAATCAAAAGTACAAGCCAAAACTCCACAATGAAATGTCATTTATCTTCTAGATGCAAGACGTGTCTGAGCATGTAAAAGGCGTTTTCCTATTTTGAATTATTTAGAAGAATGGACATCACACTAATGAAGGAATCAGGAGCCAAACCCCGGACTTAGAGAAGATGTGGAACTAACTGAAGTTTTTTACAGAAAATTGAGTCTTCTATTTTTCAAAATTGCCATTTTCATGCCTTATTGATCTCCAGGGGAAGTCGAACTGCTTCTTTTTGTAAGTGCAAATCGCTTTTTAGCGTCCCATGGCATGAAATTTGGATTTGGTATACTCGTAAGTTGTAAGACCCTTTCTTGTCCGATGTGACGCCAGCGTACCAAACATGAGTTGGGTCAGCTCGTGACGTGGAAATGGAGTGTTAATGCTCTTCCGAATCCTTACGGTCTTTTTCTGGCTGTCTTTGAGTTCCAGTCTTTTCTGGTCCCGAAAACCTCTGAAAAGGGCATCGAAAATGCATTAAATGCGAACCTGGTTGTTCTAATTAAAACCCCGCACTCAGCATGTAAACGCAACAACCACGATGATAATAAAAAGATAAAGGATTCTATTTTTCTACTCAATGGTAGGTTATCGTACATACGCAGTTTCTGTCTAATTTTAAGTCACTCTTATTCAATATTTCTTCGAATGCAAAGCAACTGCTAAATGGAAACATAACGTAGGGTGCCATGATGACCTTGGATAGAGAATAACAGCCAATGAATTTTCTAAGGAACTAAGGAAAATAAAATAATACAAAAGGCTAAAGTGCTTTGAAAATACCAAACCCCTGCTAAGCAGCTAAATACCCTCCTTCTCATCATCATTTTGTCAACATTTTATCTTAGAGGCTCTCAATCAAATGAAACTTGGTGAAATTTTATATTTTTCGGTTTTGCTTCTAACAAAATTTAATTTCACTACAGTTTCTGACCCCTTCGCCTAGTTGTAATTAACAGGGGGCAAAGGGAAGAAGTTGAACTTAGGCGAATCGAGGATTACAACCAAGAGCGAAATATGAAATTGTCTCAGGCAGTTTCCAAGCGACATGGTACGTTAGTCAACTTTGCGGTTGGTTTATTTTTCTGACGAGTACAGGCCCCTTATGATCGTAAAATAGCAAAAATTAAGAAAGTTAGTGTGAAATTATTGTTTATTATTGTCAGCAATAACAGTGTTTTTGTAGAGGAATGGTAAGCTGAATGATTGCTTTATTTAACTTAAGTTTATTTATTATTAAATATCATCGTGTACTTGCTATCTGTAATAAAATAGCAGCTTATTCTCTACCTTAATATGAGTCTTTTTACCTTATGATTGTTGTGATATCTTGACTTGTATATAAAAGAACAATTATTTATACTTTTTGCCTGTACCGTCAATCCCTTCCAGAGTAGATTTCACAACAATAAAATGAAAATTCTAACAGGTTTTGTCTCCACTAATCATAATCATTTTGGCTCTCAGAAGCTCCATAACGCGAGAATTTATTTCTCATTGTGTATTGAAACCGGCTACACGTAGTCCGTCACAGTCATTAATAAGCGCACACAAACTCAGCAGCAAAATTTCCTCGCACATAGGCATGCCCACAGCATTTGGAAAACGTACATAATGCATAATTATAGTCCATCTATATGGATATCAATCATTATTTACATTTGGACAAAGTGAGGGATGGTCATCTTTTTAGGACTTTTAAATACTGAGGAATGATCTTTGTTCTTGTTTTTAATGACCATTTCTCACTTAATAATATTTTCGTTTGTTTCAATATTTATCTAGTCAATGAGCTTTCATGCTAGTTATCTGTTAAGGATGTAACCGCCCTTGAATTCCGTTTTAAAACTCTTAGGAGACAATGAATTACTAAAGTAAATAAAACAAAACTGGAAGTTTTAATGCTATGAGTCTAATTACCACAGAACAACAGCAGAGCACAATTAAAAAACCTTGGATGGCTCCGGCAGTGCCGACAACCCAAGTTAGACGGATGAATAGGATGACGCCGAAGATATTCTGTATGCATGGAAGGTAAACACCGACCAGCGTTCCCATGGAGGCGCCTCCAGTTTGGGGCTTTGCATCCGGATCTTCTGCGGCAGGAATCGTATTGGAGTAGTTGGCTAGGGAGTTGATGAGTGTCGATATCCTGGGCCGATCCTCCATCTCTTCCTGCGTACATAAAACAAATAAATAACAAGTTGTAATCTGATTTTTTTAAAATGCTCCAAAAAGCATGTTTATAATGTGTACAATCATGGTATTCTTGTAATCAATGACAACTTCCTGTTTATCACGACAAGCGTATATCGCCTCGTTTCTTATTCAAATCCACCAATCGGTTCGTGTATAATTTGAATAAACCACGTTAATTCCGTTATCTTCCCTTGTCCTATCATTATCTGGTCTATATTTAGCTCCTTCTACGCCCATCTCTAAACAATCGCTCAACTTATTAGGAGGGACCTGCACCTTAGTTATTCTAATTATTCACGTCGACCGTGTCTATTTTCAGCCAGAGACATTATGTGTTTCCTTAATAATAAAATGCTTTTGACATTGTTTTACTAGAGATAACACAATTAAAATGTACAACCCTGTCAATTACTGCTGTAAAAACGATTTCAATTAGTTGACACATTTTATTTTACATTTTGGCAATTGAGTAAAAATACAATTCTAAAAAAATTGTTCGGAAATCGTGAGATGCCGTCTGGTGTGATGTAGGTTTCAGAAAAACATTTTCTTTATCCTGCCAACGTTTCGATCTTTATTGAGATCATCTTCAGAGCTCAAAGTGTTTGTTTTCTGCGTAATCATCGATTAACGGTCACTAATCACCACATATTCTAAAAAAAGCGAATTTGTCCTAGTTCTTGGTGCTCTAATTATTACATATAAATCAAGACATAAGTACAAAACTCAAAACCACCTAACTCCTGACAATAAATCTCTATGGACGACAACGAATCGTACCCTTTCTTGTCTTTTGGGTCTCTTGGATCCGAAAGGGATCTTGTTTTTCACTTTTACAAAAAACAAAACAATCCCTTCTTTATATTTCAATAATCTTCCCATCCACGTTGCGAACAACGTACGATACCTTTGTCTGTACCTCGACAAATGACTTACGTAGAATCCCCGTACGAGACTCAAACGTAAAAATTAACTGTTAAAAAGACTACTTGACAAGCGATCAAACTTACAGTAACAAAAAAATACTACACACTTCTTTGCTAGCCCCACTAAGGCCATACGGACTTGAACTGCTAACGTTATAGACAGAAAGTACGAAAAAGAAAAATCCTGTCTGCCCAGTACCTATCAACCGTCCTAAGCCGCAATTACGTCCATAATCTCTACACATAAATAAAGTCAAACAGGAGTTGAACACACCTTTTAATTAAGACTTTTTATTATCCCTTCGCACTGCTGATGGCAGTTGGGACAAAAAACCCAACGAAGAAAAACCTATCTCTGCCTAGCACCCATCCTTCATCTCACACCGAATAGTGACATCCATAACCTCCTCCACATACAAAGGAAGTCCTACAGGATTTGAATACCTCTTTTATGGAAGAACCCTTCCCAGAGAAAATGCTCTCTCTCTCTCAACAGCACCTACCACCATCTTCACCATACATCCATCAACTTTTAACCATGAATAATGTTGAACAAGACGTGAATACTCTTTTACCTCTTTCTATCTTTCCTGTTTTTTTTATTCCTTCCGACCTTAAACTGTTCATCTCCACTTAAAAAAAAAAAAAAAAAAAAAGATTCCTGGATTTGATTTATTTATGAGTCAAAGCAATCTACCAAGAAAAAGCTTGGTTTTTCCTTACTCTACTTCTTTAGTGACTGGGAGTTCTTGGTGGCCCTGAGAAACTACTCCGATTTGCTGCAGAATGGAGACCGAGACCATTCCATAACCGGTAGTGGCACCTAGCGGGTACCGTGGCAACTGCTGGTGGCCACCACAACCTCTGTCCTACGAACAACGTATTTCCCAGTTCTTTTGAAATTTCCCACTATCATTCTCCTTTATAAACGAATGGTTTCATTCAGTCCTGTCAATCTTCCTTCATCAGAGTAAAAATCTCGAGAAGCTCCTATTAAAACGTCTTTACCTCATCACTGAATCTCACGAAACTATTCCGAGCCGCTGGTTTGAATTTAGGTTGTTGTGGACGTCATTTCGTTATCCCTTGAGCAAACGATGTTCTTTGACATCTCAAGCCTACGACAGGGTTTAGCACCCTAGTGACCTCTAGAGACCTCTAGTGGAAGGTGAAGAGCCTACATAACACCTCCTGCCTAATTCTAAAACCGTACCTGTCTAACTGTTCCTTCAGAGTTTGACAGGACACAGAGATGTTTCCTATTTAACCTGGAGTCTTACATTCCTCCCAGAAATAGTACTTTCAAACAATTTGAAATGTGTCGACATTTGGTCTAAAAAAGTCCAAAACAGGGAGTTCGTATATATCAGAGAAATGACAGTCAAAACGAAGTTTATAATGAAGTTCAACGCCTAAAATGTTCTATTCCACAATTTCCAATTTTCCACTCGAAACTTTAAGTGACGATATATCAAAGCTAGGAATTTTGTCGTGCTGAAGATTACACATAATCATTTAGTTTATAACAAACCCTTTATTAAATATTTCAGCCTTTCAACGTAAAGCGAAGAGAGAATGAGCTCAAAATACGAAGTTGGAGTCATCAGAGTAGTTAGAGATAAAGCAATCGGGAGCACTAACGAAGGTAGGCAAGTGGTTAATATAGAGCAGAATCTTTCTTTCATTTGACTACACTGTAATTAGTTTCTAAAGATTATCAAAGTGATAGCCTGATTACTAAAATGCGCTTAATAATGAAGGCATATTACATAAAATATTTAACCATATACGTGAATAATGGCATAAATATCTTCTCCATCATTGTCACGGTATAGAATTTTTACTCAAGGTACTTATTCATGCTGAATAAAAATTTCAGCCCGAAACGTGATAACAGGGTGCCTGCAAAATTGGTCGTATAAACCGGAAACTCATTTTAACGAGGATGACAAAAGCAATAAACTCATATAGCCCTTGAGATTACTTGACGGTAAAATGAGCCCCTTTCATTAAATCCATTAAATCACGTTTTACATGCCACCGAACTTGGCCGCGTTCAAGTGAAACAGTTTCCTGATTACAGTCGAAGGCAAAATTTACTTCATTTATAAACATACCTTTCAAAAGACGGATAATTCACACTTACTAGTCTTTTTGGATATTCTGAACGAATTTATCGAATCAACTGAAGTTTAATTGACTTACAGATAACAAACAATACCATAATTATTATTTGTTGACGAATTGTTCTTAAAGACATGCCGGGTGCGGGGTTTGACTGACTAGTATTCAGTCTATCACAGCTTAAACGACGAATTAGTTGAATATGCATATGGTGAATTCACCTCTGTTTTCTAATAGCTTTTTAAGTAATTCGTATCTTAGTTCGAGTTCCTTTTGAGTCGGGTATGAGGGTTCTAGAGTAAGTAGGAAGGTATGTATGTTTTGGGATTTTGTGTGTTGAGCTTGATTTTCCATTTTTATCCTATTGTTAACCCTATTGTGACATGGAATGTGAATATGCCTGGAGAGTCAGATTTGAAGGAAGGGCACTATGGTGAGAAGGGATGTAAGCAGAACAAACTGAAAACAGTGACGCAGCCCTGAGGAGCGCCCACGTCTGCCTTGTCCAAATGAGAGTAGAGGTACCCGTACTCTAAATACAAATATTTAAACAGTCCAAGAAGGTTTAAAGACGAGCCGCGCATGTAGAGAGTGGAATGCTGATCGGAGTTGAAACCTTGAATGATAGTTTCAGTAGCATATGCTAGGATAATGGCATCAGGTTGGTAAGGGATCAGCAGTATAAATCGAGTACACTAACGGACTGAATACGCTACCGTGAGGGCAAGTAGGACTGTTAATTAGATGAGGAAATGTGTAGAGAGTAAGATGCAGGTCGGAGTAGAATGGCAATATTATTAGTGTATGTTAGGATAATGGCGTCAGCCAGGTAAGGGAAATAAATAGTAAGTACTGAGTACAGCAACAGACGCCTCCCATGAGGAACATCCGCGTCCGCTTGGTACAAAGGAGTGTAAGAGGAAGTGATCCATACTCTAAAGTACCCATCGGCTAGCTACACCTATAAGATGAGAAAATGTGCGTATGGTATGATGCCCTTCAGTTTCCAGAGCAAAGCTAGTTGCCAGACTCGATCGAAAGCCTTCGACATCGAAAAAGACCTCGAGCATCAAGGTAAGACGCAATGATGTCCCCACACGTTGGCACTGTTGAACATTAGAATGGTGGTTGAGGATTACATTAGAAAATTCGAGGAGTTTATTTACTTACAGTGTTTTTCCATTTTACCAAGAGATGGCAGTTGGATGTTTAAAATTAACATTAAAAATTGGCAGGTTGTGTGCTTTGTTGGGTTTAGGGATTGGGTGAACTATAGAACTTCCAAGGCGTCTGGAAATGAGTGGTACTATTATATATTATATAAGTATTATAAAGTCTGGTTAGGAAAATTATAGATTTTGTTGGGAGTTTACGAAGTGTAATGAGGTCAAATCGAGGAGCTTTCTGAACGGGTAGATTTATAATTTCGTATTTGAATCCGGAAGTGGTAAACAATTTAGGAGGACTGATAGTATGGAGCTCTTGTAAGGATTCTTGAAGTTTTGAGTCGTACAGGAAAGCTTCTTCTTCATTGGCTGAGGACTCTACGCGATGGAGTGGAGAAGGAATAAATTTGCAGGACAAGATTCTTTAGTCTCATTTTCAGTCCTGAGAGTCATCAGTCGCTTATGGTTGAATAAAAAAAAAGCTCTCTTCTGTTATATGTATTAATTGTAAAGAGGAGTGAAGAATCAGTGTACAGCAAATCTTAAAAAAGTATGTAGTTGAAAGATAAAATGAGAGTTACCGAGGTGCTACTGGTTTCGCGAAATAAAGTTTAACGCTTGGGCTAATTGATCTCTTCCGTGATTTTCCAAAAAAAAGGAACCTCAGAAAAACTTCATCAGACGAGATTTGTTTATTGTTGTCCATTATTCCTTTATTTTATCTATTATGAACTTAAATGAGAAGGGGCCTGGGTATGATTTATAATCATAAACACCGCTCATTTTTTCGAAGAAAAACGTGAACAAATGATCGTTTTAATCATAAAATCATTCAAAATATATGTAATTTTTTTAAATTAAATTTATTTATTAAAACTGGTCTTATTAGACCAACGATTAATTTTACAATAATATAAGTTAAGTAATCGCTCGAACCTTACCAATTGAAACATAGTTTATCAACTCCCTTCTGGAAAATTGGGCGTCAAGGAGAAATTCGAGCTCGATCAGAACTAATCGCTTCTACTGAAAAATATTTTTTCGCTGTCGGTGCACTTTTCCCCAAAACTTTCATCATATCGGAACGATTTTTTGTTTGTGTTGTAGAGCAATAATAAGGGGCGTCGGTGGCCGCAAGGCTTAGTCTTTGACACGGCGCTCATCACTGTAAGGTAAAGGTCCCGGGTTCGAATCCAGCGGCCCTGCATTCGAACCCGACATACTTACAAATTTTTTTTCAAAAACACCGGCTCCCTGAGGGTTTAAAAAAAAAAAAAAAAAAAGGCAATAATAGATAATAGGCAAATATTCGTACGGACCAATATATTTAACTAATTCCAAGGAGCGGAGAGATAAAGAAGAAAGATGGTTAAGAAAGATGGTTTTGTACTCCCTTTGAACCACTAAATGTCCTTGAAAAATTGCTGAAATACGGTAAAATTGTAGAGTAGAAATGGAGACAGACAAGAAAATGGGAAAACTGTTCGTACAAAAAAAGGTCGTTACCCCCTTTTTTAAATTAAATATTACAACTACCCACAATTTTGGGTAACAAGTAATAGTGGATAAGAGTAAAGAAAAGAAAACAACAAAAAACGGTGGCGTCAGTGGCCGCAACGTTTAAGCGCATAGTTTAATTCCCTTAGCTCTGTATTATTGTTCTAGTAAATGAATATATTGCGACAGATTGCTAGGAGAATCAAGCCCGGATGGCACATCCGATCAAAGGCCTGAGCCACATCGAGGAATGCCCCAGAATAGAACTGCCTCTGCTCTATGGAGGAAGAAATTAGGTCTACCACACGATAACACTACTGTGTGGTGGAATGGCGGCTACGGAATCCAAAGTAATGGTCAGGAATGATGATTCGCGATTCTAGTGTAAGTATATTTTTGGTGTAAGTATGATTACGTAGCTCTTATATTTTTGTGCCGATGAAGGAAAAAATATTTCAATTGGGCAGTCAAAAGGAGAAAACAGGATGTCCGGTCTAACGACAGTTAACCTTCGAAGTCTCATTTCCTTTGGGGATTAGTTGAAAATCTTGCATTTCGTCCAGGGGAATGGGCGAAAGGTGCAAATTTCGCGTACACCCCTACCACTACTTTCAGAGCTATTTCGCCCACTTTGATATTAAGGCCGTTCTTTTCTACTTATTATAGCACTCTTCGAAAACATTTAAAGCTTTAATATATTTTTGAAAGCTTGTTAAATAAAGGTGTCTGAGAAAAGATTTTACTATGATCTTTTGACAAACAAAAAATTAATTTTTCCCTCTCAACTTATTCAGATATAGCAATGAAGGCCGCAGTTGCTTTCAGATAATTGATATAAATCTTTATTCACGGAAAAGAATTTTCCTATGAAAAAGTGGGCTTTCATTAACAAAATAAGCCAATGTAAACGGAAAACTTTTCTCTTTCTTCATTATCGATTTTGAAATTCCCGGTTCTGGAAGTGGCAGATTAAGATTAATGTTACAGAGGGCTTAATCACTTTCACATTACGTTGAGGTTTTCTTCTCCCCTAGTATCCCTCGATGGGACTTCGCGGCCGACTGAAAACAGGAAAATCACCGATACTTCTTACTTATTTCCAAGACAGCCAAGTTTTCAATGTTTTTCAATTAAAAGTTAGTCCATTCAAAGCTTTGTATTATTTATAACCTGAACACCATAAGGCATGTCCAACGACGTTTGTCGCGCTGCTTAAAGAAAGATAATTAACACTATGTAAATTTAGAAGACTGTTAGAAAAAATAATTAGCTTTATTTTCTGTAACTTTTTGAAAATGTTGCCTTCTTTTTTGTGCAGTAACCTGATTTTTTAAATTCATCCTTCATTGATCTCAGTAGTTTGAGGATCTAGATTATTTTTTACTTTATCTATTTTTTAGACAAAGTCCATTGGTCAGAGATTAATTTAGGCCGCGACAGCCTCCGAGGCACGAACCGCGGGGAGACCCGCTGCCGCCCCAAAGGCTCAACCATTATTTTCCTTACATGAATAACATATTGACAGACCCCTTTTGGAGAGTGTGGTTGAAAACCATTTACACACAATTTATTGAACCCCCGGGGTCCGGGGTTACACCGCCCAGACAGCCCCTGTGAGGCACCGCCGCCGCCGCCGGAATCTCTTGACAGGAACATAGCTTCTAAAAGGAAAAAATCCAAAATTGGAAATAGAAATAATAATAATGATAATGCTTTATTTATTATTTCTACTTTTTACAATATTTTCCAAGTTTTTAATTTATTTTTATTTTTTATTAGCATGATATATTACGGCATGGAAAGACCGTCTGCCGGAAGTCAACCAAAAAAGAAAGAAAAAATAAGAAAAAAAAATTAAGGGGTTGTTGATGTAAGGAAAACAATGAAATATTATTATATATACAATTATGAACTAAGCTATTACCATTTTAAATTAAAAAAATATATCTTACATTAAAAACATATGCATAAATATATACTTATATATAATNAATAAATTTATATATATTTTCCTTCTAACGAGAAACTCGATTTTAAAAGTTGAAATGTTGTACTAATTCGTATCTGTAAACCCATGCTTCACGTGTGAACTGAGCAAGAGGCTGACTTTGATGATTTATCGAGTTCAGTAGGCAAAGCAGCCGAGCTAGTCATCGTTCGCTGCCCCAGATACAAAAGACGAAACTCTGCCGGCACAGTGCAGTGGTTATATACCACAGACATGGCGTAGGGCAAATGTAGTGTTCATACCGAAAGTGGGGAAAAGAGATCATACACTACCCAAATCCTACAGACCAATCAGCTTAACATCCTTTCTACTGAAAGCCCTTGAAAAGCTGATAGACAACCATATAAGAACGGAAGCACTGATAGACAAACTACTCCATCAATGTCAACAGTAAAGGAAGGTCAAAAGAAACTGCTCTGTACCAGTTAATCAGTGACCTAAAGGAAACACTGGAAACAAGGGAAATAACAATCTGCGCGTTCCTCGATATTGAGGGAGCCTTCGACAATGCATCTTATGCATCCATGAAGGTCTCCCTAGGGAAAAAAAACACGTAGACCAAACCACATCTAGATGGATTGGAGAAATGCTAAGAACTAGAACAGCTGAAACAAATATAGGACCTAGACACTATAGAAGTTAGCACAACCAAAGGATATCCTCAAGGAGGGGTACTGTTCCTCCAAATAAATTCTCGAAAAATGGCAAAAAGGAGGGAAAATTCGAGAGGTGAGGTTGAGATGTAAGGTTGGTCACATAACCCTATCCGAGCGGTTCGAAGTCACGATAGCTCAAGTGGTAGAGTAGCCGTTAGCTTCGTATTTAGCTGAAGGTCGTGGGTTCGAATCCCGCTCGTGACGCCGACTTTTTTATCTCAACCAATACCTTTCATAAATATTAATTAATTGACTAATAGGATTCTTAACAGGGCACTGCAAGCTAAATGGACACTTAAAGAAGATTGGAATAATCCAAGACGGCACATGCAGATTTTGCAGGGAGGCAGAGGAGACACTATCACATCAACTGGCAGACTGCGGAGCTACACTTGCCCGCAGGAGGAATATCAAAACTACTGTCAATACTATCAAGAGCTACAGTCTACAAAGAAACATTACATTTATTTGCCTCGATCGAAGTTCAATTTAGCCAAATTTGCTAAATTAAAAATATCTGTCGTGGAAAAAGCACGACGAAAGCGTGTTTGTGATACACTTAGCAAATTATTAGATGATACAAAGGTTTCCACTCGTTTTAATAAAATTCCTGAAAATATTTTACCAATTGAGTCAATGGAAGAGATGCCCCTGTTGTTAGTGACTAGGTTTGAATCACATTTTTAAAAAGTGGAAAGAGGGACTTTCCAAAGGATCGCGGAACGTCACCTGCTTCATAAATGAAATTAAATAGGTCAAGTACACGTTCGAGGAAGCTTGTGGGTGCGTTTTTGTAGAACTCGTACGGGATGAGATTGGGCCCGGCCAATTCGTTATTTTTAAGACTATTCAAAACCATTTTTGACTCGCTGAAGGAAAAGGGAGTATCCAGAATGGCATTTTCAATTTATGACTTCGCGAAATATACTTCCAAAAGCTTGCTTGGGTTCAGTAAATTAAAAATATGGGTGGCGAAAGTGTCTAGGGGTATGTTTGGTTCATAAGTAAAACCATTAATACTTCTAAAAATGTTAATTAAGTGCCAAAGTTCCTTAGGGTCGCGAGCAGATATTAATTGATTTGCTGCCTGTGAGAAAAAAAGCTGTTTTTTTATTGTTACACAGCAATTTAAAAGTATTTCTGGCCTCCACATATTTCGCCCTAACTATAGCTGAATTGGTCGATCTATAGAGGTTTAGAAGAGAAAACACTATAGACCTTAACACATAGCACTTATGATCAAACCAGAGATTTTTGTTAGCCGGGGCACGAGGCTATGATGGGTTTAAAGGATAAGCCGTTTTAATGTCTGTGACCAATATGCCCAGTTGTTTTTGGGGATTTTTTGAGATTTGGACCATATTGTTGGTGTAGCTCTTAGCGAGCTCTTGTCGCCATTTAAGTTGGGGCAAACGTGGGATTTTCAGGTGAAGATTCTTTTTTAGCAATTTGAAAGTAGATTGGAAGGTGGTCAGAAAAGAAAAGAGGGAGAACTTGGAAGTTACTGATTAGAGAATAGCTTTCAAATGAGACGCAACAAAGAATTTGTAACAGATAAAGGTGAACTCTTCCCCATCCGAAGGCACACGACCGTTTAGAATCACCAAATCGTGATCCTCATACCAATACCTGCTCCAATACCTGCCTACCAAATTTGTTTATGAATTTATCTTTACCATTTCTAAGAAAATGAAAGTGTTAATTAGTTTTGAGTTCTTCAGGGAACTTTTGGAGAAGCCCTATACGACCATTAAAGTCGCCAACAACAATAAAATTAAAACTGGAGTTATTATTTAACAGTTTTTTCAACTTAATAAATTCAGCATCCCATGAAGAGATATTTAGATAAATAGACACAATATGTACTACACTGTTACTGGTTGTTGCTACCAAACCAATGTCTCCAATTTTTAGAAATTGTACTAAACCTTTTCTGTAGGCAAACAGACAACTACCTACAGCTCTACCGAACTTACTATTTTTAAAAGCAGGAATGGAACAGAGTCTGAAAATAAATTAACATAGTCATTACACTTCTCTAGGGAAACAAAAGTTTCAAATAAAACAAAAACATCGGTATTCTTCAAAAAATTTAAAAATAAAGGGTCACTTATTTTCGATTTCAAACCATTAAATGAAACAAAATCATAGCCGGAGTTGTTATTACTAACTTGACGGCAGACGGAGTGCTTTCAGTCAGGCAGAGGTTCGGGCAAGAAGTCCTGTTCCTGATGGTCTTGGTTCTGGAGCGGCGGGCTTTTTCGGGGTGATGGGCCGAGCTTAGTTCCAACACGAATTCCGAGAAGTCCTTATGCGTTATTGGCTTTAGTTTCTCAATTCCATCCTGGTTTCCAAATAACAACCCTTTATCCATGCGCCATTTAAATTTAGCGTTGTTGACAACCATAAAGTCCGAAAAAACAGCAACTTTAAGAAACTGTCATGGCGCAGTAAAAGTCGGCGGATAGCCAACAGTTTCGATCTTTTTTAAAATTTATTTCCTTCCCAAAGCTTTGCAGCAAGAATCTTACCGGGAATTTGAAAATAAATGTTGTAAATAGATGTTGTGGATTCCTTATTTTATCACTTGTGTAAACTTTTCAAAAGTCATTGATTTTCTACAAAACAATTGAAAAGAAAGAGAGACCATAATAAATAGTACGTCCGCACACGAGTAGGTTTCGGTGTTGACTCCGAAACAGAAATATAAGAAGCATTAGAATGAAATTTGACTCTTGCATATGAAGCCATACAGGATTCTGTAGATTGTTGTACTGCCTGTACTTACAAGAGTCCCTAGATTGAAGGGGCTCTCGACCGAGTTAGCCTTCCACAGCTTGTAGCATATCTCCTCTCTGCAGTTCGAATTTTTTGCAGCTCATTACAATGTGGTTGAGATCTTCTAGTTCGTCGCAGGAATCACATTTTGGGAAAGACCTACACCCTATGTTGTGCAGGGAGGCGCCACATATGCCATACAAGTACGGAGACGCGACATTGTGGAGAAGAGGAAGACTTTACTAGAAGGCTTTATCCTTTCTAATACCCGTTGCTGCGAACCACGGTTTCCTTCTTAAACCGGGAAATAGGGAGATGTAAGATTCCCCACAGAGGATGCAAGATAAGCCGTTTGCCAGTTGTTTGGAAGTTGTTTATTTGTATTGTTTTTGTAGTCGCTTGCTGAGATGGGTATGTCCAGAGAGAAGTCTTCTAGTGAGACCAGTTTATCTACCGTCTCGTTATGACCTCTGATCCAACAAAGAGCTATTTCAACTCATGATATTCATAGAATTTCCTTACAACCTCGAATGGATAAATTCGCATTTAGTGTTGATGGAAAGGTCCTTTAGCTGCTTTATTGTGCTCAGACCGTCCGTTAGAGCACATATTTTACGCGACTGACGCGTACTCTAGCGCTTTTACGATGGGACAAACCGCTATGAGACATTCTGGGGCCGTGTGAAGTTCCTTTAATATAAAAAAAAAATAGCTCTCTATTTAAGATTAGCGAGAAAATATTTTGTAGTATAAGGTTTGGTAGGCCAATACGGGTCAATTTTTGACATAATATGCTTAGATGGATGGTACCATAAGCACCCTGTATAACCAAGAACAGCCTGAGAGTGCACTTTCTGTCCGTCAAAGCCAGCGTTATGTCGCAGACTAGTGGCATATGCACTTCCATTACCGATCTACCTTTGCGGAAGCCGTACTTTGTAGGGGTAGTAGTATTCCTGTTGTGTTCATCATCCTGTCGTAATTTTTTGGAAGCCGGACATTAGTTAGTTCAACGTCAGTTTCATTAAATTTGTTTATTATTTCATTGCCGATTATTGCCATTTTCATATTACTGTTGCTACCCTTTCATCGTATAACGCGAATCGCTTTTGAGACGTAAAGGCCATTTCCAAGCTGTTTAACCTATTTCATCAAAGGGTTAATATCTATTTTCACAATATTCCCTAACGTAATTTGAGCGTTCAAACGCCTCTTATCGTGCTAAGCACGTTTCCTACCAACACTGCCTTCGCTTTCTTACGTATTCCGCTCACCATGGAAGAAAACCAATAAATAATGTATATTTAGTATTTTCGCCCGGGACGTATTGCTTTTGGTTTTATCATGTTTTTATATTATTTAAAAAATGATAATCTTGATTGATAAATTAATATTTCTAATGGGCAAAATAAAGCATTAGGTCATGTCCCAAAGTATTGGAAATAAGGTTAAATATTTAGACATTTATTATTAATCAATAGGTGTAGAAGACAGCAAACATTAGTACAGAGCTCTAAGGTATGAAAAAATAAAAAGGCAAACTTGTGTAGGGTTCCCGATAAGTGATGCATCCGGATTTATATTCAACATGAGAGGGCACCAGAATTTAAAATATATGCACTGACAAAACCATTTCATGTCTGACCACTTAAAAAAAAGTTTTAGAACGGCTTACTTTCAAAGGAATCTTCCTAATTCTTATTTACAAAAAAATTATCCCCGACCATCAGTGTGGTTTTCGCAGCTCTCTCAGCAGTACAGCAGTGCCACCGCGTTTTAGATGTGACTTCTGCCTCCATTGATTTGGTATTGTTCGGGGGTCTTCCTTGTTGTGCCCCAGGATTTTGATAAAGTTTGGCATCCCGGCTTGCTGTTCTGCCTCAAGGACATTCTTCCCTCTACCTACTACCTTATTGTTCGGGGGTCTTCCTTGTTGTGCCCCAGGATTTTGATAAAGTTTGGCATCCCGGCTTGCTGTTCTGCCTCAAGGACATTCTTCCCTCTACCTACTACCTTATTGTTCGAACCTCACTGACCGGTACTTTCGAGTCATTGAAAGGTCGGCGTCATCCCCCCACTACCTCTTCTTTCCAGTGATAGTGAAACTAAACTCGATTAAAAGAACACTTAGGACACATAGGAGTGCTGTCAGCGTGTAATATTTTTTCACTCTAGTTTATCTAGTTATTTTATACACTAATTGTTACTTGTTACCAAATTGAAGTTAGCTGTAACCTCATTCAGCCTCGTTTCATGGCTTAAATTTGATATTGAAGAAGTAAAACTTTGAGTCAGGTTTATGAGTAGAACAATTCATTTCCAAAATGATGTAAGGGTTGGAAACAAAGATATACATTTCAAAGAATATATCTTCTTCTTTTGGTTATTGTAGTTCAAACTCCTAAACAAAAACATTTCCAAAAGTAACTAAACCATACTCTTCGGTGCAAAATTGAACACAAGAAAAAATAATGGGCTTGTAAAAATTAAATTAAATGTCCAAAATATCCCCAAATGCATTAACGTTTTTCGTTTTTTAATGCCTGGATCTCCAGTTGTCGTCGAACCTTCGAACAGTCATCTTCGGATCAACGTTCCCTGTGAAAACGATAAACAGCTCTGACGGTCAAACTCCAATCCAGTTCCGCTTCTGTACAATTTTAAATCACGTATTTCTTTAAAACTAGTCTTTTTAAAATTATATAGGAGCTATAATAAAACCTCATACCGGCCGAGATGTCGGTCGAGAGTGGTGAAGGCATACTGCCCGACAGAAGAAAACAAAATGACATGGTCGTTGACAATATTATGGCTGATGTAATTAAACCAAGTTTATCGGAGAACACTATTAATTTTAATGACAGGGTATAATAAGGGGAGGTTTCTCTCTCATCGGAAGGAATCAAGGCCATAAAAGATTCGAGTAATAATATATTTGAAGTGACAGAAGTAAAAAGGTTTAACAGAAAATTAGATAAAACTAAACTAGCACAACAAAACAATATTGTTCCCACCGGAACGGTATTACTTACATTCACAGTTCAAGTTCTGCCACAATGTAAAAATTCATTTTGTCAACTGTACAGTAGAACCTTTTATTCAAATGCCTACGTTACGGGCAAGTGAAAGAACACTGTAAAAGCGGAGTCAGATGCAGGTTGTGCGCTGGATCTCATGACAAAAGTGAATGCACGGAGAACGACATCTCGCAAAAATGTTTACATTGCCAGGATACTTTTCCTGCTTTTTCTCAAACGGAGTGCCCAGAATTTAAAACACAAAAATTAATAAAAGAAAAGATGGCACACGAGAACATCGCATACAATGACGTAAAAAATTCAATAAAACAAAAAAGTTATGCCAATACATCCACCGTTCTTAATCTGTGGGATAATAGAGCATTTCAACGAATACAATCTTCCTCCCTTTATTCCACTAACCTAGAAAGCAGGAAGAGAATCAAACGAATTAACTCATCGTCTGAGAACTCTCCCCAGCCAATGATCAAGAAATTGCGTAGCCCCCTTTTTCCTACCTCCAAAAAAAATTGAAGGTGGACTAATTCCATATAACCCAAACCGGCCCACTCTAGACATATTAAGCTGGGCGCACACTAGATCGGTGGGGCGGCGCGACGCGGCTTAGTGTTGATTTTGCGTTTCCAGGAGTCCCCACGTCACAATCGTTGTCTTCGTCTTTGCAAATATGGCGTCCGAGGGCAGCCGAATATATCCGAGCTATATAGAAATGAATGTAATCCCGCACACTAGGTTATTTATCGACCTGAAGCAAATTAAGTTTGGGTGATAACATCTTTTTTAGAAGTCATATGTAGCAAATGTGACCTCTAAAGAAGATCTTAACACCCAAACAATCTAAGTCGGTTGATTTATTGTTGGACCGGTCTAGCCTTTGTAAATATTGATTTCAATCAACATATATTCTTTCCATCAACATCAACTACAGATAGTTGTTCCATGAGACACTTATAATTCCAGTTGTTCAATACAAACATGGCCCCGAAGACACGAGGTATAATACACTAAAGCCGGGAACACATTTACCCGATGCTACGCCATGCGAGGCTACCCGATGCTATCCAACGCAAATCCAAACTCCGATTTTCCATAAGGTTGTATTACCCCCGTGCACATCTACCCGATGCTATGCCACGCTAACCTACCCGACGCTCTGCGATCCCCACTGTCCAGATTTTCGTCGGGTCCATCGAGTACAGCCGAAGAAAAAAGAACCGGACACTCATATTTTTATTCAAACTACATGTATTATTGTCGTTATATTAATTACAACATACTTATTTTAATATAAACCAAATTAACTGTGATTAAAAATTAATTAGTTTTTATTTAAAAAATTAATTTTAATGGTTTGGTAGAAAATTAATCAAAACACCGGAATACGATTTTTTGATATAATGAATTTAACTAACAATTTATTGTACTCGCTTCGGCGGTACATATACTAAAATTGGAACAATTTATTACACGGTTTTGCTCATAAAATTTAATTAACAATTTATTTCATAGTTTTGCTCGTAAAATTACACCATTTTGTAATGTCGGGTAGCATCAGAACAGGACACTCATATTTTTTGTAGTTTATTTCAAACTAAGTACATGTAATTTTGTCGTTATATTAATTACAACATGTTATTTTAATGTAAACCAAATTAAACGAGATCAAAAATGCATAAGTTTTTATAAACATTGTTTAATTATGATGGTTAGGAGTAACTTTATTTAAAACAATTAAGTTTAACAAACAATTTATTAGATGGTTGTGCTCATAAAATTTAACTAACAATTTATTACAAGGTTTTGCTCAAAATAGTGCATTAAGACCAAAAGATGAGTTGCGATTGTGATAATGATTATTGTGATAAACGCTGTGGACTGTACGCGACGTGTGCTTGCGACGGATAGATATGCACACCCCACCAAAACGTGGCAGGGCGTCGGGTAGCGTCGCATGGCGTAGCATCGGGTAAGTGTGTTCCTGGCTTAACAGGCAAAAATTCCGCCCAATTGATTTTTTTTTCATTTTCTCGATAAAAGAAAATTCTACCCTTAATATGTCTTATTGTTTTATCAATTTATTTGTTTATGCTTTAAATTGGGAATTTCAATTAGAGGTAAACACATTTAATCCTTAATCCAAAACATGGATAAGAATTTTTCATTGTTTACGTTTTACGCAATTTAAAATGTTAAATCAGTCTCATTTGAATTTTGAAGCAACAAACTGTTTAGTTTTCATCTTTGTTTTCTTAATTTCTATTTTTAAACTTAAAAATGCCACTTAGTGCTGAGGATGTTGGGCGTCATGTGGCACTAGTCCATCAGGTAGACGACTATTGCCATCGGAGTTCCCTTCGAAACACTGCGAGACGTTTTCGAGAAATTAGGTCCTACCATAGAAGGCCCGGATCTGGACTCCAGTACAGAACCACAAGATGATCTTTTTTTTTTACTTTGAGAATTATGCGAAACCGGCACCTTACTGTTGTTCAAGCGATTCATCAGCTCGAGGTAGATCGAGGTGTCCAAATTTCTGAACGCACTTCTCGAAGAAGTGGATGAATTGATGGCTTTTCGCTCCTTAAAAGGACCAGAATTGACCAGAACACACAGAGTTGTACGGCTCGCATTTGCTCGAGAACGCAGACATTGGCCTTTAGACGATTGGACTGCTGTACCTTTAAGAGATGAGTGTAGATTTGCTCTACCATCTCTAGAATGGCGTATGCCGAGGCGTCTTCAAGAGGTAATTAAGCCAAGAGGAGGAAATACGCGATATTGAAATGGTAATTAAAAATCTAAAACAAAATTAAAACAAATTTTATCAGTCGGTCTTTAATTATTTTGTTTTATTTCTCATTTTCTTTAGCAATTTACACTTTTTTACTTTTTTAGACAAAGACTCAATTATTAAACGTTAAAAAACGTGAAACTTTGTTTTATATATAAAAANATATGTATTATAAGTGGGTGGAATTTTTTGCCTGTCAGTGTATATCTGCAGCCTGATCTTTTTAGAAATTCATTCGTCATTGGAAAAAATATAACATTGTAAAAAGGAAAGATATATATAAACACATATTTAAAAGTGAGTGAGAGTGTGAGAGGGTATGGAATTAGGAACAGAATGCGTTGGATGCTGAAATGACTTTAGTGTTGTTAACACCCGAAGTCCAACGTCGGTGGCTGAACGGATTAAGCCGTGGTCTGACCCCGGACTGCCTACACCGGGGTGGGTAATTCGTGAGGCTTGCCGGTAATTCATTGTAAGTCCTTGCCGGTGGACTGCGTGAAGTACATGCATATTTAAGCTTATGTAAATCAGCAATTCCAGTGGGAGTAGTAGCATATACATATTTTATTTTGTGCTGCAAGGTCGGAGCCGCGCTCTAGCAACCAATCGATACTTAAAACCTACTTCCGAACTTTTTTTTCAGGTGCTCTTCTCATCTCTGCTTCGTACCTAGGATCATTCCAATAGATCTAAAGCTGTTTGGCATACTTCGATTCTGTAGAAATAATTCGGTCCTTTTTTTATTTGTAAAGTTTATATGTACCAATTTTACCTGTTTGTGCATGATTCTCCATTTTTCATCCATATATTTCCGACCAACAGTAAGGTTATACGGCTCTCAGTCATTTTTTTTTCATTTGTTTCTCTTTGCATTTATCATCCTCTGCATTTTTTATCTTCTAGTTTCTAAGATATAGTATTCTACCCTTGCACCCTTCACATATTGTCACATCAGTTTTTACATTCATACAAAAAACAAGCATACTCATGACGAGCTACCGTGGTACTCTATACTCCGATGGTAACCGACTATCAATCATAAAACCTACAGCTAAAACACAGTGCATACCATATACACACTAACCTATTTAGAATTGAAAACATCGCGCGCGTACTACACCAATAACTAAACCTAGATAACAGTCTATCGAGCCTGTTTGCACTCAAATTCATTCAACCAACATTTTTGCTAATAAATTCATCCGTAATTGTAAGACATCAAATATGTGTAGAAATTTCAAAAAATCCTATCCACCGAAAACACTGGGTACCTCAAGGCCAAGAGGTTCAAGCAGATGTTCGCCAAGATCGATTTGGAAATGAACGAAGGAAGGAGGCATCAGACCGACAACCGACTGCAGTAACAGAAATCTGCACATGTTTCACTTCAGAATACGGTGCCACTCTCATTAAAGGCAGAAAATGATGAGCCACCGTTACGTTCCCGATTTGGTTTAGAAAAGCCCAGATAACAGACAAGTTCTGGGGGTGAAAAGATTTCTCTTTTAACTGCTTCTAATAGATTCACAGACGTCGAAACACATTTTGTTTTATCAAGGCAATATAATATTTTACTCGGAAATCAGCTACTTAAATAGTTATGGGTAACAAATTTTCCGAAAGTAAGTAGTTTTAATTTGACAAAAATTTGTAATTTAGAAAGAAACTGTCGTTTATTTCTAACATTAAACTTTTTTCTTAAAAACATTACTTTTCAAATTCCTTTGTCATGCCTGTTGTAAAATATTTACTTACTGATTCTTAATGTTGATTAAAAAATGGGTTGATAATGTTAAGAGAAAAGTGCATTTTTATGCGTGAAAGCCTGACTAACTTTTCTGGAGAGGCAGTATTCACTGGCTGGAACTAAGTTCTAAACACAAATATGCATTTAAAAAATCCAAGGAACGGTAGTATTTTTTTAAAATTATTGACTTAGCTTTCAAGCAATGAACGAAGCAAGTATGAAAAGTATCAATAGTTTGCCAATTTCAAAATATTTTTCTTTGTACTTTTTTGAATTCCTTAGGGATATTAAAAAAATAAATTACATTTGTTATATTTATTATTTATTTATAATTAATTTGTATAACCTTCCAGCACGATATGAAGGTCTACCTTTAGGTTTCTCGTATCCTCCAATTTCCTGCTTTGCTTTGGTGATTTTGGTGATTTTCGTGCTTTTAGGCGGACTATTCGCTAAGGATTTCCATTTTTTTTATCCTTCCATCTAAGAACTTCAGAACAATATTCCCGTAGAGCAGACAATGATTTTGACAACTTAATTTTGTTTTGCTTAAAACATGCTTAAATATGCTTTTCTGCATCTAATGTGTGCTTGGAAAGAAAAAATATTTCTAAGAAAAAAAAAGTTCCTCAACTGTTGGCTTAAACTCATACTCGCTTCGTCCGCCTATGAAAGCTGAAGCACAATACTTTTTAAAAATACTTCTAGTGGTCGAATTCTTTTCTTAAAACCACCATTAGTTCGATAAAAGCGCAAAAATCATCTTAAGAGCCTGGGAATTATAAACATTTTTTAAATTATACAAATACATGTAAGATGTGAAAAAATGAATTTATACAACCAGAGAAATTTTAGATTCAACCAAAGTATTTGTACTCACTCAAAGTGTTTGTTTTCTTTGTAGATGTGTCATTACTGTGTGTCGGGTTGAGAGTGCCAGTGAGATATTAATGTTTTTTGTCTATATATGTTGGATTTTGAAGGAGTGAGGAAGAAAGTAGGATAGGTCATAGAAAAATGGATTGATTTCCCTACTTTTTTTTAAGGAAAAAGACTCAATTTATTTTTATATTTTCCTTGCGCCCTTGAATTCTTAGGATTACCCTTAGGCTAAATTTCTCCAGCTGCATAAAATGAACGCAGCCATTAGATTTAGTCGTGCCTTTGTCGGGTCCTTGATTTCCTCGGAATCTTGGCAAATTCCTTTCCGAACCACTTAAAAAATTGGACTTCGAGCGAATAAGAAATTCAGAAATTCGATAGCCGGCAAAATAGCTCGAAAATCACCAAAGCCACCAAAGTAGAGGCAAAAACTTTAAAAGCCTTAATTGTTGACGTAAAGACGTTTCAATAGAATTGTGAGCTCTCTTCGATGGTTTATGCAACTATCATTATCTCGGTAGAATCACGCTAGAAAACTTCAGGGATCATGTTTTGCCCAACGTAACTCTTTTTGCACGGAATATTCAACGAATATTTCTCATTTCCTTGGAAACAAACCCGGGTAAATTCACTACTGAAACCCTCAAAAAATTATGTCATGGAGGAATAAAAAGCGGAAATCCTTAGCCGAAAAACAGCCAAAAAAGCAGACTACTCATCAAAGCCAAAAACAGCCCTTAAGGTGGCCATTCACGATCGCTCCAAGCAGGCCAAACGGAGCGACGCCATTCCAAAAACCACGTCAATGGCAAAACTGAACTGGTGTGCCCGGCTGTGCCGAATATTCGACCGGTCCAAACTCCATCGCGCCACTCCAAATATCTACGGCGCGACGACGGCATGGCGCGTTCGTGAATGGGAAAACCTGGCGTGGAGGGTGGGGATTTTGGCGCGGTGGCCTGGTCGTGAATGGGAAAACCCTCGTTTTTTTGGCGCAGTCTCCGTCTTTCTGTCACTGAGCAAACATCTCCGTCGTACATTCTCAAAAAGTCAAAAACGTTTATTCTTTATTGGTAATGACATCCAATCGAGATTTTATTGTTGAGGTGATTGAATTGTATGAAAGTTTACCATGTTTATGAAAGTGGTGGACAATGATTATATTACCACGATAGAAATAAAAGAAATTCGATCCTCAACCAGTTGGTCGACGTTTTCAAAACAAAGGATACAAATGCAATGAGAGATGCGGTATTGATAACCCCTAACAATGATCAGAAATCGTAGTAGAGAACTTAAGTTCTTTGTAGTTCATCCCTGTAGCGAGAAATCGTAATGTGGTTGCCAACCTTTCATGTAGTGATGATTTCTCTCATGACTGTCTTTTGTTTTCTAATCAAGGGGGTAACAAGCTGGAGTAAATATAAATAAGACGTTAATCTTTTTTTTGTAAGGTTTTGGTTGAAATGAAAAAATAGTGTCACGAGGGGATTCGAATCCACGACATTCGGCTAAATACGCCGCTGCGCTAACCACTTGAGCTATCCTGACTTCGATAGTTCGATCCACTCGGGCACCAACTCCCCATCTCAACCTACAACCTTTCGAATTTTCTCTCTTTTTGCCATTTTTTGGTGTCGGAGAGGATCGAAGTCACGATAGCTCAAGTGGTAGAGCAGCGGCGTATTTAGCCGAAGGCCATGGATTCAGATCCCGCTCGTGGCACTAGCTTTTTCATTTCAACCAAAACCTTACAAAAAAGATTAAATAATTGAAAGAAGTAATTTGGTCAATAGAACACTAAATATAATGAATAAATAAGACGTTTCATCCATCCTTAAATAGTTCCTCCAATCAGCGGGTTCAAGGGAAAGTTCTTTCATCAAATTGATATGGGTATTACGGCTTCTGTTCAGGAGCCACTACTTACACCATTTTCTCTTCGATTTTTTGCTTTTAATATGTAAATAAACAGAAGGGTAGGAGAGGAGATCGTCATCCATTTTGAGAAGGTAATTCACTGGTTGACGTTCGGAGCGACTGGCTGTGGAGCGGTCGTGAATGCCTCTCAACTTTTAGGCACTCCAAATGGAGCTGTACGGCTTGGCGCGGTTCCATTTGGAGTGATCGTGAATGGCCACCTTTAGAATATGGAAATCTTAATACCAAATAACGTATTTGGCAAGATCTAGTTGCGTAGAGAATAGGCATGAGGAGCTTTTTTATTTACAGTTATGTTTGCACAGCTTAAATTAAAAATATACTTAACAACATAATACAAGAATTAATTAAAAAAATTAATAAATTGTAAGTATACATACCGAGTAGAGATAGAGGTTCGTGTCATATCCAGACGACGTTTCCTTGGTCGAGAAAGCCTGATCATCGTTGCCATCCCCTGAAACAAAACGAAAAAACTAAAGACTAAATAAATATTAATAACCATCCAATTAATTATTCTTTTTATCAAAAGTATTTGGTTGAGGTGAAAAATTACTGTCACGAGCGGGATTCGAATCCACGACCTTCGGCTTAATAAGCCGCTGCTCTAACTACTTGAGCTATCGTGACAAGTGGTAAGAGCAACGGTGGATTGAGCCGAAGGTCGTGGGTTCGAATCCCGCTCGTGACACTAATTTTTCATCTCAATTAAATTCCTTAGATAAAAAGAATAATTGTATGTACTACGAGGGGGCTCACTCTTACTGTTGCGTTCTGACCGTTATAGTGTCGGTTCCACTGTTGTAATCTTTTACAGTAAAACTTCCTTTTTAAAAAGTCTCTTCCGCAGAGCGGTTATTTAACTTGGATTTAAATTAATAACCTTATCGTACAGGAAATCGACACATTACTGGTTAAAACGAGAAGGGTACAAAATGGAATCACGACAATCAGGCAAGAGAAACTACACAAAAAATATCCTTAGATCGACCCTTTTATATGTACGGTAAAATTATATACTTTTTGTGATATAAAAGCGACCTTACTTGAGAGTTCAGATATTGGTAAATAACAAAAAAGTGAAATTACGATGTGAATTTAACGAAATACTTCAACAGTACGTTTTGTTTCTGATTTGTATTGTAAATTNATATATGTATATATAAGGAGTAAGCTAGTTTGTTATGTTCTTATGTCACTGGAGACTTCATGAGTTTGTGGATCCTTTCATCTTGGTAAATAATTTTGTTATCTCCGACCACCATTTTCTCCGCAAGGGACTTTGACTGTTACACTATCAAATGATGCTCCTCCACCCCTAGGAAAACCCATAATATTGGGTTGGATTCTCGGATTGAATCAATTATTCGTAAAACGGCCTAACAACGTAATAGAAATCAATAAAATCACTAAACTAAAAAATATCCAATCATGTTTAAAATATTCGCAACCTGGGTGATTTTTGTTGAATAATGGTTTTGGTATTTCAGATAGCAAAAGGAAATTCCATGAGATTTACGGATCAAAATGAATTGTTCATGAAGATAGTAAAATTCAAAAATTTTATCTGACAGATCCGTCAGACCATGAGACGGTGGAAAAAGAAACAAGTGCTGGAACGTTGGATGTTGAGGAGAAAGCTAGGGTTAGTTGGTTAGGGTTCAGGGATAGCTTGCAATGTTGGAAACGTATTCGGATCAGATCCTCCACGAATGGCATGTCTAGGTCTATGTGATTCTTTAGATTGGTGACATACCTAGATCACCGGATGCGTCACATTTCAGATTGAAAAAATTGGGTTCGTTGGATGTTGGAGGACACAGCTTGGACTCTGACCAAATAGGTATAATGAGTGATATATATGTAAGCGCTTAATTAATTATGTAGGCTTAGCGTAGATCGGTCCTGGTAGGTGTATGAATTGTCTATAGCTTTCGTTGTTCTGGAGTTCTTGTCTTTTTAGTCGTGTATGCGGGGTCTATGTTATCTTCTAAGTAAAGTCCAACGAAGAGGATTTGGAACATGACGTGGCTTAAAGTTACAGGGATTTTGTTTATGCGCACTAGTGGGCTCTGACACTGTCATGATTTTGTTTTCCTTCCCAAGCTCAAGCCTGGATAAAGTCACAGAAAAACGGGTTTCCACTCCTGTTGGCTTTCTCCATGGTTTGGACAGAACTTGTAACCAATCGATTAAGGCCGTCGATTTTCAACTCTCGCTTTCTGTAGGTCCTATTAATAAATGTTCGAAACTACAAGGGTTTTCCCTTTTACCGTGGTCGTTATTTCCCACTCATTTCTTTTATGATATTGTATGAATCACATCTCTGAAGTGAAGCGTTCAATAGTTTGGAAGTTCACTGTTCTTTTGTTCATGAGAATCCGTTGTTTTTTCACCATTTAACATTTTCTTCTCAAATAAATAAGACAGTGAAACGTTCTGTCTGAAGGCCGAAAAGCAAGTATGTATTCAAATCCCTATAAAACATCGGATCAGAATTTCCTTTTCCGATCGGCCTTCGGTGGAGCGCATATTTGCTGACGAGTCTCGGTTTTAACTCAGCTGAAGTGAGCCTAAAGTGCTTCCGCAACCTCTCCCCCTCACAAAGCCCTCGGATTTATGGGAAAGTTATGTGCCCTATATATACAGACTATCAGTAACATAACAAGCCCACCCCCTCGGGTGGTTGTTTGTAGCCGGCGTTAAGTGCCACAAAGGCCTTCAGTGATCGCTGAATTCGTCAAAACCCGGCTGCCTGGTATAAAACTGTAATTTACTTGTTACATATCTAAATATTAAACAAATTGGATAATGGTGTTTGTAAAATTACGGTGTATTGAAATACAAAAAATTGAACTTATTAACATAATCAGATATTAAAAATAAGAAAAAGAAAACAAAAAGAAAGAAAGTATAATTTCAGTAGAAGTCAAAACTTCAAAATAGGCAAAATTTTCATCAATTAAATTGTTTTTAAAACCACTTATCCCAACCGAAGTCTAGCAAATAATTCGCGTTCGCCAAAAGAAAGGCAGTCCTAGGTATGACATAATAACCAAGAACATCTTTCTTAAACTTTCTACCAAATCACTAGCCTCCCTGACAACCTTTGCAATGCCATCCACACATTAACGCACGTCCCCATCTTTCGGAAATTCTGTCATCAGTATGATCTACAAACTGTAGATGCAACCGATCACCCAACCTACTACCGTCCCTTCAGCCTGCTTCCCACCATTGGAAAAGTGCTCGAGAAGAATCTTTCTCGAGGTATGTCGTGCTAATCGAGAAAGATCGCTAAAATTTCCTAAACCCCGACAACCCAGAAGTTATTTAAGAAAAATATTGTTTTTTTGGACCACAAATTCCCAGCAACTGAATTTATTTGGCAATAATATTGTAGGTTTATGCCCGCTTTGTACAATACATTACTCAACTATGCACTATCATCATTACACGATTCAATTTAATTGCACAAACCCGATTGTTGTGCAATAATATTGTACTTGTATGGGCTGCCTCTACTTTTTTTTGAAGCCCCTGTGCGCAATAATATTGGAAATCCATGGGCTGCATTAAACCTTATTCCCCATCACCAGTTCCCATCCTCTGTTATCCCTATGATCCACAAACCTAAAAAAAAAATCAACTGATTATCCAATCTCCACCGTCTCATCAGCCTGCTTCCCAACATTGGAAAAGTGCTCGAATCAAACTACCAACCATTTTAACACTCTTAAACCTCATTCATGCCACAAGTTCCAATCCTTTGTAAATACTCTGACATCCCTATGATCCACAAACTGGTCAGCCTCTCTTCTTCATAATTTCTTTTGCTAATTTCTTCGTACTGGAGAAACCATTTTTGTTGTGTAATGTTCTGCTGAGAGCTTCCATGATTGCATTTTGCTCGTGAATGAGCTTGAGCCAGGATTCTCGAAGATCAGCGTAGAAACTGCACTCCAATAACACGTGGGTACCAGTTTCATTGTCACCGCACAAACATAACGTGGAGTCTTTTAGTGAGAACTCGCCTGAACGCAAAGTCACCATGATCAGTTGGCAGCTGTGTTGTAGAGTGGTCAAGTTCTATGTGCTTTAATCTCTGCCTCCGCTGTATACTTGGAAATATGCTATGCGTCCATTGACCTTTTGTTGTCTCATCGATGTTACCAGCAGTCGTCCATCCAATTGCTTCCTTCTCCGAAGTGCTACGAATGCAGGGTTCTCGTCCGTTCGCTATTTTCCCTTCCTTAAAAGAACCGTCCTGCAGGCTTCCTCAACAATATTACTATACCCACGAAAAACAACGTACATTTCTTAGGATTGCACTTAGAAAAACTTGAACCCACACACTAGACTTAAACGTGTAAACTGTATACAGAGTAAATATAAAATGATCAAACTGCTAGACATCTGTATCAACTTACACTACAGAACAAAAAGGCTGTGTACTGCACTACTTGCACCCATATGAACTTATGGCCTAAAACTTCTTGTCCAATTATGAAAAATGATTCAATTTTTTTGTACTTTTAACTAAGAAAACAGGAGTGAGATTTTTTTCATTCATAATCCGAGGTACATCCCATCTCAAGGGTACGTTGAAAGGGGCGGGGACTATAGGTCCGCACACTATATAGGAACAGCTCTCGGCCGCGTTGGTCGAAGTTTCCCCTCCATCCGACTAGCGCTGCGGTTTAGTGTTGATTTTGCATTTCCAGGAGTCTCCACGCCACAATCGTTGGCTTCGTCATTACAAATATGGCGTCCGAGAGAAGCCGAATATACCCGAACTCAACGAATTCCGACCGCCCCGGCGTACACTAGACGGGTAGCGCGCCGCCCTAGCGACCTAGTGTGCGGGGTTACATTCATTTCAATGTATTCTTCTTGGGGGGGTCGGTTCCGCGCCGCCCCACCGACCTAGTGTGCGCCCAGCTTTATACCTCCGTTTCCCCCAAGACCAGGGGTTTTTCAAGTTTTAAGTGAACGTTAGTAATACTGAGTTAGCATAAAAGACGAATACACAACTGATGGCCTTCCGATTCTTTTAGAAATCCCTCGATAGAGAAAATGGTAGACATTATTATTCGATGTGATTATAATAACAGATCTGGTTGGTAGTTGATTTTTACAAGGTCGATTTCGGTTTCTGTTTGATTTGATGCGTTCTTGTATTGATTTAGCCGGATGTGCATAACTTCAGCACCATAACTGCAGCATGTGGTGCAACTTTCTCTAGGTGGTTAATTGAACAAACCGACGTCAGAAATGAATGTAATAACAAATAAAAAGCAAAAAGGTGACTGATTTATTTAACTTTTAATGAACCAATGATATTTGGAGGTAATTTTCGCTTATTACCGTATCCTGAAATCCTAGGAAACCAACCGCCGCTAGAGTAGATAGTGAGGTGCAGCAACTAGTTCTAGGAAGTCAATCGGATAAAAGCTGGTGTTTCACAAGGGAGCATTCTTGGTCCCATCCTTTATCATTTATACTGCTGATCTACCTATACAGCCTAATACTATCATCACTACCTGAACGGACTACGCGGACGATACTACAATTTTGTTCTTTAACTCGAATTCTAACTACGGAAAACCTCTAACATCCAAGAACACCTTGAGCTTACCGGAAATTGGTGCAAAAAGTGGAGGACAGGAATGAATGAAAAAAGTACAAGTATATGTATATGTACAGGGGACAAATGAAATAATTACTTGAAATTTTTTCTTCTCTTAATTCGAATTTAGGAAATTTTACTATGGTGTCTTATATTCTTACCTATTGAATATTGAAACTTTTCAATATAACAAATTGCCTTGATAGAATAAAGACGCCCCGTCCCGATAAAACAGTGGTTTTGTGAAATCAGAAAGTCGTCCAGATTTCCTATTTCCCTTTTTACGCCTTTCAACGGGTGGTCCTTCCCTTTCAGGCACCGACCCTAAATTCCTGTAGCGCTACGTGACTCAATTGCAAAGCGCCAATTTCCGAAGCTGGTGCCCTTCTAAAAGTTGAATTAGCCTCTAGTCCATTGATGGGATCAAAATACAATAGTTTATGCTAGGGATTTTATTGCATTTGTACTATATTTCGTACTCTCTCTTTAGGCGGAAAGGAATTTTTCCATTGAACTACGCGTTTTATTTTATGCAACACCTGTAATAATTTTCTTCTTATATCACAATATCACTCAAAAAAGATTTAATAAGTTTGCTACAAAATAGATTGAGTGGGTATGCATTTAAAAAATCAATATATAAATAAAATAATAATCAAAAAGGTAAATGAAAAGCCATATCATAGACTAGATTATTTAATTTTCATCCTATATGTCAATCTGCCAATGGGCTCTGGGTTCAGCTAAAAGTCATCTCACAAGAATGAGAATGAACACTGTCGCTCCATGGTTCACCTAGAACTCAGTGCTACATTGGAAATCTCCAATGTCAAGGGATCCTACAAGCGAATGCCAAACCAATCGTCTACTTGATGACGGTTGATAATGACAGTTTTTTTGTTTTTTTTTTCTGGGGCTTCCGACATCTAGGTCATTTCAGCCCCACTAAGTCCATATTCTATATTCTATACCCTTCAAACACAACATTCATACAAATAAATACATTCATACACTTAAATACATCCATACAGTACACTCATTCCGTTTGGTCGGTGGACATTCTTACGTTCTCAACGTTCGAGTGGCGATGATGACGTTATATTTCACCCTCACCCCTCGCCATTCATGCTAATAAATACATGCACTCAGACAAAACATATAGACTCAAAACATAAGACATACTATATACAATAGAAAACCCCAATTTCCCCTAAAAAGCGGAACAGGGGACTCTGAAACTCGCTACCGTGCTCGAGGACTCTTCTTAAATCCGGCGGCATGCCTACACGCTCTCTGTATGGAGCCAATGCATGACATGCCTCTATTATGTGGGACACATCGAGCAACCTTTCTCTGCATAAGGGGCACCTGCGCGGGCTTTGGCCCAAAAGCAGGTGCCCATATCGTTGACAGTTATATTGCAATTTGAGTCTTACAGTACCATCACCTATCAATAATAAATCTAAAATTATTATCTATTGATTTAAATTTTAAGAAGTACTGATACTCTGTTTTCTGGTCGAGCCTTCAGGATAATAATTGAATTGTACTCGAAATCAAGTACAATGTGAGTTAGATATTGATCCTCATTTCGTTTGTTCAACATTATTGTAAAATTCTGTTCAGAATAATTCAGTTATTGTATATGAAGACCTGAGTTTACTGGAATATAACGTATATAATATACAGCGAAAACAACTATAAACGGGCTGTTGTTTTCTCTCCATTTCGACCACTGTTATACCAGACAAAGAGGAGACGTGCCACCTTTCATCGGGTCGTCTCCTCAACCGGAAACGATTTTCTACCAAATAGTTGCTATAAAGTACAAAAAAATTATTACCTTCCATAGGACCCAAAAGTTCATTCACATTTCCTTATCCTTGGAAAAATCATTGTTGCCTATTTTCCTTTGTTTTATTTATGGCAGATCAAAACACATATAAGAATCCGACAAGGGCTTTGTATTTATAAACCACGGAAGCGGAAAAACATTGATACATAACATCAGCCAAGGAAACTGGAAACTTTTCCATGTAACATATTTTCCGTTGCGACTTGCTATTTATAACACAGTATATGGATATGTTCACTACTTTAATTCGTAGTGTAATGTTTGTTCTTATGGTTTAAAAACTAGAGCCGTCATTCAGACATCATATTCTAAAAAGCTATTACGCTTTTGATCATAATATTTTTTTGAATATAAGACTGTGCATTGTTTTCTATTAAAAGACACGTTTTACGGACTTGGGAGAGAAAAATCTACTCTGATTTTCATCAAATTGCTGATCCAGTTTAATAGCTTTTTCCTTTTTTTTTAAGATGTTTATTTTATTTATTGCTATCTGTACTAATATACATTGAGCAAATAGCTAGTTATAAACAAATCTGACAGACCTGTCAGACCAGGAGGCAGCAGGGAGAGAAACCAACTTTTATTTAATTGGGGGGGGGGAGTTAAAGTTAATTCGGTGGGTTAGATAGAAGGTCACGAGGCCATCGTCGTTTTAAACGGCGTGGAGGATTGTAAGGGTGAGATGTTGAGGAAAGAGTTAGGACTGGTGAGTTAGTTTCCTTTTTAAGTAAATAAACAGCTGAAAAAGCGACTTTTAGTTTTTCCGACTTGCCCACACCATGAATGAATTATATACGACACAGCATGACTGTCTAACATTTAAAAGACTTTAAGATAAAAATACCTAATGATAGATATAGTTCTTCCTAAAGAAACAGTTTGTCATCCAAAAAAGCTGGAAGAAAAATCTTGACTCTTCTTACAGCCGAGAGAGATGAATAAAAAACTGCAATATTCTAACAAAGTGAATTATATATTTTTTATTACGTAATATATCAAATAAATATTTAAAGGATTTGATGTGAATGTTTTTCAAAATAAGGCAACTCGGTGGGCGAGTGGTTGGTGTCCCCCCCTTGCATTGGCAACGTTAGCGGTTCTGGTTTAGAATCTCGGCACAGCCCATGGACTTTTAATTGCAAACAGTAAGAAAAAATATTTTAAAATGGTTTGATGCCTTTTTCTCGACCCTCAATGGGTAGTTGAACGCGATGATCTTCTGTAGGACAGGAATTACATGTACTTTCAAAAACTTATAAAATTAATACTTTTTATTCCAATATAAACCTACCTGATGATTTTGAAGCTTTTACTATTCCTTTATTTTGTTCTATTTATAATTTTATCCCCTCATTTTTAGTACGTGACAGAACAACATTCGCTCGTTCAATAAATGTTTCTCCGTCTCTCGTGAAAACCCTACCACCGTTGTACAGATCCTTTTATCCCGTCTTTCTTTATAGAATTTACAGTGTCCTTTCATGATTTAATTTATGATTCTGAGATTAATCCTTACGCTCTTCTTGTACGTTCTAGGGATGTAAAAGTTCTCTGGTTGCGCTTGGCCCTTTCTGAGGGATTTCATATAAATCCTTTCCTGCAGAAATGCTGGGTTTAGCAGTTCTTTTTTCTCCCCTAAGCTACTATATAAATGCATTTCTGAATTAGTATATAGAATTAATTAAAAAATCTTGACTTTTAAATTTAATTTAATTTTAAGATTTGATTAAAGGGGTAGCGTCCCTTTTTCAGATCAAAATTACATTCTTTAACATACATATTTAAAAAATTAAAATACAACATTTTGTGGCCATAATAAAAATGCACTCACGAGATTTAGAGCTTTAAAAAAGTGATCTAAATGAATTTTTGAAAGTTGCGAATCATTCTGGTGTAACCAAGCTTTGATTAACCTGCAACTCGTCACCCCTCATGCTGTTTAAGACTCATTTTTTATTTATATTCCAAGTCAAAACTACCTTCCTAACAGAAATATCGTTTATCAAATAGCGACTAGAAGAGGAATAAATTTTTTTTTAAACGGCAAAAAAAATCAAACTCTCCTGAAATGTAGTTTTTACCTTACGGCACATTTTTCCGCCGAACCTCTTCATTATATTGAAATGATTTTTGTTCATGTCGTAGAGCAATAATAGGCAAACAATCATATATCGCTATATATCTATAAAACACCCTGAGAGGAGAGATAAAGGTTTTGTAAAACGAAAAAAATTGCAAAATGTTTCAACTTTAGGTTGTTGCCAAAAATTAACGATTCATTATTTTTTGAAAACCCTAGCTACAAATTCGTAGTATAATGAGTAAAACGAAAAAAAAAGGTTGAGGATTGAATGAATATATTTTGAGAAAAAGTTGTACCGAAAAATGGTAACCTTTTGCACTCTCTTTGAATCACTAAATGGCGTTGTAAATTTTCAGAAATACTGTAAAATTGTAGAGTTTCATGTATAATTAGAAAGTAAAGACTTTTGGATAAAGAAATATTTATCAAAATTAAGACCCATCGAGAAGAAATGGAGTTAAACAAGAAAAGAGGAAAGAAACCAGCGCTTCTTCCAGAAAAATAAACGGTTCAGCTACTCCGTTAGCAGCCATCAAGGAAAATATAGGCCGAAAGTAGAACAGAAATGGGGGTCGTTTTCATAAATGACACAGGAAAGCTTCATATTTCACTGCTGATGAGGCAAAAAACAATTCAATTGAGCAGAGCTTTCCTACTTACAACCAGACAAATGGGTCTTAAGATAGTGAAAAAGTGGGAAAAGGATGCTAAGATGGTAAAATATTTAATGAAAACGGACATCGTTTCTTAAAAATATCTCAACGACTGGAAAAATGTAACAATAAAAATTAAAAAAATGGTAGTATGAAAAGAGGATGGTTTTGAATATCTCATTTCCATTGAGTTTTGTCCCAAATGTTCTTAGAGATATTTTGTACAGGGGAAATTGGCGAAAAGTAAAACTAAAGTAACTTGTTTAAGCGGCAGCAGTTCTCTTGAAGAAGACTACAATCACTCCCACAATCCACTACCGGCGTTAAACATCAGAAAGATCACAAAAATGTGAATATTGATAAATCGTAATTATACTTTCCTCTTTCTCTCTCTATTTTTAATCTTTTTTGTAGTTAAAAGCCCAAAACTGATCAATAAGCAAAAAGGTCGATAATTTATAAATAACAAGATCAAAAGAATAAGGTCCGTCCCAAACCCTCTTCATGCTTGCTAATTCTGGCTTTTAATGAGGGGAAGCAGGAAATGATCCAAACTTTTATTCAATTATGTCGCGTTTGAAAGGGGCCATAGTTAAGAAGGTTCAATCAAACGCTTCGTCTCAGAAAACTCGAATAACCGGAAAATAAAATCGGACACTATTCGGCACCCGAGAGCGCCCCCATGAACCAAAGATTCTTGAACCTTGATACAACGATCCCTTTAACAATTCGTAATATACCACTCGATTGAAACATAGGGTAACATGAGCTTTTAGGCCTATTTCGAGATTTATGAGAAAAGTCATGACACGATTGATAACGTCTTTGATTTTTGACTTTTGTCAGTGTTCTCTCTTTGAACACACTTGTACGGAAAACAGACCCCGGTGACCCAAAAACATCGAAAATCTATTTCATACTGACTATAGTTAATAAAACCCTCACCGAAACTGGTAACACATTGCTACTAAACTCGAGAACTCACCACGTTGCCTTAATCGACCATGGTCTCGCGGCCTCCTGGCCCCTTAATCCCTCACACTGAGTGCCAGCATTGGCTGGTTTATCGTGGCATTGCTCCTCCGGGTGCAGCGCCGGTGTTAGTGTTACTGCTGTGACCATGTGAAAAAAGTTTGGGATCATAGCGCACACTCACAAGAAAAGTGACAGAAGTCGAAAAATTATGAAAACTGGATTATATCGTTTTTTGAAGGTTCGGGTGTGATGCTACAGGAAAAATAATACAATTGTAGGTGGACCCTTAGCTGCTAGGCAGCACTATGTGTCACTTTTGATTTGGCGGTAACGTATTGTCACCAAACTTCGAAGTTTGGAGATGTCCTTTGAGCACTCTCAACAGCCCGCGATACAATGGGGCTGAACCCAACATCTATCAAAAATTAAACCCAACATAATCCAAATTGTGCAAGCTAAAACAACCTCACTCTTCCCATGAGTTCATTAATCATTAATGTACAAATTATTACTTTTGAATTCGGCTCGAGTTTACCTACCTTTTGATTGTGTTCTGTCCAATTTGATTTTTGTATTCCGGATTTTGTAAATAAAGTTAAGCATGTCAATTTAATGTTTGTTTTCATAGTGATAATAAGCTTATACATTATTTGATAATTTTAACGATATTTTTAATGTTTTAGTTACATTATTTTTAATAATCAATAAAACCTCTATTTCAATAATTAATTTTGTATTTTAAATAAATAATTAGCCATGACTCCAGGAGGAAAGCACATTTGGATCAAAAATAATTTTAGTAAAACTTACTTCATGGATATTTATGCTCGTTTGTTAGGTTTGTATGTTGTCTGTTAATATCACCAACAAATTGTTCGAGCAAACAAACTAACTTAAATTACAGAGTCCCAATATATGCAAGAAAAGTGTCACAACTCAAAAAAGGGGTTGTTTTTTTAAGGGTAGTACAGCTGGATTTTTAAAGTTTTGTGTTTTTGCTTATCTTGGACAAAAGAAAGGCAGTATTGATGTATCATGACAGTTAAATTAAAAAAGTAAACTTCATTTGTTTCTACTGTAAAATTATCTTTTGTTGAGTTGTGTTACTTTGCTTATGGGTGTGAGATATCTGTAATACGTACTAATATGTGTATGGGACAAATTACAAAACAATAATAATCTGAATTTTATGCTTGTATTAGTGTCCGTAAAAACCTTAAAATGACTAACAGTTTTGTTCTGTAAGCCTGCATTACATAAACTCACGGCTTGGCAGATGGAGACGTTTAAGCACGTTTATGTTTAAATCAACACTGCTTCTTCTTTAGATGATGAATTACAATGTCTCCTGTCACTCGATGACTTAGATCTAGATGGTTTTTGAGTGTTTTTTTTATGTGAAATTCCACAATTATCAAAAGTCCGATTGATATAAAAAAAGTTTTAAACTAACGTCCACATTCATTTGAAGAAAAAAAAGGTTAACAAAATGAATGGGACTTTGAATGCAGATTCGGAATGATTATCTGGAAGCAATAAATTCGTTTGGGACGTTGATGAAGGGCTATCATTGTGTAGCGGAGTGGACTTGGCAATTTGTAGCTAATAGCTTTCAACTTCGGCGTTTTCTGTTTGGCAGCATTACATTCAAAAATAATACCGCAGTGGACATTTAAAATTTATCTGCTTCTGCAAGCATAAAGCTAAAAATTCCAATAATAGTAACTTTCGCTATACTATCAATGGAGATATTATTGCGAAAGTCACCAAAATTTTTAATATTTGTATTATTTTTAACTCCAACTGTGACTTCCGAGACCACTTTGAAGCCATCATGGAAAAGTCTACAGAAGTCTTGGTTTTATTAAGCGAATGACTGCGGACTTCACCAATTCCGTGGCGTTCCAATTCCTCTATCAGTCCCTTGTTAAAAGCCATTTGGAGTATGCCAGTGTTGTTTGGTTTTCCTGTCAATCAATGTGATGCGGATAAACTTGAGAGAGTGAAAGGTAAAGCGATGCACTATTTAGTGTCCATATCTGGCTGTCTTAAAGTGGGATAATTGACTTACTGTGATAAACTTAAAGCTGTCGTGCTGGATACTCTAAACCTGCGTAGAGCTCAATTTTTGCTGGAGAGTTCGTTTTTTTAAAAGGGTTCGCAATAGCAGAGGTTATATCAACCCTCGGGGTGCCGGTGTTTAAAAAAAAGCCCATTTGTAAGTATGTCGCGTTCGAATGCAGGTCCGCTGGATTCGAACCCGGGACCTTTACATTACAGTGATGAGCGCTGTTTCAACGCCTAAACCGTTGTGGCCACCTTAATGGTGTAATTGATGTTCCTAAGGTTGTCCCCTCCGTTCATTTTAATATTCTAATCGGAAAATAAGAAACTTTACCCTCTTTCATGAGCCTTTTCACAATTAAATTCGGAATTTAAAAAAAGTCCAAAATTAGATTTTTTTGTTTCTTGTATGTTGTAAATAAATTAGTACGAATTATACGATGTTAAGAATAATAAATCCGTTGAGAGAGTGAAAACATTTGGAATCTTATAGAAATGAGAGGTCAAATAAATTTGGATATTTTGGTACGCTTTTTTTAATAGATTACCGAGATTTAAAAAATAGAAGATAACACTTATTAAGCCGCATAAATGGCACGTATGAAAATTTTATAACCGAATTGTTACCCAAAATTTATATTCCAGAATATAACGTGCTTTTCCAGCTGAGAAATGAGAAATAAAATTTGGACCTCGGAAGTCCTACTGGATGGAATGAGGTCCTGTTCAATAATATATGGTAAATTGCTCTCTCAGACAGGAACGAGAAGAAGGCTCTGCCCTCTCCGAAGGTAAGAGGATTTCCGAAACGCGCATAGGATATTAAACTCAAAGTTGCTTCCCTATTCAAGGGGAATGGGTGGAATTGCAGTTATCATTCATTCCAACAGGAAAATTCAATCCTACAAAAGAAAAAACGTCCTTTCAAGAATCAGTAAATTGCCAATAAACCATAAAAAGTAAACCATTAAGTTTAATATTACTAATAATATATGAGGATATCTGGAACACTTTAGTTGAGAATGGACTTTCACCAAGTAAGTACAGTAAAGTAATTCTTGTTATAAAGGAGGGCTTAACGTCAACTACTTGGGTGTCGCGTGCGAGGGATTAAACCAATTTACAATACGTCTTTCATACTAATTTCAATTAGTGTTTAATAAGCAGAATGTTGGTAAATCAGGGCACTTAAACTGAGAAAATACGCTTGGCTTAAACATTTAGTCACAGACTTATCAAGGCAGATTTTTCACGAAACCATAAAATCCACAGAAGATTCGTTATTGCAACTGAAAAATAACGGCCCGATTTGTAAACCACTCTTACATTTTACTCTTTCTTCACAAAAGTAGTATTCTTGAAAAGAAGAAGAAAAAAAAAAAACCGGGAAAATCATTTGTATTCCCAAGGCTTTAAAATATGTAATCATTCTTCATATAATCCATTTTTTTCAGGAGGATGTTCTCCTCGGTATCTTGCGAAAATTATTTAAACTTTGCCGTCTATATCAAGCAAAACAAGAATAATTGGGCACCTTAAGACTTTTCTGGTATAATTGACATTAAAACTGTTCATCCAAAGAGGAGGGAATCAAAAAACTAGAAAGTTTAGACCATTTTGTGTTCAGCTGTAAATGGCATTAGTACTTTAGCAAAGCTCACTTACAAGATATTTGACAAATGGTAACTACAACAAAAAATTTTACGACATAATACAATAATAGCCCGAAATCAGACGGATGACATAAAAAAGTAATAAAAACCCCTACAACCACATCAGGCTGAAGCTGCTATTGCCCCAATATAACCTTATCAATAGTTAATATTGAGAAAGGCTAGGAGAGCACCAATGATAAAAAGCCATTGGACAAATAGAAACCAAAAAAAAAAAAAAAGAAATGAAATAAGTAGAACATCTTAAAATAATATTTTTTTCACCACACATCTTAAAATAACTCGTGAAAATCAGGCAAATGAAATATTTTATTTCCTACTAAATGCTCTTAAACTAAGGCCTTCTGGTTCGAACAATAGTTGAATTATCAGGCCGAAATTCAACAACTTAGACGCCGTGTTATAGGAAAGGGATCGGTTGACAGCCGATGTGAGGAGGAGGAGAGGTTTTGGCAAAGACCCTTGACTTTATCACTGTCCTCAGCGGCCTCCATATAACGGGCCTGCCATCCCTGTTTTCGTCTTGACTACACCCTAAGCCATTTGGCCAAGTGCCACCGCTGTTGGGCCTCATCAAAGTGTTGTAACCTCTCAGCATTTGCACAGTCGGGAATCATCACTGAAGGAAGTTTTTACGGTTCTACGAGGAATCATATTTTGAGAGGAAGAAACAAGCCGAAGAATTCTGTTAACCATATTTAGTTCATTTGAAGGAAATATTATAACAGTAACTGTACGTTTTTGCTCTGTATGCTGTTTCGTTTTGCTTCCGAACTATAGGAGATAGGGAAGCCTTGTATTCATGCAGGAAGTAGGAACAATTTTTCTTCTTCAAAATCAAAATTTCGAGTCTTATTTTGCGTTTCAGAACTTTCTGAACAATTTTATTACATTCCTCAATTGTCCTTCAATGTGTACTCCTCCAAAATGGAAATTTTCACTCGCATTTTGAGTTTCAGACCTTTCCCGTACACAGCACTATCTACAAAACCATTATACGGATTTTTATGACATTTCCAGGAATTATGCGGGTTGCTTTCTAGATGACCCCCTATGAATATTATACCAATCGTATAAACATATACTCAAGAGGATGTACAAACGTCAAACCGTACACGGCTACATCTCAAAAACCATTGGCCGTATTCTTATAACATTTACATAGATTATGCCAAGTTGGTTACCAGATAGTCCTATAAATTTCATCTCAATCGTATCAACGGTTTCACCAGCACATGCGCAAATCGTTAGTCTGAAACCATTTGTCGGATTCTTATATGATTTTCGGTTGCTTTGTGCACTATGCATTTTATTCAAAACGGACTAACATATGCGCATGCGAATGCATGAAATCCGAGGAAGCAAGGAGTCTACTTGGCCGGCCTCTTTTTTGTTCAGAAGTTTAGAACGGATTATGCCCTTACACACTAAAACTTGCTATGTGTCTATTCTATGTCTTTACTACTGATTTTCTGTAATAAAATATAGAAATTTGCTCAGGGATATGGTATCTAGTTCTATATAGCACAAGAATGGCTTTCCTAGGTGCCATAGCCTCTTCCTAGCTATTGCATGGCAGATTATAATTCTGTTGCCTCTGTCTCCTCTAGACAATGTTGACATTGGCTATCTGTTAATAGTCCAATTTTTGTTAGGGTTTTTAATTCATTTCTATTGAGTAGGATATCCTCTTTTGCCCATTGGGTTGTTTGTTCGAGTAGTTTTTTGATCATGTCGGTCGTTATATTTAAGGCATCTTGCAGTGTTTACCTTCTGGTCATATTTGCTCAAATTATTAAGCCTATATCATCTACGTACCTCGGGCATGGTATCTGGTTCCATATTGCACAATAATGGATTCTTGTGAAGAATCTTAGGCCCCATAGCCTTTTCCATTTGGAGAAGATATCTTATGTTGTCTCTGTCTCCTCTGAACACAGTCGACATTGGTCATTTGGTAATTTATTTATGCCCGTTTGGCGAGGATATCTGCTACCTCATTGCATGAACTTCCCTCAAGATCTGCAATCCACCTATTTCCTAGATCTAACACCTATCGGATCTGGACCTTTGGACTATATTTTCTTTTTTTGAATCTGAAAGTGTTCCTGGAAATTGGTAGTTGCTTGGATAAGTTTCGGCTTAGAAGACAATACTGCGGTGTCATCCGAGATGGTAATGATGGTGTGGCGTTGTATAGGTAAGTCAACAGTATAAATGGTAGAAAAGACACAGAGTACCTATTACCTTTACTAATTAAACTAAAATTTATTCAGAGCCCGTTTAGGACCTATCCGGCCAGAGGACAAATGTTTCGAAGAGTGCTGTACAAATGGGCTTAATTGTCACAAGCCTGGCATTACTAATACGAGTAGCATGAATGTTAGTATGTATGGGAACGTCACCAGTGTGTAGTATACTGGATGAGACTAATCATGTGGGACTCCTTTGTGGGACGCCGGCTTTATTGATCTGATATCTGAGAACTACTTGCCCACCTCACTCTGAAGCAGCAGTCCCAGCTAAGGGGTTAAATAGAATTGCAGAACAAAGTAATAAGAAGTGGGCAAAAAAGGTTTAAATTTATAGAGGATGTCTGTGTACCCTCCCATTCTCTAGAGCGAATGAAAAGTGTCAACAATTCTGAAGCCTCTCTGGATCGTAGAATTATGGGTGAGAAGAATTTTATGAGCATCTAGGGTTGGTATCAAACATTTTAGAAGGAGCCTTTCAAGTATTTTAGACATCGCATGAAGAAGGCTAATGGTTCTGTAGGTGGATATGTGTTTGGGAGGTTTGTGAGCTTTCGAAAATGACTATGGAATACTTCCATAAGAGAGGAAATTGAGTGTGTAGAATGCATAGGATGTACGTGTACCTACTAAAACGATAGGACACTGCAACACCGTTGGCGTATGTACTCGAACAGCAGAAGCCCGAGGAGATATTTCCAGGAAGTAGAAACAGCGGAACTTATCCTGAGATTCCTACTTCTGGGTGGAGAGCAAGGTCTAAAGGATACAACACCTCAGCCCTTACTGGGAACTTTGAATCTGGTAAAAAGCTGACGAAGAGCTCTAGGTAATGATGTAGATTGTAATTTGTATAACAGATTGGTCGCGGTAAGGTCGTAATTGAGGAATCATCAATATTAAAAAAAGTCCCCGTGTCCCACTCCCCATCAAAGAAACGACCTACCGACCCGGTTTTCCTATCGGTAAACGCTTTGGTCAAAACCGCTATTGTGTCACTGTACTTAGTCAACCTCAACCTTAGGCAGTTCCGGTTTGACTTGATCTCGTAGGCTTGAATACCCTGGCTACCAGATAATACTATTATTACTGCACCATTGAGATGTTTGCTAATTATTTCATGTGCATATGTTTCTATGGCTAGTAATTCAGCTTGAAGGTCGTCGTACAGCCGAGAGCCATGTATTGCTCATTGTTAGGCCCAATTATGCCCATACACATCTTTGAGCCTTCTGTATGACATAGAAGAGTCTGTCACAGGTTTTCTGTGTTTGTTGAGTGGTTTTCCAAAGTGTAGTATTTTCTCTGGTATATTTTGGCAATGCCGGTTAATTCAACTTTGTCGAGAATCTTGGCCAGCATCAGTTGTTCATTAATCACTGACATCGATTTAAGGTTTGTTCCCAAGATTAGCTTGGGAATAAGTTCCATTGCGGCGTTGGGTGTTTGATGATGTTAAGGTTTTTTTTCAATTCTTTTCATAGATACTAATATTATTCTATAAAACTTTTTAAGTAGTGCCCTTGCCTCCTTTGTTTAACTTTTTACCTTGTAAAAGCATGGGTCTGAATATTGTAAGGTACGACCAAAAGGTCATCATAGTCCACAAGTGGCATAGGTATTCAAACAAAGATTATTGGTATATAAATATTTAAACTAATTATATCCTGTAAGTAGTATAAGTGGATAATTTTAGTTGAATATTGAAGAGATGTTCATATCAGTTTTGTTCCAATCATGTTAATTTAAATAAAGATTACTGACAAGTAAAAATGGAACAAATTGCAACTTTATTATACCCTACAAAAATTATGTTTTAAGTTCTATATATGTACTTGCATGGGTGTATAAAAAAAATCAAGGTCAAAAGTATGTAGGAGGTTCAACTTATCATAAAAGGCCACTCTAAAAATGGCTACCCCAAGTGGTTCTACCAGGCCTTCCATATTTACAAAGTTACGACGCCTTCAGATAGAATCATACACGAAGTAAATGTAATGTAGGAGAGTACAAAATATTTGGATGTCCTGGCTCAGCAATCTATTCAAACATCGAACACCATTTGTTACCTAAATCCTGTTCACGTTTCGTTTAGAGTGAAGAGTTTGCTTTGAATAATGCGTCTCACTAACCATTTGTCAACTTAGTAAACGAAAAACCTTTTTCTCTCCTTATTTGTACATATTTGCAGAATTGATCCTCTTGGATGTGTTGGTTAATCACATTTTGTTGAGCATATTTTCTCTCTTGCACTACAGTAATTGTTATATTATTGTGTTATATGTTCATTACAGTTGAAAGGGGAAATGTTTTTAAACCGACACCACGTTTCATGTTGACTGACTCTTAGAACACTCAGACTAAACACACTACACTCTTAGAAATGTATTAATGATCACTACTTTCATACAGGGATCACCTTTATTAATAATGTTGGATATAATATACTTCAACCACGGATAAGCACCAAAAAACCAATGATTAATCAACATTTAATTTCACGATAACAGAAATAAGGTGATAGGCTTTTAATGGAACCACCGAGTTCTTTACAAACCCTTAATGACACGTTTCTGATACAATTTCTTCTGTTCTGGTCTAAAGAGGAACGTAGATATTGACAGGAGGATCAAGCGAGGGTCTTTACTCTAGCCACTATTATTTATCAACAAGACCAACCCGATTTCCAAACAGTGCCCCCTGGGAAACATCTCGATGTTGCCGACACCCCACAAGGTCCGGCTCATCGAGGCAGGTTAAAAGGGGCATGGCGACCCTAATCCAAGTTGTAAAGCGAACCGTGACGAAGGATGAATGGCACTGGGGTGTTAAAAGATACTCTCAAACGGAGCCCTCAGGGTACCGGCCATCACCCTGTTGTATCCAGGCTTACCCCAGCATGAGGGGGTCTGCTGGGGCTGACATATCCCTCGCTAATCGTTGGAACTATACGGAATCTAACGAACAAAAAATCCCAACATCCAGGACAAGCCCAGAGGTCACGCAACCAGGCAGTAGCGCCAAACCAAAACATGTCCCCTTCAAAGCAAAAAGCAAGGAGGAGATCGAACAACTCTCGGCAAATGAGAGTATTAAGGTCCGCCTGTCGGGAGCTTCTCATGCTAACAACTCGGCACTAAATTTCCACTCTATGTGGAACCACGGCGACGACGGGTGGTATAATGTGATTGAGACTCGAGACCCCGAAACGGCTCACCTCGTGTTCTCTTCCACGGCCCTGTTTCTCAATCCGAATTCCTTCATTCTATCCTGTGACCCCTCCTAACCCTTGGTTACAAGGCCAGGCATAAAATAATGGTGTAGCCGTGAGGGCGTGGCAACCTCTCTAAAGCACAAGCTGTCTTATGTCGGCCTCAGGGTCGGCAGGGACGTCGGGTGCCTTAGCAGAGTCACACGAGGGCGAGTGCACCAGATCCTGTCTGCAAACACGGGGGAGGGTTGTATGGCCATCTGTACCACGGGGTGACAGAAATGTTCCAGAATCCGGCCCTCTGTCACATTGGGAACGGATTCGTGGTGGCTTGTGGTGACGCCCCTGGCGGGAACTTAGACAGAGGCTGTCTTCTACCTGGGACCTTTCGTGAAGCTTGCGCATGGCCAATGTATTAAACCTGGTCCTCACGGGAGACGTTGCGACCGGACGACAGCATGTAAGCGTTGAGGACGTCATGATCATGCTACAGTCCCTCGAATGCGTGAGTAAGCGATTGGAAAAGGGTAGTGATATCGGCGGTTTCTGACGAGTATGCTTTGCATTGTTGTGCGTATGACCGGCGTGGTACCCTTGGGGAAGCGAAGGATCGGACCACCTAGGCTAGACCTATGGCGTCCCTCGATTACGTGCAGCAGGTGTAGGCTGAGCTCGATAAGAGACCTTTGTCCGTAGACAGTGCTCATCTAGGGGGTGGGTAGCAATCCCACTTTATAATCCGAAACCGCTGTCGGGGCGTTCCCGAAAGTTTCTACGCTGGAGGAGCCTCTACACTCAGAGAGATAGAGTCGCCTTCTCTATCTAGGGAGTTGCGGGCCCGACCATTCGTAGTGGACAAGCGGAGAGCGTGGCTACTAACCCTTAGGGGCCGGGACACCACTACACCAATGCTGCGGCGGTAACACTTTTCCGTCGTATGCAGAAGTGCGTCAGCTCTCATCTTGAGAATCAAAGCGTCCGATAAGGCCGAATAGGCCAGGTGCGGACGTTAAAGATCCTCTTGTCTTGTTGACGATGAGTAAATCGGGAACGCATGTATGTTTCCCAGGTTCGTGGAAAATATCCCGTGGCTCTTGTCTCTGGGTCTGCGCCACTATTCAACTTTCTTATTTATTGGACCAACTGGGTAATTATTGCCGAGTTATGTTTCCCTGACTGGTAAGGGATGTCACGTAGATCCCGTCCAGGTGATCGCCCCTTCCGATTTATAGCCTTTTTTTCCTGGTCGTTTAAACTAACATTTTTGTTCTTATTTTAACAATTACAACTTATTCCATAACGGGGACCGGTTTACATTTATAAGCGATGATAAAATTGTTTCAACCATTATAAAATAATTGTTGTCAGGATCATATATATGGGGGTTTGTAATCCGTCTGGGATAGAATTGGAATGCAATGGCCTGTAGGTATTCAATATTGTCCTCTCACATACCGGAGATGACATAAACGTCATACATATTGACAAATAAAAAAAATATACGGTGCCACCCATTTGCAAACGCAATACTCTAGATGGTCAAAACTTACTGTTTTAGTTTGAGACAGTTAAATAAAGATTGATGAGTATGAGTCATATGTTTTGGTAGATTTCTGTAATGCAACAAGGGTAATAAAATACGCATCGCTTTTATACACTAGGTCGTAATAAAAGTCTTTGGGCATTCATTAATTGGTGATATTAAAGTTTCCATTATTCGAGTCAATTATTCGACTCTGATATACACAATGCAAACATCGTTGTTTACTTTGACTAATCCTTTAATTAATTATGTATACCAACTGACTCTCCTTTCATTCCATTTTGTAAATCTCACCGAAAATGTCGGAAGAAAAAATTGTCATTCGTGGTTTACTGAGGCACTACTGGAAAAAAGGACTATGCGAAGGCAGCAGCCGAGGAAATTTGTGCAGTGGAAAGTGAAAATGTCGTGCATCGTAACACTGCAGCGTTTTGGTTCAGGTGGTTCAATTCTGGGAACAAGAGCCAGCCAGATGGGCCTAGATCTGGAAGCCCGTCAGTGGTGGATAATGCTGAATTACTCGAGTCAGACAATAAGGATCTGTACGCGACCAGTCGAGGATTATTGTCCGAAACAGGGGGTTTCAAATGCAACGGTAAGCCGCCATTTAAAACCGCTTTATGTTCCAAATTTACGACCCACATCAGAACCACATGAGTTGTCCGCTGCCCAAGCTCAACTTCCCACCACAACCACACCTTTTGAATTTCCCTCCTTTTTGCCATTTTTCAAATGTCGTGTAATCGGATTGGATTCTCGGCGACAAATGAAATGGCCACGGAGAGCTTTAGTGAAGTATACTTCATTTTAATTCATTAAATTCACTAATTTCGTGGTCCGCTTGACCAATTAATATATTACAAATAATTAAGATTTTTAGTTGAGATAAAAACCTTTTTTAAAAAAAACGTTTACCTTCAAGAAGCCGTCGATCAAAATCAAATTTTGAAGGGAGCTATTACACATAAAGGACCAAACTATGAAATTGATTACTGCTTACCAGTAGATAAATGGCCGCACCCGGCAATGTTCCCTGAAATAAATGAAAACCTTGAAACGTCCGATCGTGATATTACACAGACGGAAGCAAAATGAACGGCCAAGTCGGTTGCGCAGTAGTAATTTTCAAAGATTCAATCAGAGTGCACGAGGAAAAACATAAAATGGAAATTAATTAATCTTTATGTAAGGTATTGGTTGAGATGAAAAAAGTCAGCGTCACGAGCGGGATTCGAACCCACGACCTTCGGCTAAATACGCCGCTCCTCTACCACTTGAGCTATCGTGACTTCGATCCACTAAAGTACTCTCCATATCTTCACACTTTAGTTACACGACATTTGAAAAATGGCAAAAAGGAGGGAAAATTCAAAAGGTGGGGTTGAGGTGGGAAGTTGGTGTCAGAGTGGATCGAAGTGACGATAGCTGAAGTGGTTAGAGCAGCGGCGTATCTAGCCGAAGATCGTGGGTTCGAATCCCGCTCGTGCCATTGACTTTTTTATCTCAACTAAAAACTTTAATTAATTGTAATTTACATTTTATACTTAAATTTAAATAAAACTTAATTTATGCACAAAGTCCTTTGTAACGACCTTTATATATCATCACGTCTCTTGGGTCATATGCAAAGTCCATTAGGCCATTAAAAAAATTAACACTATATCAAATACATTTAAATGATCAATACAGTTTATTATTACAGAAAAATTAAATGATAAGGTAAATTTTTTTTTTACCACTAGAAAAAATGTTTTCGCATAAAAATATAAATCCCTGGTTTTTAATTTGGGAGGAGATAATTTTTTAGGAATTCATGGCGTAAAAAATTATTTTACAATATTATTGAAAAAATCGGAGCAACACATTCTGTGCTTCCTCAGTCCGCTCGATAAAGGCAGTTCTGGCAGATTGCCCTCCTGACTAACAAACCCCAACAAAGAAGCAAGTTACAAGCAGCCAAAAGTTAATTGCAATGACAATCGTTACCTAAGTTAGAAGGCTACCGTACACCTCATTTTTACTGGATGAAACCCATCCATGATTAAAGATTAGAAAAAGTCAGCGATACCAGATTACTTGGGTAATTTAGAGATATACAAGTACATCCGCAGCTTTATATCAAATGAAAGAAAGAAACATTTATGTACCGTCTAGAGATATTTATTTATGAAGGGTTTTTGTACGCTATTTATTACCCGGGGGGGGGGGATGTGCAGTCCTAATTCAGCCGAAATCTAATTCTGTTTATCAGTAAATTTTTATTAATTTCTAAACGGAAACAATTTATTATTTAAAGATATTCCATACACGAAGAAATATTCAAAATCCACCAGGTGCTCAATAAGAGAGAGGAGAAATAAAAGCGGATCCAGCAGGTCGATAATCTATTTTCATCGTTACATTATTTATAAACATATACACATATAATTAATATAAATACACCTATACACACACATAAACCCATACATTTAAATATATATACGTTTGCACAGACACACACCAAAGAATATACGATTCTATATGTGAAGAAACATCCTGTACATCCAGTAGGCATGACAAGGGACAAGGGTGCTTCGATCAGAAGAGACCCACTTTCTCTACAACGGGACGTATTTGTCAGCAGAGTATGGCCTAACGTCAATCTCGGTCGTTTCCTTTCGGTTCAGATTCTCAGAGGGCCATCGTTCAGTCATGCTCTTGATTCAGAAGAGCATCTCGGACGAACCTGCGCACTGATGCTGCCAACGCTCTTTTACCACATTCTTTGCTGCTTGCACTGCCTCAGTGGACCGGATCGCGATAGTTCGCTGCCTCGCCTGCATGTTCATTGCCCTCCAGCCCACCGTGTCCGGGTGGGACTCAGACAACTAATACAGTAACAAACGACTGCATAGCAGAAATCTGCACGTTTCACTTCTGAACACTTGGGTGGCACTCTCAATAATCGGCAGAAAATTAAGAGGCACCGTTATGTTCCTGACTTGGTTTAGAAAAGCCCAGATAACAATGGATCTCTCACGTTTTGGGGGGTGAAAAGAGTTTTCCTTTTACTACTTCTAATGGATCAACATACGCCGAAACTTATTTTGTTTTATCAAGGCAATATAATATTTTATTTGGAAATCAAATTTCCCGAGTTAAAACATGTAAAACGAATTTGCTGGTCATTTTACACTATAAACAATATAATTATTTTTAAACTTGAATGTTAGGTCTTCTTGGTCACATTCACAAAAAGCATAATAAATTTGTCTAATAGGCGAATCAATGGACCTCTTGAGAGTAGACAACTTCATATTTGCGGTATTTTCCTCAAAAAACTATTTAACCAATTTGAATCCTATTTTACATGAGTGTTTTAGAATGTGTGACAAATAGTAATGGGTAACAAATCTTCCTAAAGTAAGTAGTTTTAATTTGGCAAAAAATGGAAGTTTGGAAAGAAATTGTGGGCTAGTTTTAACTTTAAACTGTTTTTCTCAAAAACGGGACATTATTTTTAAAATTCGCTTGTCATTACTATCCTAAAAGATTTATTTAATAATTTTTAAAATTAATTAAAAATCGTTTGATAACGTTAAGAGAAAAGTACACTTTTATGCATGAAAGCGTGACTAACTTTTCTGGAGAGGCAAACTGAAAAAGCCGTAAATTCTCAGTGAAATCGTGGGCTATCTCCGATGATTAAGAAAAGCAGCCATCGATTAGTACAGTAGAACTACGTAGAAGCTTTGTTGGCTGATTTTTTCGCCACGTTTGTAAACAAAACATGTACATTCAACGCCAGTAATATTTCCCATTGTCGGGTCCGAAAAAATCAGTTAATACTTGTGGTGGAGTGAGTATATCAATTAGGATCAAAGGATAGTTCTAAACACAAATATTTAAAGAATCCAAGGATTGGAAGTATTTTTTTTAAATTATTGAATTAACTTTCAAGCTATGGACGAAGCGAGTATGAAAAGAATCAACAGTTTGGCCAATTTCATGTTCTTTTCACTGCAAAATATGTTTCTTTTTCTAATTTTTTAGAGATATTAAACAAAATTAAACCAATGTGTTTTATTTATTATTAATTAATTTTAATAACTTTTCAAGCTATTTGAAGGCCCATCTCTAGCATTCTCGTACATATCCTAAATTTCCTTTTTTGGCTTTAGTGATTTTCGCGCTTTTTTGGCTGCCTCCTTGATTAGGATCTCAATTTTCTATTAGCTCCAAGTTAAATTTTAATGTGTGGTGGTTAGTGACCGTTAATCGATAATTATTCATTAATCGTGAGATGCGGTCTGGTGTAATGTAGGTTTCAGAAAAACATTTTCTTTATCGTGCCAACGTTTCGATCTTTATTGAGATCATCTTCAGGGCTTGGGATTTACAAACATTGTTTACATTTAACAAATACATGTAGGATGTGGAAAAAAGTGAATTTGTACAATGCAAAATATATTTTTTATATTCAATCAAAGTATTTCTACTCTAATCAAAGTATTCTACTATTGTGCCACAATTACACAGAAGACAAATACTTTGAGTGAGTAGAAATACTTCGATTGAATAAAAAAAATATATTTTGCATTGTACAAATTCATTTTTTTCCACATCCTACATGTATTTGTTAAATGTAAGCAATGCTTGTAAATCCCAGGCCCTGAAGATGATCTCAGTAAAGATCGAAACGTTAGCATGTAAAGAAAATGCTTTTCTGAAACCTACATCACACCAGACCGCATCTCAAGATTTCTGAATAATTAAATTTTATTTATTTATTTGTTTTTTGCTTAAAACATCTTTTAGGCTTTTCTGCATCGAATGGTGTGAAAAAAAACCAAGCGCGGGAGTATTTTTTAAAATATATTGAAACTAGCTTTGATAGCCTCGGATGAAGCAAGTAAGAAAAGCAACAGTTTGACTACTGTCATATTCTTTTCTCTTCTGTATGATGATCTCTATTATAGAGTAATGACGAATATCCAGGGATGGAGAAATCACTGGACAAAGATTTCTGCCAATTTTAAGCAAGATAAAGGCTGGCTTTAATCCATGGATCAAGAAGGCCGAGTCGAGAAGGGAAAGGTCCATATTTGCGTGGCTACACATTGGCCATACCAGGCTTCGGCATGGGCACTTGCTGGTGGGAAAAAGTTGAGTATATTTTACAATACAATAAAATAGAAGACTGCAGGATCAGCTGTGGACTGTGATGCGAAGATAAGGGGTCTATCCTATACCCATACATAACACTACTCTGTTATGTTAGGATAGTGAAAGTAATTTATTAGCGTGAAGAAAGCTGGAATATTGAGCATCTGGGGGTGAGGTGTTAATGTGACCAGACTTGTCAATATACAGTGTCATTGATGGCATTTCTCTGGTGGGCGGGCAGCATGACAACATTTATGGGTATGTTTGTAGGTGTTTCTTCTTGTACTTGTTAGTAATTTGACAACCTGATGTAACAACGAGCAGTAAAGAAGTTAAGAAAACAAGAAAAAATATGAAAGTATCTGCTACACTATGATTGATATGAGTATCACATAGTAAATGATACATTTTCACAGTTCATACAAGATTATTCCCCCCCCAATTTGAATTTTGTTAGATGTAATGAGAATGCAGTGTATCTTGCTTTTTGGAAAAAATAAATAAATAAGGATTTACTTGAGTTTAATTTGTCTTACTAATTACATATACATAATCTTGCTTTATCATGTAAAAACAACCTCATTTTATTTTTTTAAATTCCATCTTCATCATGCCCATATAAAACCCCAAGATCTAATGACATTTACTTGCTTTGTAGAAATTATTTTTTCTATAATCAATAATGATAATGCAAACTAAATTTGTTTATGAGTGTGTCATTTGTTTATATAGTGCGGTAAGCATTCAGAATAATTTTAAATCCGTCAACTTAAAGACCTTTCTGTGGATGTGTTTTGTCTGTTGGTGCTCTTATGTACAGCCATTCAATTTCTTTGCTTTTTTGTAGCATTACAGCATAATAATGTAATAAATAGAACCCTCCATAACCCTGTTTTAACGGATAAACCTATAAAGCAGTTATAAAACTTCCTGTTTTTATTATATTATTTGTTTTTAACTTGCATTGTAAATTTAAAAGGTTATTGACTATTGACTTGTCTGTACAGGTCCATTACACTCTTTTGAAATGCAATATTATTATTTTCATTTATTGGTCGCTTCGACTGAAAATTATTTGTATACCCAAATTAACCATCATGGCCAACAGACAGTGTTATAATATCATTATTGTTATTTATTAAAAGTCATATTCCTTTATACAGAAGACCGAGTACAAATTAACTTGTCAATATTTAAAAAAATGAATATTTTACTCTTCTTTGATTTTTGTTCCCAAAGTTATTTTATTAATACTCTTTATTAACTTCGTAGCCAGTCTCGAGTAATTTATTAATGAATTAAGGCAAATTTTGATCAATGGTTTCTATATTTAATCATTCAAGATTTCAGAAAATAATGCTGACCATTTGAGTAAGTACAAGCCTGACGATAGTTTTTTTTAATAATAAGTATTAAATTATTTTCAAATATGTAATACATAGTACACAACATAAAACAACAAAAAACTTATTGTGATATGATAAATCAACTGTAACTGAGTAAAATGAACCATTGATGACAAACCGACCTTAGCAGATTTTTTTTTAGTCCTATCGTGCAATAATATTCTTCTATACAATTTTGATTTCTAGCCTGGTGAATATAGTTATTTTATAATCATTCCCAACTCATGTATCATACGAGTTTATAATTGTATTTTATTTTTAATGGCTTTATAACCTACATATTAGCCAGTAATAGTTGTACGATACATTGTAATTGTGGAGTCAGGTATTCCAGTAGTGGCAGTGGAAATCAAACTTTTTTACTTGCCCTATCGACCAATTTATAAACCTTTCAAAACGAATATTAAACTATTTTATTATTACTAACTGTAATCAAGTGTAAATTATTATTTCCCATTTCAATGAGTAAAATTGTTGGACTGTTTAAAAATGAGCATTCGTTAATCAGTCAGTTTAGAATCTGTAACATAAATGAAATGACATCTTTATCAATAATAAAAAAAAAATATTCTTTACAATCCTATGCTCAATGCATATTTGAAAGTATTCGGAAATACTTTTTTCCATTTAATTTTTCCATAATCTGTATGAATTGTGATTAAGTGTGTTTGTGTCAAATATCGTGAATTATAATTGTTTTGTTTTTTCCCCAAATGCAGTAAATCTAAAATCATCACCTAGGTAATCCTACCCTAGCTCTGCTCCCACCCCACATTCCCTTTTTTTGTCTAGTCCTGCTTCCAGCTACATGTTCGCTTACTGCTCTCTTCCGAACCACTTCACATACCAGTCACTAGTTAATTAGCCTCCAACAGTATTTTACTTCAGTTTTTTCTTATTTTCAAGAAGAATTTTTATTTCACGTATTGAGAATTACATTAGAATTTATCGTCTCCAAAACAATGTGAGAGCTGCCCTTAATACAAGGGTTCAAAAGAAGCCGCGAAGGTGATTAATATACTGGGATTCTGTTTTACCTTAGGCCAGAGTTATTACAGGTTTTAGCTATTAGACTACTCTCCAACTCGTAAGATTTGCCATGGGTAGATTGTGGGCTATTTCACTTCTTCAGAATGGTGATGTAAAACTGAATAAGTTAACTTTAATTGCCCTCACTCACTAAATCCAACTTTTTCACCATTCATGCAGAAATATTTTTCTGAACCACCTCCAAGGATGGCATTCTTGGACTAATTGCACTTTAAAACTTTCAAAAGTGTTAACAATTTATATAGCTTTTTTTGATATCTGCATTAAACAGAACTGATTTTAGAGAAAGACTTGACTACACAGAAATCAAACACCCAGCATTGAAATGGTCTGGCAGATTAAATCAGCGAGGATAGACTGATTCATCACACCTGAGACAACATGCAGAAATCAAACAATTATTTTAGTCATGTAAGATTTTGGTTGTAACATTGTTTCTATGTATTTTTTAAAATTATCTTTGTATAAATAAATCTGACTATCTGTAAAGATGTATTCTTATGTACAATTTATTATATGCAATGGGAAATTTTTTAAATTGTTTCCTGTTTAAATTTATACATTTAACAACTTTTTGGTAACAATCAATAAAAGATCTGGCAGAAACCTGTCTGTCCACAGGGATGGGGGGGAGGAGCTGGCCATTGCTGGAACTCTCAGTGTTTTGGATTGTCGGTTGAAGTTTAGGATTGGTGCTAGGAGGTCTAGAGGCTACTGTCTTTTTAAGCAGTGTGAAGGATTGTTTTGGTGGGACGTTGAAGAGAAGGCTTGAGGAAGTAGATTGGTGTGGGAGGAGAGCTTGGAGTGGAAGTTGTGAAATTATGTTTGGATCATGTCTGCACGAATGAGATGTCTAGGTCTTTGTGGATGGTTTGGTTAGTGGCAATCAAATTCAGTCAAAACGTTGTTTTTCCAGTGAAAAGATCGCCAACCTAGATATCCAGACTAATCCAATGAGATTCATTGAAGGTCGATGCTCCTTTAGTAGATCAGAATCAATGCTGAAGATGGTGAAATGTGTCTGACAGACCAACCCAGTGAGGATGTCAGACCTAGTTGGTCCATGACTGAATTACACCACTAGAATAGTCACCAATTATAAAAAGTTGCCTACATACAGTTTCAAAAGTTACTGTCCTTGTAGATCCCAATTCACCTAAATCTAACTCACACATTTAAAACATAATTATGGAATTATTAAGATATTAACAATATTAAAGTCAAAACAATCAAAAAACCAGAGCGGGATGAAAGTAAATAAGTTTTTAAAATTTGTAAATTTATTTGCACAAATGGAAAGTCAAGCAGTGATATCTCAATTTTTCTGAAAAGCTCAAATATACTTTTGATTTGACCGTTTAATCAAATGGCACGACTGATATTCAGAACTGAATACCTTTAAGTGGTGGTAAAACAATAATAATAATAAAATTGCTGTTAATATCTATAAGAATTGTAAAACATCTGCTGATTATTTTCCTGTAGACCTTTGTAATAAAATAATTGATTATTGGTAAGCATAATGTGTATAAGTTACAAACATGTTTCTATAAGCACTACAAAACATCGTTTAGATGTATGAATATTTCTATCCACTATTAAGTGATTGCCTGTTTATACGGTAATCTAAAGTGTTTACATCTTCTACAACTAAAAACCGATGTGACATAGTAAACATATCAGCAGTTGTGAGATTTGTGATTTCTATTAAACTGTGTTTTTTTCTAGTTACTAATAAAAGAGGTAAATGCTATAGATGTGTCTAATAAACATTCAATGTGTTTATCACATGGCTACAAAACAATGTGAGGCAAAGTAAAAATGTGTCTGAAGTTGCAAGGAATCATTGGAGTCAGTGACAATAATGTCCTGGGGTTTTCTTGCCTCAGGACACAGGGTAAAGAATAGGCAGACATATTGGTATAAAGTGCGACTGGTATGAATAATTCTGACCCAAAATTGCTGCATAAGAAAGCATATGTATTGAATGGCAGAAAAAAATTGTGCAGCTTTCGCCAAAAAAAAAAAAAAAAAAAAAAAAAAAAAACCATGGAACACATTCTTGCTACTGTCAGTATTCTGTTACTGGATGAGGAAAACTGCACGCTGTCTCCAACAAAAAAGAACTAGTCAGGCTATGGAATCTGACTAACAACCTAGAGCTGGCTAGTGACAAGAGTAGAGGGGAAAGATATACCCATGTTTTATAGAAAGTAATCAATAAAACCAGTTATCTGACACTGCAGCCTAAGATGCAGGAGGGACTAGGATTATTTCATATTATAGTTTAAAAAAATATATATATAATAAAAAATAATGTCCTCACCATTGCTTGGATTCCTGGGCAGTCAGGGCACAAGAGTAATGAATAGGTCAACATACTGGCACAGAGTTGAGCCGGTATGAATACTTCTGTCCCTGAAGTCCACTGTGTTTTAGTAATTTGCCATAAAAAGACACATTAAAAAACATGAATATTTAATTAGACTAAATCGTGGTGGATCAACACCCCCTGGGATTCACATGAAGAGATTCATAGATGAACTTTATGCAAAACGTTCACAAAAATTACTGCAGGACAACAAAATAAAACTAAGATTCTAGTAAATCTGACTGTACAATAACCAATAAGACGGAATATAATTTGGAAGGTAGAAGAAACAATGTGCAGATTTTGCCAAGAAGAGGAAGAGAAGATGGAACACATTCTTGATTCTGCCAGGGTTCTGCTATGGGATGAGGAAAGACCGTAAGCAGTGTCCCGCACAAAAGAACAACTAGCCAGGCTACGGAATATGTTTAAGAGCCATAGACCGGCTGACTAGTGACAAAAGTAGAGGGTCAAGAGATCATATACAAATAATTAATAAAAACAAACTTATCTAGCCCAAGGCTTTAAAAGGACCTTGATTATTTCATATTAATGATTTAAATTTGTTTTTTACAGTTTTACAGGAAATTGATGCTACGCAAATGAGAACTGAAGTATGGGATATAGCATGAAATTTATTTCATAACCCGTTCGTTGAAAGGACATAAATCGGCCTGATGATTTTGTGATAGAAAAATAAATTCATGAATACTTCATGTTGCTTAATAAGTCTAAAAGTTTAAAATTAAGCCAAGAGAAACGGTTGAATCCACCCGAAAAATTCTGCTGATAATAAAATAAATATTAGCTATTACTTACGTATTTTTTCCGGACAAACATGTTTATTAGGCTCTACAGATACATTTCAATACCATTACACATGGACATTTTATTGCTAAGATTTTAATCAAGATATTGTAAGAAAGACGTCGTACGGACGCCATTTTGTCTGTTGACGTTAGTAAGGCGAAGTTCGCCTGTTAAGGAAGGTAAACTTGTGTATCGAAATAAAGTTCTTTCGTATGAATTATTTGAAATAAAACATTTAAATTTAATTATTAAGACATGAAACTAAAGTAATTGTATTGTATTTTCATAGAAATTAAGCTTATTATCGCCCTAACGAACCGAAACCAAAATGAAACCTCTGTTTATTGACATGTTCTTTTATTCTAGGCGCGATCTGTCGTTAAAAGAATGTCAAAAACACCTCACATTACTGTTAAAGTAGACATAATTAACAATTTTTCACGATTCTCCCCCAATCAAATAGAAAATTTTTCACATTTATTCCTTAAAACGGACAAAAGTTTATCAAGAAAAAAATGGTTTCAAGAGATTTGTCGTAAAGGTTTCGAAGATATCGCCGTGCCAATATGAACATCCCGTCTATTGCAAGTAAACCAAAATTTAGAGCCAGTTTTAACAAATTTAGTTTATAAAATTAAGGGAGGTCCGGTGGGCTCGTCTGTCGCATTCCACGAATAAAGCATGCTGTCCCCCCTTTCCTTTCCTACCTTACCTTATCCTTAGTACTCTCTGTACGCTCCTCTGTCTTCAATCAGCGATCCCTTTCAGATAGAGCTATGGGAACGAAAATTGACCTCCCGAAATTTTTTAAACATATTTTTCTTCTTTTTAAATGTTACTGATAAAGGAAGAAAAGTTAATCCAATTTTTAATTTTAAAACACGACTAGAACTATTTTTGAATAATATATAGTAGTTTTAAAGCAAGATTTGTATTTTCTTGTAAACGTAAAAACATATTTTCATGAAAAAAATAAATAAGTATATAAAATGAATAAATACGTAGGATCAACATACTTGTGTACAACCTAGATTTTGCAAAAATTACTTAACCTACACATACCAAAAGCTATAGAAAATTAAGTCCAAACTCAACGGCGATGTTCTTTTTGCAATATCTAACATTTTTCTGAACAGATTTTCAAATGATCTTCGGGTTTTGTTATTCTCAAAAATGCTATTTTTTACTTTTTATCTGACGTGGTTCTCCCCTTGCTTTTTTAATTCTTGCCCCCTGAATGGTTATACGGTGTAAAGCGAAATTTTTGTTTTCACGAAAACGTAGTTAAATTTTCATGAACAAATTAAACGCAATAAATGATTATACATGGTGTAAAGTTATTAGTGTATTCCCTATTTTTTTCCAAAAACAATTCAAACTAGGTATACCAAAAGTTAAACAAATTGAGCTTTGAAATAACGACAACGGTTAAGTATTTTTTGCCATATACACATATCTCGTTTTTCTGAATCGATTTTGAAATGATTTTTGGCTTTTGTTTTTCTCAAAATTGCTATTGTTCTAGAATGATTCTCCCCTTGCAGTTTTAACTTTAATCCCCACATAGCATATATAGAGTAGAGCGAGATTTTTATTTGCATGAATACGTAAAGTGATATTTTCATGACAATAAATCAATATAAGCATGCACAATAAATAATATAACAATAATATACAGGGCGTCATCTTACTTGGTTACTACCTGTTTGGTTTCAAAAATCTCTTAACCTAAATATTCCAACAGTTACAAAAAATTGAGGTTGGACTTATGAATGGTGAATTTTTTTACAACATCTAATGTTTTTCTAACCCGATTTTCAAGTGATTTTCGACTTTTTTTATTCTCAAAGCCTTATTTTTTGACTTTGTTCTAGATTGATTCACCCCTTGCATTTTTCACTTTTGCCCGAAGGCAGCTTATACAGGGGAAAGTGAGATTTTTATTTTCATGAAAACGTCATATTTTCATGAAAAACGATAGTATATACCCCTAGTTTTTTTCAAAAACTGCTCAATCAAGATACACCAAAAGCTGTAAAAAATTGTGTGAGTTTGGACTTAAAATGCAATATCTATCGTTTTTCCAGACCAATTTTCAAATGAATTTCGGCTTATGTTAGTATCAAATGAGCTATTTTTGGCTTTGCTCTAGAATGATTGTCCCTTTGCTTTTTGAAGTTAAATCCCTAGACATCTTATACAGGATATCAAGTTACTAGTGTACCCCCTAGTTAGCCCAAAATCTCAAGGTCGATAAAGACGTAAATAGCATTTTTTAGCATAAGCATTGCAATAATCACAGTTTTTTTAAATTTCTTAAAATGTTTAACAAGGAAATTTTTGTTTTTCAAATGGTAACTTAAAATTTTGCGGATTCATCAAGTTAATTGAATTTTATGAAAGATTGTGAAAACAAATTGAAAATCCCCATTAATTCTAAAAATAGTACAAGCGAGAAAAAATTAAACAGTTTTTTTTTAGCATAAGCTCTACAAACATTGCCCTGGCTATGGTCAGATAAACACTCTTATAATTTTTGATTATAGTTTATACCTCCCGGGCAAGAGGTTAAACTGCGTTCCCTTCCCGTACTTGGTGGCCATCCTTAACGCTCTATCCCTTAATTAAACCCATATCCTAACTTTCATTCCCATAACAACCCTCCCCCCACACTAATCTTTTCCCTCTCCTATCCCAGGCGTCCCAGGGTTTTTTAGGGAGGGGGAAGTGTGCCGGTTCAGCTTTAGTGGCAGCCCCACTAATCGAGTAGGGTGAATTATGAAGATCCGAAAATTGCCAAATCAAACGCCGTAGATCCGGAAGGCGAAATGCGGGTGAGGTCGTGGGGGGCACAGGCCACCCTCGGGCCCCGTTGGTGTTGGTGGAGATAGCAGCGCTACCCAAGTAAGGATACTGCTGGGTACGGAAAAGGAAAAACCAGAAATAGTGAGGACACTGCAGCCATTTGAGCCGGTGTCCAAGAAAAGAAAAGGAAAGAGCGAAAGCAAATTTACAAAGAACAGTAATTTCACGATTAATGGATTATGAGAAAGAAGGATTCAGAGGAGATTCCCCAACCCAGATCTGCTGTGTTTTAAATAAACAAACAGGAAATGTAAAGAATATAAAGCAATTATCATCGGGAATATTGAGTATAGAGGTTACTGACTCTCTGCAGGCTAAAATGGTCATGGAAACGAAACACCTCGTCACAATCCCCACTAAAACGTCTCCCCACAGAAAACTGAACTCCTTCCAGGGCGTAATCTCAGCGCGAGATTTACTGATATCTCTGAGGAGGAAATCAAAGAAGAATTATCAATCCAGGGGTTGACAGAAGTAAGACGGATCAAACGCAAAACGGACAGGGAGCTGATAAATACAGCGTCACTTGTGCTGACGCTTAATAGACTAGAGATGCCGAGAGAAGTACGGGCAATCAATTCGCTTTGATTCCCTCCGCCCCTTCGTACCGGCACTACTGAGATGTTTCAAATGTTTAAAGTTTGGCCACACAGCACTCAGATGTCGAAGCCACAGTGTGGCGTGCCGTCCAGAAACGACAGCCATGAGTAGATCCGCCGAGGTATATAAATTGTGATGGGGCGCACCATGCCAGATCGAGTGCGTGGCCAGTATTGAAAGAAGAAAGAGAAATTCGAAAGTTATAACCAGGAAAAAGTATGAGTCATGTCGAAGCAAGGGCTTTAGTACGAAACCCTGCTTACTCATGACCGACGTTAAGTTATGCGAAAGCCGCCGAATCGCCGGCGTCAAAAAAGATTCCGCCGACTATTCCTCCCCCTGCACTACTCTCGGGGCCCTCCTCTCCTTTCCTCGGGCAAATACCTCCCGGAATAGATCCGGAGGATGCCAAAAAGCTTGGGGAATGGGAGAGGGGAGAAGCTGGGCCCGAGTCGGCCACATCAGTCGACTCAGAAGACGTGCAGGAGGATAAAAAGAAAAAAAAGATAGGGTGGCCTAAGGGAAAACCCCGCAAGCCACCTCACAAACCGAAGAAGCGGCAACACCATCCATGGAGACATGACTCATGCTATAGATAGACCAGTTACTCTTAATAATACTAAAGATCTAAAACATTTTGCAATGGAACGTGAGAGGATTAAAAAATAATTTAGAAGGATTACAACGATTAATTAGATATAAACAAACTATGATAATAGCGCTACAGGTCTCTTTTACCGGAGAAAAAACTTCACCTCCGGAGATTTTCCTGCGTAAGCAGAGAAGTCGAGCCCAAACCCGGTGGAAGAGCACACGGTGGAGAAGTGCTGAACATAACGGAACAATTTTTTTTTTTTTAATTGGCCTTATGATCTTTGCATATTAGCCATGACGAATCTCTTATATATGTTGTTCAAATTGGGGGTTATCGGGAAAAAAGGGCCAGAGGCGACGATGGGAATCGAACCCACGACCGCGGCGTGAGAGTCTTTCATGCTAACCACTCGGCTACCGCGGTCCCCATAACGGATCAATTAAAATATGAGAAATTGACGTTAAATACTGAAATACAGGCGATCGCAATAAAACTAAAAACTCCATTAGAAATAATCTTATGCAGGAAATGTGAAACAAGCCGCCGAGCACTCGGTACCCAAAACGGGAGGAACCCCTATATGTAGAAGAGGGGTGCCGTGGTGGATCGAAGAATGCAAGGCGGCGAACAAGGAGAAGAAAAGGGCGCTAAAAAGTTGAAAAGAAGTCCAACGTCGGCCAACTTAGAGGATTTTAAAGTAAAAAGAGCAAAAGAACGAAGGCTATTGACCCAATAAAAAAATAAATGTATGGAGGAATATGTATCGGGGCTAAATAATGATACGCCACCGATACAGATTTGGGAAAAAGTAAAACTGATTGCGGGGAAGATGAAAAGACCAACAATCACAATGGAACCAAAGGAGGTGGCCTATGCGCTCGCTCAACACTACGAAGATGTCTCGAACGATCGGTCATACACTGAAAAAGTCCGTACAGAAAAGTGCAGATTGGAAAAATTTGCACTTGATTTGGAGCAAAAACGAAGAATATTACAACCGACCAATAACGATGTCTGAACTAGAAGAAACCTTAGCCGGTCTAAAAGATAAAGCTTCTGGTATTGCCGGCGTGCCTAACGCGATGCTTGGCCACTTCCCAGAGTGCCACTTCCCCCCCTCCCACCACCAAATATAATAACATTTGGTCAAGAAGCCATCATAGAACTGATCTATGTAAATATAGATTGTAGAGATATTACCTGCTGAGAGAGAGGATGTTCTTGGCTTTTCGTTTTGAGAGATTTGTGGAACTATCCTTATTCCTGGTGTAAGTGCTTTTCTTTCTCAAGCCATTTTTCAAGCTCCTTCTTTTGCACACTTCCCAATGATGCTCCAGTTCCATAGGTGAAAGTGCGGCCCCTTTGGCTAATTGGTCATGTAAGCCATTTGTCAGAACTGTTCAGTGTTCAGTTTATATAGTGCTTTTTTTCAGTTTTCTTGTCAGTTGATTCAGTTTTCGGTGGTTAGGTGTGTCTGTTCTCATCTGACCCTTGCCTGGTTTTGGCCTAGGTGTGGTGACGTTCAGCCTCTTCAATGTTTATATTATCATCTAGGAGATTTATGAAATTCAGTCATGATGGTTAGGAATTATGGGTTAATAAGAATGGAGCGTTCCGCGTCTATCGATGTGTAGTAGGAAGCCGTAGTAGGAAGACGTGGATCGTGATAAAACTTACACTACTAGATTTAATTGATTTGATTGAATAAGTGGAAATTTCAACACCAATTTTATTGGTTTTTCGTCACTTTGAACGTTACAGGTAATTTATGATCTATCTATTATCGCGATTTTCTCTTAGACATGTGCTTGTGATAACGACTTCATCAATCAGCATCCATCACAACTTCCATTAATATATTTTACCCCATTGATAAATCATTTTCTCATTAATGGGTTTTAAGTAGATTGTGTGTCGTTGGCGTTATTAATCGTACAAAATACGACACGTGCGCGCTCAGCCAAAAACAAAAAAATATGCCAACTACAAATGTTTTAAAATAAGTAAAAAATGGCCGTTCAAAGTGGTTGTTAAGAACACAAAAAACGTAGTAAAATACACACTAATTATAGTTTTGTGCAAAAGTGTATATAAAAAAAATCCAAGTTAAGTACTCAAAAAATCTGCACGCTATTAAATATTCTCTTGCAATGGAAAAAGTTCGATTAAGAAAACATTTTTCCCCCTTCTGCCCAGCTAAGCGAGATATTTTCCGAATTCATTCCAATTAGAAGGCTTCAACCAATTAAAACTTGGCATTGGAATGTTAGCAGTTTAATAGCGGCGAGCGCAACCAGTTCTTGAATCAATTTTAACACCCCTCATCTTTTCAGCACAAGGTCATAATTCGCGTTAGGTCTTCAGAAATTTTCGGGAGACGCATCCTCATCCCTTTGCCCCCTATTTTAACACTTGTCCTTCGTATGTAATTTTACTTGACTTACACTTGTATAACCTAATTTTCTCCTGTGGTACAGTACAATAATACAGACGACAGAACAAAACAACTTTAACGACAAAGAACTAACATTGAATGATGGACTATGGTAACCCAACTTTAGCCGAAAGGAAGTTTACAAATGTCATTGAAATTATGGCTACACCTTAACACACACACACCCACACACACACGCGCGCGCGCGCTTCGATGACCTCTTACTCAAAAACGTAAAATTCACGACAGAAAGAGAAAATAGTGTATATTTCTTAGTTTTAGCGGTGATTGAAATTTGCTAACAACTCGGCAACAGAAAGACCGGCAATATCGTGAAAGCTGTCTCAAACCTCCCCTTCCTAACTAAATGCACTAAAACACAGTAAAAATTAATGGACAGCTGGTCNCGGACGTGGATAAGTGAATTTATACAATGCAAAATATATTTTATATTCAAACAAAGTATTTCTACTCACTCGAAGTGTTTGTCTTCTGTGTAATTGTGCCATTCTTGCAACCAATCTACAAGCGGGACAATCATTACTCCCTTTGTAAAGGGATCACAGTTAATCCCGGCTATATCTGGTATTTAGATGGGCCAGAAGCTTTTATATATAAAATACAAGACAAAAATAATAATTTATCTGGTATCGATGTTTCCAACTAAGTCTTAATTGGTTATTTTCAATCAATTAAAATCAATTCATTGATATGCCTCTGGAACTATTTAATCTTTCTAAAATACTGTTATGCAAAACTTATATTCGGTAACAAGATCAATCTAATAACTAATAATTTAGTAGACTTTCAGTCTAGACTTGTTATCAGAGTCTTGAATAACGTGAAGCATAAATAACCCTTGATGATGAAATGACAAACGAGGACGATAGAACGTCTATCTATTAATGATTTTCTTGACCATATTTTGCGTCGTCTTTATCTCCGTGGTAACAATAGCTTTAACTGCCATTGTTACGAGAATCTCAAGATCTGATTGAAAAAGAAATAATCGTTTAGTGGGATAGGCGATAACATTTGCGGACCTGGTCCGCTGAAAATGTTCAAAGATTCAATTTGTCCTCAAATAGCATCGATGACAATGAGAAACAACTCATCTGTGGTATTATGATTTTGAGCGAGATTGAGTCACCACAACTGCCAAATAAATGGGGGGGGAATGATTTAGAGACTATTGATTAAATGGTTAATAAATCTCTTTTACTTGGAGGGAAAGATGAGGTGCGATAAGACAGCTCGGCATAATTCATTACAATTTAGGTTGGTTAAAGCTGCAACACCGCGCTCTAATATTTCCTGACTCCAGATATTTTCTACTGATACTATCGTACACTACTTAAAAAATGTTAGCCGTTTTATGCCAGATATAAAAAATAAATATCGTAGAAACGTGGTTATTGTGCTCCAATCTCGGTTTTAAGCAAAATGCGATATATGAAAAAAAATTAAACGAATTACTTGCCGTCATTGGCCACCCCAAATTTTATGTTAGCCATTGAAAACTAACTTGTCGGCTATATTTTCATTTACTCTTTCACTTTATACAAAATACTGTTTAAAGTCTTTACCTCTTCCAGATTTCCGTTCCCTAAAATTACTGCGCTTCGAGTCTTAGAAAAGAAAACCTTTCGATTCAAAGAGTGGATATCACTGCCCCTAAAAATTCTTTTAATTTTTTATGTACTTCAGAACATATTTATGGGGTGCTCAATTATCACTGCTCCCATCGTTTGAGGTACGCAGAGGGCAAAAACGTTTAATTGGTTTTCATAGTGTAAGACAATTATAACAGATTATTAAGTTAAGTGACGTCTGGAGAGTAAAAGTAAGTTATTAGCGAGAGTGGAGAGGGTTCAACCCCGCCCCGAGGAATATCGAGTACTCTGGGGGAATGAATGTGACCAGACATCTATGTTTGTGGTGATGTATATATATGTATTGTATGTTTTGTTTTTATTCTGTATTTGACAACCTGAGGTACAAACGAGAGACTAGCATTCTAGAATATCAACGTAGTATATATCTGAAATCAGAGAGTCAGTAACCAGATCGAGATGCTCAAATGGCTGCAGTTTAAAACAAAATATGCGCGAAAGGAAAGAAAAAGATGGAAAACACGTAGAGGGCCAGCGATGACCTCAGCTGTTTGTTGGCCCATAAACTTCCCACTTATTATTATTATTAAGTTCATCACAAACCAATGGTACAAGAAAACCTGAATCTGGTTGTGTTAAGATGGTTCCTTAAACTCTGGGCCAAATTACTCTATCTGAATTACATACCATGACTAGAAACGGACTGGAATATAGAAACGTGCTCGCTCTGAAATTGAAATGTAAGAGAAGGTTCTTATCATTTCTTGGGTGTATGCCCATAACTCAGGGAAGTAAAGAGCCTGCTATTTCGGCAAGAAAAACATGACGAGGAAGAAATTCTCTCATTTCTAACTGGGACAGACTGACATTCACCCCTAATTATACATATACACTCCACACGTCTGGAGAGTGAGATTTGAATAGTTATCAGATATGTATGTTTGTTTTAAACAATCCCTGCTTTGCTCTTTATGTATAATAATTTTTAAAAAATCAACCAAACTGGGAATATTTTCTAATTAGGAACGCCTTTACTTTTTAGTTTTCCACCATATGGTTTTTACTTTTTTGTTTTTTAATTTGCCACAAACTCAACTAATCCATTGCTTAAAAAACTTATAAATTGTATTAATAATTGTAAGGTTTTAATAAAATTGTATTATTATTTTCAAAAAGTCGTTAAAAACAATCTGTTGGATGTGGTCAGACGGTCAGACCCTCTTTACAATTCTTTTTTAAATTATTTTAAAATTTCATGGGCTGTGACGGCATTCGAACTCAGGACCGGCCAACGAGTACTTAGTGTGATTATCCGATAATGTATTGTTGTATATCTATCTATCTTTAACGGTAAAGTGATAAATTAAAATCCCAACAGTACATAATTCATTTCTTAGTAATTGATAACAAAATTTAAGTTGTTATTCCTCAAACAAAGAAGTATCAAAATATAGCTTAAGCTTAATCAAAAAACCGTCGGTCAAAACGATTCAATAGAAGACACAATAATTAAGATTATTTTTTTGGTGATACATTTATTTAAATAATATTCCTAACGGAAAATAAAGAAATTTAAATATGACAGTACGATATAAACCATCTCATATTAATAATACTTTCAAGCAAATTTGAAATATTTCCAGGATAAAAACTGTATTTTTCGTACTTAATACTGCTTTATTTTTTAACGGAAACTAAATGATAGTTGAACAGCAATAAAAGACGCTAGTGCGCGAAGTTGCCAGAAGTAGTTTGCCAAGTTTGGAAGAGATATATCACTGGAAGACAAAGAACTCGGCATGCCCCACGAAGGTGACCTACTTGAAGACTTAGACTTTACAAGAAATAATCCGTATCACTGAGGATTTGTAGAATTAAATGGAATGACTTGGTACAAGAAGACAGTAAGTTAATTCAAGAAATGATGCCTTATCGTCGTCTTTTTGCGACAATAAGTCACCCGGTATACTTCTCCCTCCTCTCTTTCTCTCTGTTTAACTCTCTTAACCTTTAAACATGTACAGTATCAATATGTGGTACACTGAATACACTATACATAGACAAAAATCATAAAATCAGGATTTTCAATAATTTCAATTAATTATTCTTTTTATCTAGGGTTGGTTGTGATGAAAAAGCTAGTGTCACGAGTGAGATTCGAACCCATGATCATCGACTCAATACGCCGCTGCTCTAACCACTTGAGCTATCGTGAATTCAATCCACTTGGACAACAACTCCTCATCCCAACCAACATCTTAGATAAAAAGAATAATTAATTGAAATAATTAATATGGTCAATTATTACCGCCAAACATATATGGATTTTCAATAATGTTTACTAACGCTTATCAGGGTTATAAACAATCTAAACCTTCCTAAAAAGATCTACTTTTAGCATTATTTAATAGACTATATGATCCCGGACACATTCTTTACAAAATCTTATAAAGTCTCAACAGACTATAAAGGAAAGGAAGAACACAGGACCTGATACTTTTAAGAAGAAGGATTGAGTCTATTGCATTAAACTAACGAACTAGGGAGGTACAATAAGCCACAAGGCTGCAGTGCTAGGGGAGCACAAAACCCGCTCTATTGTATTCTTATTTCTATACCATACCATACCATAACGAAAAACAAAAAGCTTCTAAAAATTATGTTAAATATTAAAAATGTACACCTTCTTGAAGAATCGAAGGCTGAAATAGTCTGCTGGAGAGCTTTTACTTGCATCAAGTTTTTTGTTTTTTTCTTATGTTCAATTTCGTACCAAAGAGTTTTTTTTGGTTTACGTATGAAAAAACTAAAAGCTTCTAAAAATGAAATAAAATATTCAACATATCCAACTTCTTGAAGAATCCACGCCTGACTTGGTTTCCTGGCCAACTTTAACTTCCTTCAAGACTTTTTTCTTGTGTTTAATTTTGTATCAAAGAGCAATTTTTGTTCTCCTTGTATTACTTTCAGTACTTAGTATTTGTCGTTTCAAAATCTTTGAGTATAATTTTTTTGTAACTTATTTTTAAACCGAAAAATCAAATATTTAGCAAAGGGCCAACTTTTTTGTAAGTGCAATATCTGTCAGTATTCACAGAAGCAAGAAAATCTTACTTAAATTTTAAACGAAAAGTTTGGAACCTTGAAAAAGTTTTTCTTTTAAGTGATTTTTTTTTGCTTAAGGTTACAATAAAAAAATGAATTTCATATGGTTTTCAATGTTTAATGAAATTTACAGTGAGTTTAACATTTTATTAGATACGGCGAACTTTATGGAATAAAGTTGTTAAATGTTGAAGTGCCTGACAAATGAAATTTCTCTGGTAAAATTGAGAAATCAGACTTTGAACAATAACAACTTTTTAGTCCAATTTGACATGTAGGATTATATAGTAAAGTATTGACGTACGTTTACTGGATACCCTGTATAATTCTACCACTGAAGTTACCAATACTGGGATCAATTCAATTTAAATAGAAAATTGTTTTTACTATTTTATTAATTAATTCTATAAACGACACCTTTATGTGTGAGAAGGGGTTGTCGTAGTTAATGACATTCGTGGGCGAGATGACTGGGAGGGGGAGGTGATAGGATCGGGGGCGGAAGGCTCGACTTCCAGTAGGACGGACCAACCTATATTCGATCTAGAGCTAAATTCCAGAACCTTTAATCCAGGAGAGCAAGGGTATCCCCCGGAAAATGCTTTTTGTTAATAACGAATATTATCATAACACATTTGTCCGCTATCGGGTCAATAATTTGTAATGGCTTCCTAGATGGAGAATTCTAAAGGGAAAGAGGTAGAAAAATTCTTGGACCAAACTAACCTTAATATTCTAAATGATATTTCCCCTACACATTTTTGCATAAGATCAGAAAAATTTTCAAACAGATCTGCCCATAATTAACCCTAGTCTCAACCCTCTCTTTACATGGCTTACAACTACCGGATACAACAGTGATCATTTTCCAATCCTAATTGAATCTTTAAAGGACACCCCTACTTATTCAAGTCCCCGATCATGGCGACTGGATAAAGCGAACTGGCCGTTATATAAAACCAACGTCGATCTTAAAAATATAAATTTGGAAAATGATATAAATCAAATAATCAACAACCTCAATAAAAGCATTACAGAGGCTGCTTTCAGAGCAATCCCACTCAGTAAAATCTCTTGTCCCCAGCAAAAACTGGTGCCATGGTGGAATAATCAATGCGATAAAGCCCTGAAAGCAAGATGTAAAGCTCTGTCTAGATTCATTAGAAGGCCTTTGACCATAAACTTAGAAAATATAAAACAGCAAAAAAACATGCGAGATGTATTATTAAATTAAGTAACAAACAATCCTGGCTAAAATTCTTAGAGAAAATAAATTCAAATACACCACTCTCAGTATACTGGAATACAATTAGGAAAATTGTGGGTAAAAACAATATAATCCAATTTAATGCCTAAAAAATATTAACAATGCGTACTCTAATAACCCAGAATAAATAGCAAATTTTTTTGGTCAGTACTTCTATGAAATATCAGCCATAAAGGACTATCCATCAGACATAAAGCAAAGAAAAACCGAGATAGAAGCGATAAACACTACTCCGGATTGCAACACATATCATCCCCTAAACTTAACTTTCTCGAATGACGAATTCACTATAGCTCAGAATTTTCGGAAAGAAACTGCCTATTGACGATATAATATATGTATTGATATGATAAAAAATCTCAGACAGGCTGATAAAATTATCATTGTAGAAATGTTATACAAAATCTTCCTATTAGGTGTTTTCCCAACGATTTGGTCTTGTGCGACAGCAATTCCTATTTAAAAAAAAGAATAAACCGGCTCACAAAGTCAATAGTTACCGCCTGATATCTCTGATGCTCATTATGTAAAGCGTTAGAAAAAATCATAGCCAACAGATTGTTATGGTTTTTAGAACACAACTCGCTGCTCTCTTCCTAGCAGAGCGGATTCAGAAAAAATAGGAGTTCAAGACTCCTATTCGGGGACCGCGGTAGCCGAGTGGTTAGCATGAGAGACTCTCACGCCGCGGTCGTGGGTTCGATTCCCACCGTCGCCTCTGGCCCTTTTTTCCCGATAACCCCCAATTTGAACTTGAACACACAAGAATTCGTACCATGGCTAATATGCAAGATCATAAGGCCAATAAAAAATAAAAAAAATTAAAAAAAAAGGAGTTCAAGAGATAATCTGTTAATTTGGAAGCTGAGGTACTTTATGCTTTTAATCGCGGAGAAAAACTATTGGCAGTCTTTCTGGACTTAGAAAATGCCTTTGACCGTACACTTAAATTTCTAATAATAGGTCATTAAGAAGATATGGAATAGTCGGTAACACCCTCACCTTTATTGAAAATTTCTTTAAATCAAGTAGATTTAAAGTCAGATGTAATTCTTTTCATAAGAATTTCATCAAGAAAATGGAGTACCACAGGGATGTGTCCTAAGTGAGCTACTTTTCTGTTTAGCATTAAACAAGGTCTTGGAACAGGTAAAATTACCTGTTCGTAGCATGCTATACGCGGATGATATTGTTATTTATTGTACGGGCAAAAACATCGATACATTGAAATCTAATATGCAAAATACACTTGACGACGTAACTAACTGGCTGACTAATAATGGCTTCAAACTATCTAGACTAAAACGGTTGCAGTCCTTTTAGCAAAAAGAAAGCCCATATCACCTCCCTCATTAATGATAAACAGAAAACCAGTTAGATTTTCAGATTCGGTTTGCTTTTAGGGCTTATATATGACAAAACTCTAAACTGATCATCTCAGTTAAAAGCATTGAAAGCTCGGTGAAGTTAAGCGTTCTTAGAACTGTTAGCTCCATCTCGTGTGGTGCTGACAGGGTAAGTATGCTTAGGCTGTACAGAACACTAATACGTTCAAAATTGGATTACGGTTGTAATGCGAACGGCTCAGCTTCTCATAAATATCTAAGCATGCTAAACAATGTACATCATGCAGGCATAAGATTGGCAATTGGCGCTTTCAGGTCAAGCCCGGTTAATAGCTTATATTATATAATCATATAATCTGCACCAACTCATTTTCAACAGAACATGAGTTCATATTAAACTGACTTGCTATTTCAGTAGCTAATTCCTCAATGTTTTTACATGAAAAACGATAACTCATAAATGATGCTATATTTTCCAATTTACTGCAATCATAAAAACGCATTTCGAATTGTCCCAAAATATTTGATAATTCAGNACTCATTTTCCACTATTTAATAATAAACTTTGTATCGACGTAGTATCGCCATCAAGTTACAATTCAGAATGACTCCAATTCCTGCAGGCACAACATTTATATCGGCGTGAACGAAAGTCTCGAATGTTCCCGTCAAACGCGCCGCCCGAAACTAGACTGTACTGTCTCTCGTTGTTTCTAGACTAGACTGTACTGTCTACTAGTCTAGAAACAACGCGGCTTTTCTTTGACAAGTGCCGCGCGTTCCTTTGATAAAGCCACCTTTTGCCGCAAGCAGTGTTATTTTATTACGTAATACATTTTTGTAGTTTAGTTACCTACCTACTTATTAAAAATTTTTTTCTTCTCGAGATCTATTCAAAAAGCACTCGCGATCGACTGGTCGATCGCGATCGACCGTTTGAGCACCCCTGCCTTAAAACAATTCAAGACAGAACTGTAAGCTGCTTCCCTCCTTGGCTTTTCCCTAAACCTAATATACATTTATCCCTTACAAAACTCCCCAAAAATACAACACCTCCCATACAATACCAACAAGAATTTTTGAATATAAAAAGTAATTTTAACAACGCCATATTCATATACACAGACGGATCGAAAGGCCCGGGTGGAGTCGGGGCTGCTTTGTATGCGAAGAAAGAAAATTCTATTTCTCACTTTCACCCATTTGTGGTAATTTCTTTGCGGAGTTGCTTGCCATATATAAAACAATTAACATATTCGATACCTTGAAAAAACAAGTAATAATTTGCACTGATTCACTGTCCGTTTTAGAAGCCATTCAAAATGTTTTCACCTATAATGCTCTAATACAAGGAATATATTACGCTTTAAGGAATCATAAAAATTTGGGAGTAGCCGTAGATTTTATGTGAATACTTAGACACTGTAATATTATAAGAAATGAAAATGCTGACAAGGCGGCCAAAGTCGCCACAGCCAAAGGAATCAGGTGCAACGAGATCTCACGTAGTGACCTTAGCTCCTTAATAAAACGTGACATCTGGATGTAATGGCAAAGGGAATGGAGCAGTATCACAAACAACAAGTTACGCGAAATAAAACCACGTGTAACTGCAGGAGTTCCTTCCGCAAATCAAGAAAATAGGAAACTGTCCTTGCGAGGCTAAGAATAGGAGCATTGTAGAATTACCCATGAGTACCTCATGAGAAGTAAATCCCCTCCGAACTGTACGACTTGTGGTGTGCTTCTAGCCGTGAAACACATACTCACTGAATGCAGAACATTTAATCATTTAAGAGACAAACATAAACTAACGGACGATATTTACTGCACTCTTAATATAGTACCATTTCCAATCTCTTTGCTTTTCTCAAGGAATCAACGCTAATCTCAAAAATATAATTTCATTTCATTAATAATGAGTCCAATATCAGAAACACGTAAAATAATTGCATAAAATCTAATTGACATTACGTTTGGAATTGGAGCTCGGGATCGGCGGGGTGCGGGGCCGTGTGGCTGGTCGGGGGTGGAGGCGCGTTGGAGGAACGGGCAAAATGAAGCCCGGGGCCTGTGATGGATGTGGGAGTGGTGGCACAGCTCCCGCATATCCATCGGCAGGCCTAGTAGGAAAAAAAGAAGTGAGAAAATAATAAGCGTTCTTCGCCCCTGCACCGGTCCAGGGGTTTGGTTTGCGCCGGACTCTGGCCTACGACACGTTATGTGCCTTTATGGATCATTATCAAGGCAAAAAATGACCCAAATGGTTGAATTGCCTTTATAAAAAAAATCATAAATTCAAATGTATCTTTCTAGTACTAAAATTTTTTCACATTTATTTGAAATATCGCACATTTTTACATTTTCATACATAAAAACTTATCTTAGAAGTGCTAACAAATTGTACAAAATAAAAACGTATTTAAAAAAAAGAAATTAAGGAATTATATAAGTGAAATTATAAGAGACCGGATTTATACGGGAAATAAAATATAAACAATGTGCATTCATATATGTATTTATTTTTAACAAATATGCTATTAAAAAAGAAAAAATGCATTTTTAAAATAATTTTATTATCCATATTAGTTGAATAACATGTAAAAAGGAAAAATATAACAAGTAAATAAAATAGAAAATGACAATTTAATTTTAAAATTATTTAAAATAACTACATTTTTAAATTTTCATAAATTCCTTTAAAACCTTTCTAGTACTAAAATTTTTTTCACTCTTTGAAATGTCGCACATTTTTACATTTTCATACATAAAAACTTATCTTAGAAGTGCTAAAAAATTGTACAAAATAAAAACGTATCTAAAAAAAGAAATTAAGGAATTATATAAGTGAAATTATAAGAGACCGAATTTATACGGGAAATAAAATATAAAATATGTGCTTTTATATATGTAAGTTACGTGTGTTGACTAGTCGAGTCTTTTTAAAAAACTTTATTAGTTAAACACAACTTACAATTTGAGAAGAACTTTTCCTGTTCATGGACATGATTAATCTAAATCTGGTGTAACTTGTATTTATTTTTAACAAATATGCTATTAAAAAAAGAAAAATATCTAAAATAAAAAACATTTATTTATGCATTTATTAAGAGAATTTTATTATTTATCCATATTAGTAGAATAATGTGTAAAATGGAAGAATATAACAAGTAAAATAGAAAATAACTCTTTAATTTTAACATTATTTAAAAAAGTTTTCATAAATTCAAATGTATCTTTCGAGCAATAAAAAATTCCTATAAAGTAAAAACGCAATATTAAAAAAATGATTAAGGAATTATACGAGTATAATATGCATTATATTATGCATTTGAATAATGTGAAAAAGAGATCCAACAAAAATTGAAAATTTTAATCTTCAAAATTATGTGAAATAATGTAAATTATTAAATTTTCTCGAAATTTATTGTTTACGACCTGAAATCTTCCGTTCTGAAAGGCTTCTTAATTTTTTACTCATGTTTTTTAATTTTCAATAATTGTCTTGTTTATTTTATTAAATATGGGCTAAAATATATAAATTAATGTCCTTCCAGTCCCAAACCCTTCATTGTATTACAAATGTTCCTTTCTATGTGTCATACCCTTCACCATGAACTCAACATCCCTTAAGTTCCCCATGCCATCAAATCAAGATACAACGAATTCCACTTTTTACTCACTGGCCATCCCAATCTCTTAGTAACCCTCAGCCACACATTTATTTAATCCACACAGCCGATTGAAACGCTGATGGCCTCTCTTAACTAGAGTGATAGCGAGTGACAAGTGTTTACCTTACGTTTACCTACATCGGAGTGTACTACTGAGTGACCTCTCCGCTCGGGGCAGTACAAGACAAGTATTCTTTAAAACATTATACTTTTATAATAAACTATACGGAATCAAAGACATGATTTTTGGGTGACCGCGGTAGCCGAGTGGTCAGCGTGATCGACTCTCGGCTCCTAGACTTCGAGGTTATGAGTTCGATTCCCACCGTCACCCCTGGCTTTTTTTTTAACGCAACGCTTCTCTCCTCAAAGAAATACGCATCGCATAATGACCAATCATGTTCCTTCGCTAATATGCACAATTGACAAGAACATAAAAAACATTATATTTGCCTGTTGTAGTTAATTGTACAGCTGTAAATGTCAAATAAAACGAAAACAAGTGAAGAAGGCTCAGGAAAAAGGTGTGAATACGTATAAATCCAGTTCCTGCTTATAAGCGTTATCAAAAACAATTAAGACATCATGGTGACTTATTTTATTCATTAGGGCTCACATACCTGGACAGTGTTATTTTTCATTATTTTTAATATGTCACACGAGTTATCAAAATTAGTCATATGGCGCAGATGGCTGATAATTGAATGTTTGAGCATAAACTAAAAGAAATGTAACAGAGTTTTTATCGTTTGAATTATATTCAGTAGGGTGGGTTTGGTACATTTGAGCCGGCTTAGAAGTTAGAACGCCGTAAGACTGAAAACGTTGTGAATGGACAGGAAAAAAAGAAGGGCGTGGATTTAAAGCTGGAAAAAGTATTTCTTTACTTGCGTTTCGACAGGCGCTTAGAAGTTTCCTGGGAAACCATTCATCGTTTCACTGACTGCCTCTTGTTCATTCGTGACCCGACGTCAATTGTAACGACTGTATAATTTTACATCAAAACGTCCTCCCTTGAATATTCTGAAAGGTTCCATTAGTTTGTGATAAATCTATTTTGAAGAGAAATTAATGACTGGAGGGAGAAGGAGAGAGAGCTGTTGATCACTTTTTCTCGTTTGTAACTAAGTTGTGAAATCACATAAATTATATTATTTACACTTTGGCTAAAGAACACGTTTATTGTACGTTTACGTCTAACAAACCTTCAATATTTCAACAGTTCATAAAACCGTGATATTTCTATACTGAATAAAACAATCGAATCCCAGCTTGAATATATCAACGTACATATTACTAAATGCATGATTGTTTCTCATGGTCACAATAATGCTAATATTTCCACCACCCGGAAGACACTGGTTAAGAGAACACAGCCAACGCTGGCACTCAATAGGTTTTTTAGTCAAAAATTACAGATTTTTTAATTTTTAAGTTTTTGTTTAACACTTTTGTAAACCTTTGAGGAGGTAGGTAGTCGCCCCCTCAGGACAAGGCTTTTTTTCAATATAAATGTATAGTGTGTAATTTTTTCTCATTCAATTTTGCCCTCCACATTTTCCAGTCTTTGATAAGCTCAACATGTTCGTGGGTGTTGGAGGTTGCTTGGGTAAACTAATCAGCCTGAATTCTAAGTAATTAGGGATTATGAATCCGTTTAAAGAACTATTAAAGGGAGTTTGTTAGTCAAAAATAACAGATTTTTTAATTTAAATTTCTCGTTTAACATTTTGTAAACCAGTTAGCGTTCATTTTACGATAATTTTAGGTATTATAAATATTGGCGACACCCCAAAATGTCTGCTGTGCTTATTTTTTCGCATTTCGCCCTCCACATTTTCCATTCTTTGATAAGCTCAACATGTTCTTGGTTGTTGGAGTTTGCTTGGGTAAACTAATTACGGTGAATTCTATGACATTAGGGATTATAAATCCGTTTAAAGTACGAGGAGATTAAGAGGAATATAGAGATGTGAGGTCAAATAATTTTAGCGAGGATAAACGTAATGCAGAGGGTACATTTACCATTTTAAGGCGGCGAGGCGAATTCTGGAGAAAGTGTGGTAAGTGGCTTGGGATAGATGGAGATCTGATTATGGAACTTTTGAAAGAGGGATCAGTTCGTTGACAAAAGGAATATTGAGATAGTTGTGGATAGTGATGTGTATTAAGAAAATCTGATAATTTGTCTGAGGTCCAACTTTTGGTTGGAAGGATTGGATGCAATAGATATAGAGTATTCTCGAAGTTCCATTTCGTACCTAATGTGGTTGCAATAATATCTAGTATAGTCAAGTTTTTACGGTCAAAACAGACTTTTATTCTAAAATTCTTTCTTCGCAAGTATTCTGACAAATAATTAAAATAATCTTGTTATAATCTGTCTTGTAATAAAATAATCCTTACATTTCAGGTTCTTCATACCAAAAACACAAAGAGGAAATCCTAACCAATTCAACCAAATTTATTATAATCTAAATTGGGAAATTTAAAAGGTTGAAAGAGTCATTATTACTAATCTTTCTTTCAGTCAACCGTTTAGACAGACAATTGTACACTTTTGTTTATTCAATTATTCGCATTCCAATAGGGGGGGTGTTATCAGTGTACGTGGCGAGGGGGTAGAATGTCTGGTCTTATCTCAGGTCAAAGTTGATCCGTGAGTGATATGGGTGCTCCGGGTAGTCGTGAGATGTTGAAGAGTAAAAGGTAACCCCTTTTTTTCTTTTTTGGATTACAAGAATGGGGAAACAGTATAACATTGGTGTCACACGAAGAACTGAACATCAAAAGTAAAAGGTACAAAAATGTGAGATTATTTAGGGACAACAACGAACAGCAATAAGACAAGTATGAAACTTCTTCATTGTGTACAAAAAAGACTGATAAATTATGTATAAAAATGTTACACGCCAATTGCTATTGGTTGTATTAAAAGATGTTTTACTTTAGAAGCTACTTTTTGACATAAAATACGAAATTCTGGGTTCACCCAGGCAAGAGGTTAGTTCTTTAATACTAATACGGCAACACTTGATTCGCAGCTTTATAAAATATATTTAAAACGCAGGGTTTAATTTAATTTAAAAAACTGTTCTGGCATGAAAAACGGTGGCTACGTTTTTAATATTAAATCGTATGTATAGGGGTCAAGTGGAAATTCACGTGGAAAAACGTGGAGTACGTCCGAAATCCTCGTCAGAACAAGGTGGTTATATTGTGCGCATTTTCTGACAGTCAGTACGTTTCTGCCTTCCAGCAAAATGGACGAACTTAATGAGTTTTAGTTTCTTGAAAGACCGTTGATTAAGCTATTGTTGATAGGTGGTGGGAAAACAGAGTGTGCTAACGAACAACTTAAACAAGAGACGAGAAGGGAGAGTTTCAAACTTATTGCTAGTTCCTTTAAAAAACGCATATTAATCCATGTATATTTAGCGGTCATATTGACCCTATTAATTAAAATGAAATTTTGCTGGGAGGCAAAAACGTAGTGACTATCAGAAAACGAGCACAATTTTCGGACGTACTCGTCAGAACAAAATTTCGTCAGAATGCACATAAACCGTAGCCTTAGGCGTTGACACGGCGTTCATCACTGTAAAGTAAAGGTCCTGGGTTCGAAATCAGCGGCCCTGCATTCGAATCGGACAATTGTTACTTACAATTGGTTTGTTATTTTGTAGCACCGGCACCCAGAGCGTTCGTATTACCTCGTAGTTCAAATACCCTCGTAAAAAAGGATTATCAAACAACTGATGGAATTCTACAATATGAGATATTAGAAACAAGAAATCAATTAGTTAGAGAGGAGAATCGGTAATTTTTCTACTCGTAGAATAATGAAATCGGGGAAGAGTTTGCCAAATAAAATTCAACCTGAGGTTATATACCAGGATATTCCTAGATTTTCTGAAACTTTTGAAGTTTATTGTGTCTAGTAATCTAGACTATAACAAATCTACAACTAATCAACTATTTAATATTACAGTTATATACTAGTAGGCATTCCTTTAGTTAGGTAGTACAGTAGTAAAAACAAATACCATTAAAACGTAAAAATGTTACATTTTTTCAAACTAAAATTTTTGTGAGTTCAAAGTTTTGAGAACGGCCGCGGAACGGTGAAGTTTTCTCAACCTAATGCAATCCTGTTTCCATCTCCAGGATCGGCTTAATTCCGAGGCTGGAGAATTTACTTGTTAAGAAGTGCTTACTTCGTTCCATCATAAATTAAACATTAATCAGTCAAATTAAGTTAGCTACAATGGGTCCTCATGAAAATTATCGTTCTAAATTGCCCAAAGAGTGTTTTTTTTCGATTTAATTTTTAAATATTTGTATTTAAATTGTACTGATATGACAGTTTGCGTAGTTCTTCCTTAATCTCTAATTAAACGAAAAAAATGAAGAACAACATGTATAAGAAAAAGAATGTACAAGAGTCAGGAAAAGCTTTAAAATGTACCGCTCAATATTTTCACTTATCCCTTAAGTTTAGCGATCATAATTGACCATATTAATTAATTCAATTAATTATTCTTTTTATCTAAGGTCTCGGTTGAGATGGAAAAGTTAGTTAGTGTCACGAGCGAGATTTCGACCTTCGTCTAAATACGCTGCTGCTCTAACCACTTGAACTATCGTGACTTCAATCCACTCGGACTCTAACTTTTTCATCTCAACCAAGACCTTAGATAAAAATAATAATTAATTGAAATAATCAATATGACCGCTAAACATATATGGTTTGATATAATAATTAAAGAAGTAATCACTTCGCCAACAGCTCACCGTGGCCACTTCAGTATAGGTCGCTGAGAATCGGACCCTAATTACGACATATGAAAAATGGCAAAAAGAAGGAAAATAAAAGTTGTAGGTTAAGATGAGGATTTGATGTCCGAGTGGATCGAAGTCATGATAGCTGAAGTGGTTAGAGCCGTGGCGTATCAGGTGAAGATCGTGGGTTCGAATCCCGCTCGTGACACTAACTTTTTCATCTCAACCAACACCTTAGATAAGAAGAATAATTAATTGAAATTGTATTGAACTTGTATGTCAAGCGTCGACAAGAAGACCGGCTGAGGAAGGTTTGCAGACAAAGCTCAAGTGGTTTCCACCCACTTTGGTGATCAATCTTGTTTAGGAGGGGCTGGGCCTGAGGCTCTTGTATTACACCGCTCGCCCTTATAATCCTATGTCGCCAACTTAGTCGTAGTTCTCCCATAATCTACTAATTTAAATCGGACCGAATCACAAGCTAATGCAGCCTCTCTTCCTAGTCGGACTCTGATTTGAGACGAAGAATCATGACAAGGCAATGCCCTCTTTAATCTTGGGGAATATAATTGAAAACGCGCTATACTAAAGTCCAATGGAATGTTTTCTTAAGGATTATTTAAAAAATAAAGTATATAAAAATTTTACGCCCCTCGTTTTGATCCCATTCTTTTCTTAGTGAGAATGCAAAAATGGCTTTTTACTCTGACATTATCGGTCTCTACACTTCCTCTTTAAGATTGATACAATAGCAAACAGATTAACAATGCAATGAATAGGAAGTTTCTGCAACCGTTAAAAAATAAAAAATATTTATATCAAATTAGAGGCAATCGTTTTTTTTGTAGGAAAATCAAAATTGAAGGCGTGACTGTGACATCGTCGGAGTCTTGGGTGAAAATGGTTTAGGTTAAGGTTAAGGTTAGAAGTAGTAGGCCTCTTTTTTGACCTTGCGCACCCAGACTATCTAGTGCTCTTTGTTAAGTTTAAGAGGTTTTACCAGATCTCAAACCTTGGTCAAGGATTCCCGCAGGATTCCGATATCCGTTAGGCATAGCATTTTCTTCTCCCTAATGTACGAATGAAAATGAAAAGAAGAAGCTCCAAAATGCCATAACTATGCAGGTGATCGCATAGTTATGGCATTTTGAAGCTTCTTCTTTTGGCTTAGAGCAGTTTGCTTTTACATGTTCGCCAGCACATTTCACGCATATTGGAATGTGCTTGCAATATTTCTGTGTATGACCATATGTTGACATTTTTTGCACTGAGGAATCATCTTGCTGTTTTTGATGGCTTCCATTTTGACTTTCATATGGCATATATGTCGTATTTCGAAAATCTTTTTAATGTCGTCGGTATTTTTGAAACTGAGCATGAAAAAGGAAGCGGAGTTGTCTTTTCAACTCCGCTTTCCTTCGTCTTTCTTATTTTATTAACAGCTGATATTATCTTGAAACCTTCGTTTTGGAGGCAAGTTACAATATCTATTGGATCACAAGATGGGTGTAAATTCCTGGCCATGACTCTTATGGGCGGGCCTGGTTTGTTTATTTTCATATGTATGCCACTCCATGTTTTTTGAGCTGTTCATGAGTTCTGTAATTCTCCTATAGTCAGTTTCATTGTCAACGTTAATTTTTATTTGGTCATTGTTCATGAGTTTAGCTTAAAAGTTAATTTTTTGTCCTTGAAGGGCTTCATATATTGGCTTCATATATTGGCTTCATATCAGTCACATTACTTACGTAGTAAATGGCTACAGAATATATCACACGATCCATCCTAATAGCAACCCTAACGGTGGTAGCGCTATCATCATAAAGTACAACATATGACACGTCGAAGATCGTTCTCTTCAAACTGATGGGTGGTGGCCTTTGCACTTTTGCTTGTGTTTTGTCTGATCTGTTATCAACTGATTTTTGACTAAATCAAAAGTTGAAGTTTTGATTTCACATTTTCCAGGAGAAGACATAAATTTTCTTTTTTTATTCTTTTGAACGAGCCATGCCGGCGGCAGAGTGATTAGGGTGTGTGCAAAAACATTATTATTAATCAACAGAGAAAACAGAATTAGGTTTACATAAAAGAATTAGTCCAAGAAAGGGTTAACAAGAACAAGAGGATGTAATAGCGCTAAGCTTGGCGGTAGCAATTTGAAGAAAAATTTTAATCTTCTTCCGCTTCAACACAGGTACTGGATTGTTGCTTAGGTATTCCTGTCAGCCCGGTTGGTCGAAAGTCACGAGCATGGGAATTCTCCGTACAAATACACAAGATTGAAGAGTTCTTCCGAGGAGGCGGTAACGTTTGTTGTTAAATTCAGTTTCTCGTTATACAGAGCACATACGTTGTAAAATTTAATATTTTTTAAATTAATTTTGTTTTAAACATAAGGTTTTTCTTTTCCTTTCTCTTTTTTATTGCAATTTAAATGCTGAAGAAGGTAAGAAATTTTATTTTATTTTTTCCTTTATTATCCGAGGACTAATATTTTTTTAAAATTTTTATCCCTAATTTTTTTACGACCTCGCACGATTTTTCGATCAATACTCTGACGCTCTAACCACTTGAGCTACCGTGACTTCGATCGATGTTTGGATCAATACTCTGACACAGAGTACCACTTGAGCTACCGTAACTTCTTTCGTCCATCACAAACTTCTCATTTCGATTTCCCTTTTGCATTGCAACAGTAAGCAAACCGCGGCTTCATTGAGAAACACAAAACGATTGTACAACAATAGTGGGACTGTGTACGATTCAAAGTTGTGGTTCTAGATTAATGTACTAATTCTTATTTCTATTATCATTTTTATATTTATCTATTTCTATCTATTCTATCTATATTTATTATCATATATATATCAATAATTGTACCTCTGTAGTGAATGATCTATGCACACAAAAAATAGTGACCGACTGAGTTAAATTGGTTGTGAAAACGATTATTCTTTTGTAACGAAAAGGTCTCCACTTACATATAGTAAAATTCGTTAAAAAACAGCTTGCGTTTCACTTTGTAAAGCGGTTTGTGGCGTCTCGTTTCCAAGTTAGTACACGATATTTTACGGAATTGTTGGAAGTGTATACGCTAATTTTGGCTGAAAACTCTCTAATCTTCCGAAAGTCTTCCATAATTTCTAATAAAGGTTAATATCAAACTTTAAAATCTCATATCTTCATTCAAATTCCAAATGATCGATCACAACCCACGTCCACAAAAAAACTGCCTGCCACAAGCTATGACAGTGCTTTATGCATTTGTAGGCTACTGAAAGCAATTTATTAATATACTAGTTTATTAATATTTTACAGTCAATTACTTTGTTTATTATAGGATCTTAACTCAAGGAAAATGGCATTTGGTAAATTATGCTGTCCTCCCTGTGTCTCTGTAGTCTAGAGAGGTGACTAGAAGAAGAAAAAAATTATGTATATCGAGAGAAAACTACTTTTTAAGAATAAAATCTTTTCAGGAAGAAAAACGCTTTCAAACAATTGTTAATCAGAAAAATGAGATTTAATTGTGTGACTTTTTATTGCAATCGTAATTTTATTTTATATTCATATTTCGGTAAATATAGGCTGCCATAATTGTTTGGTTATTTGAAAAAACGTCGTGAAAAGATTATTTTTAGCTAATTAGTTGTGCAACTAATTATTAATTAATTGTATAAAGATTATTGCATTAACTGTATTGAACGATTAAAGGGAGGACATGTAAAGTCGAAGCAATACTTTCCGTATCTTACGTTGGATACTTGAGAATCCTCTCCAAAGGAAAGTTCAAGAAATGCAAAATGGTGAAACCAGTGAAGAAGAAAGCCTCTGGGGAGGTATGCAAAATGAGAGTGCTACCAAAAAAGGAGTCACCAGTCAGTGGTTGTGTGCTGTTGAGTAACACTGGATAATGTATTTATTTATTTAGTTTGAATTTATTGGCATGAATGTGTAGTGTGCGAGGGCCGATGGCATTACATAGTACTGCCGGTGGCGATCGAGTACCCTAAAGAAAATTGGTTTCAGTATTTTTCAACCTTCGGTTTAAACTTTTTGTACCACCCACGATCTGTCAGTATTTTACACGTGAGAAAACAAGGGACCTGTCTGCTCCAAAGGCGGACCTAATGTGAGCTGGACAGAAGATGTTTGGATATCTTTGATTCCTTTTTAAGGACAATTAAATCTTTCACACGGGATCCCCATATCAAAAAGCTTTTTTATCGGTTACCCACTTAATCAACGCTGTATGTAATCCAACTCCCATCTGATATCCTCTCCATGGACGGAAAAGCTTAATTGATTATGTTGTTAAATCAACGTAATTTATTTGGTTTGTATTTTTTATTTATCGTGTGTGTGCTTATCCAGAAAGATTTATAGAATAATTTCGTTAATTGTTAATGTGTTCATGACAAATCTAATTACAGTCATGTCTCCATTAAGTACTATTGAAAAATAGGTTGGGTAGGTCCACCTAGGTTTTCAAAGAAAATCAATACATACTAAGTATTGCATATAAAAAAAATCAATATGTTAATATTGACAAAAGTTTGATTAAAAAAAATTAATTTCACAATTATACATTTAATTTTTCACAATTTAATGGCCCTTTGTATCTACTTTATGACCTATTGTAACTACTAGTAAATTATTGCTGTTGCTATCAATATTCAATTGGGTGCCTAAACGTTAACCGAACAGGCGTGTTGTCAATAGAACGCTTTGAAACAATTGAATTTGGGATTTGATTTACAAGATAGTTGTGACCACGGTGAAACTCGGGTACAGTGGGCCCATTCGATTACCAGGCACATTTCATCCTGTACTAAATCTATTATGTTATGGCCGATAGTTGAGTTAGGAATACTACACATTCGAACGATGGTTTGAATTTTGAGAGTACATTGTTACATTTGTTTGATCTCTTTTTGAAACCAGCTTAAGAAGATAGTTTTCGGACAAAAAGCTGGTATTTTTCTATTTTTCGTTTAAATCTACTTTTTTCTGAGTGGATTTAATTGTGATAAGCATTAATTTTTCAGAAAAGTTGGTACTTTATGTTTTGCTACCAAACTTTAAATGTATCCTGGATTTTGAGGTCATTTCGTTGTTCAAAGATATGCCTGAAGGTTACCTTTTCCGACACCATTTTCTCAAGAACTAATTGGTTCATTATAATCAATACTTTTTAATTTTATTTCTCTTAGTATACTACCAATTCTTAGCTATGGGTTTTTAAAAATATCGAATCGTTATTTTTTTGCAAGAACTTAAAAATTCGAAAACCCTTTTTCAACACAATACATAAAGAGAATGTGGAATATGACAATTATGATTGTGTACAGTATGTGAATATGCTCAGAATCAATTTTGTTCAATGAAAATGATTAAAATTCTTGAAATTTAAGGGTCGAGGGCTTAACACTTTGAAAACAGCGAAAAGACTTGAAAGAAAAGGTAACAGATGGATTGCATAATTTTTGGTTTTAATCATTCATCTCAATACTTAGATGTCTAGGGACACCTGGGAAGCCCTCAAAAGTGGATTGTAGCAGTTATTTAATACAAAACGTTATTGCTTATAATTAAATTTTTTTTATCAGTTTCTACATTTGCCAAAGAAAAAATTTGAAATGCAAGTTTGACAGACCAACAGCACAGGTCAGGTTATGTACTTCATTTTTGTACATTGAAAACGTTGGTCAAATGATTCATTAAACACTTTGTTTTCTGGACTGATTACTACTTTTCGATGATAATAGTTTTACCATATTGTTTAAGTAAATTTTTAAGTACATAAACAAATGGTGCTAGATTAGAAAATGTGTTGTAGTTGCTTTCAATGAAACAAATCATCTTTTTGTTTGAATTTGAGAGAATCGTTGATAGAGGCTCAAATAACCTCAAATTTGCCTGGTTTATCATTGACTATAATAATAACTTAGCTATGTGAATAAATGTGAACAAAATTATTGTTCCAGATTTTATATATTTTTCCCTCGATTGTAAAATAATAATAATTATTTACATTATAAGAAAAGAACGGCCATAAGCGTCAATTAATAGTACTGAATTGTTTGATCAAATTGGAATTTTATAAATATTGATTTAGGGCAATATGCCTCTCATCGATGAATCGTAGATTCGCAAAAAAAGGTTTTGTATTTATACATGTGTTTCACGTTGAAAATATATTTGACTGTAAGGGTATAGGCCTAATAATAAACCTAATATGGCTTCGTCAGTTTTTCCTATATTGGAAAAGTGAAAAAAGTCGTACAAAAAATCTGAACTTACTCAATTTATCAGGTGAGACGTCGGACATTTTCGTCTCGTCGTTTGTGCCCATCGTGGAAATGGGTCGGACGGGATCCGTACAACGTTAACCCGAACAGAAAAACCCCTCGGTCCGGGATGGAATATAACAACGACCCCCCAGTTGCCGACCCGAAGCCCTGCGCAGAAGGATATCTTTCCCAATGAACGTTCCACAGAATCCGACCTGTTTTCTCCGCGAGCCGGAGGGGCCAGACCGAAACCAAGTCAACGCCCAAAACTACCTGGTGCCGCCCCCAATTTTAAAAATGTCCTTTTTAATCAAGAATTAACTGTAATCTCGTGTAATAATTTTCAGCATTTACTACATTTATCCAAGCACCAGGGAATATTTCACTAATTCGGCCTAAGTTATAATTAATTAATTGATATGCAAAAAAATTATATATAGTTCACACGAATATCATTTTGTAAACGAAACTAATTTTACCGACGTTAAATCATTTGAAATTATTGTCAGGCTAAAGGCTTTCATGATATTTACAGTTGATAGATTTACCGGTTTTAAATTTAGATAAATCTGAATAAGTCAAATTTTGACGATCACCTGAAGAAAAATTAAGGGGGTAGCGACGTTTTTGGACGAACAGCTGATAACCCATATATTTTTTGTTTAACTCCACTTTTACTCCGTGAGTTTTAATTTTGATTTGTATTTCTTTTACAGGAGAAAAAGCATCTTCAGTTTAGGGATTAAAATTTAAAATATGCCAGAATGCCTTTTTTGATACCATTTTCTCGAAAAATGATTAGTCTATTTCAACCAATATTTTTTAATTTCACTTAATATACTCCGCAATAGTATCTATGTGTTTTTAAAACTAGGAAAACGTTAATTTTTCTCATCAACATAATATTGTGACAAATCTTTACCTTTCTTTATACATGGAATTTTATTTCTCAAATTCTAAGTGTTTTATTAAAAATATTGCTTGATACATTTGTTTGGATAATATTGTTCTACAAACCGAAGCATGAATCGTTTCAATATAATTAAAATTTCACTGTATTTGAGGAACTTTTCAAGGTATTTTAGTAGTCCAAAATGAGGACACCTTTTTGACACCTTTTACTCTATACCAATTAGGTCTATTATAACCAGTCCTTTAGATCTTTTTAAGTTTTTTTCTTAGTCTGGTATAAATTTGTAGATGGGGTGCTTTAAATATATTACATCGTTAATATAAGTTAGCAGGCTAAAAAAAATTTTTTAATTTTTTTTGTATAAAAAATATGTATTTTTTCGCTCCTTGGTATTTTTTAAAAATATTGCTCGCTAATATTGTTTGCTATTATTGTTATACAAAGTGAAAAAAAAATCGCTTCAATCTAAGAGTTTTGGACAAAAGTGTACCAGCTGATGAAAAACACAGCTTTTCAGTAGATGTTTAATTTTGTCCGTTTGCGCCCAATTCACACGATAAAAACGTTACGCACCTATTCCTTTAGCAGTATAAGATGTTTTAGTATGGAAAAATAGTTTTGGACAGCGAATTTTTACACGACTTTTTACGATCGCTTAATTCAGTAAAAGAGAGGTCAAAAAGTTGCCATTTTTGGTACCAATTTCGGCAAATCTAATTGATATAATATTAAAACAAATATTTTTTATATTGCTCTTAGTATATAATGAATTCATAGGTAGGAATCTTTAAAAATATTAAATCGTTAACTTTTTGCAGTAACCTAATTAGCCTAATTTTAAACCATTTTTCTTTTAAAAAATATATTTCTCCGTTTCTAGATGTTGTTTTATAAGAACCACAAGATACAATTATTTGGCTATTATTGCTGTCCAAAATGTAAAAATAATCTCAATACGGCTAAAATATTTACAGAAAGTTGTACGGAAAAGTTAAAAAATACAACTTTTCCGGAGCAGCGATTTTCTGGTGGAGGCAAATTTTTTCTGTTGCTGCCCCTTTCACGTCATAAAAAAGTTTCTTGTTAAAGATTCTTGTAATAGGGAATGTTTCAGTTTGGAATGGACTTTTCTAACACAGAATATATATTAAATGCAAGAGATTTAGTGATCATTTATTATCGTTTAAATCAATCAAAGAGAGGCCAAAAAATTGCAATTTTTAACAGTTTTCTCGGTGTGTGTTTTGAAAATGGACGAGTAAGGATCAAGGAGATAACGCGCCGTCTATTCGACTAATCGTTCCCACGATTTATCGTCAGGGAGTAAATTGCATGTTATTTAATTTATTATTTATTCCATTGTTACAGTTTTGTTTAATTTTTATGCATGTTAAAAATTTATTTATTTAATTTATTTATTTAATTTTTTCAATTTTTCAAATTTATATCGTTATTAACAGCATTAAATACTAATCTGTTCTTCTTTTCTATTAAGTTAATTGTTCTTCAAAATAATTATTATACAATATTTCTGACCTAGATTAAATTATGTCAGAGCTAAGCGGGGGGAAAGACCCTCCTTTCGCAAATGAAGTAGTAACATTCAATGACCCAGATTATACAATGGATCACGATCATCAAAGATCGTCGAAAAAAAGACCTGCAGAATGTGAGAGAATAGGATACAACAAAGTCTTTGTTACTTCGGCTGCTGAAATGCAAAAATCGAAACTGGATAGAAATGCACTACTTTCTTCATTAGCGCTACAAGGTCGACGATAAGGGCCCATTTATTGCTTCATTGAAAGCTCTAATTCGCATGTTGGAAAAATGAACCCTATGAAATTAGGAAAAGTCATATTTAACTCTAACTTTACCCACAAGGATGATATTATGAACCATAAAATGGGCGTTATAAGAGGTGTAGAGCCTGACCTTCCGGAAAATGAAATCCTGAATGTTACAAAATCTCCCGTTTGTGTAAAGTCGGTGAGGAGAATTTCAAAAATTTTCTCTGAAGAAAATAACCAAGCTCGTAAAGTTACTTTAGGTACTTGTATTTTGACTTTCGATTCACAACTGTTGCCCGAATCTATTACAATCTACGGTTCGAGGTGTAAAGTAGATCCTTACGTACCACCTCTCCGACAATGTCGCAAATGCTACCGATTCAACCATTTTCAAGATCAATGTAGAAGTAAACAAAGGTGTGAAATTTGCGGACTCACTCACGATGAAAAATCTCCGTGTAACAATTCAATGAAGTATGCGAATTGCTCAGGAAATCACAAGGCCTCGGATAAGACTTGTCCTGAATATGTCCGCCTTATTTCATAGAAAAGACAAAAAGCGATATCATCCACTCTGTATTCTACTGTTACGTCAAATAAATTTAATTTATTAGCTAATCTGTCGGATTTTCCTCCTCTGGAGCAACCGACTGAAAATGAACAACCTACACATAAAATTCGCTCGATGAAAAACTGGTCGTCTTCCAGACATAGCCCTTATGTGACCAAAAAAGCAAATTTAATTAATAAATTAGAACAGCCTAGTCCCCCAAAGGCTTCAGATAGAGCAAAACATCTCCAATCCAAGAATGTGTTTTCGAGTCCAAAGATCAATCCCAATTCCGGTAAAGGCGAAAAAGAAGATGCATCTTATTATTTAAGCTTATTTAAGAAATGTTTGCAGGAAATTGAAAATGAATCTGATAATCCTGAAAAACTTTTTTAAAAAATCTTTGTGGTCTGCCAAACAGTTATTAAAGAAGACGATCTCAATAAAGATCGAGACGTTGGCTAGATAAAGAAAATGTTTTTCTGAAACCTACATCACACCAGACCGCATCTCACGATTTCTGAATAGTTATTAAAGACTTCGATAAGATTATTAACTCAACACCTCATGAACAGAATCCAGATATTTAGTAAAAAATACAATAAATAAACAAAATGACAATTAATTCACAAAAATTAAATTGTTTGCAATGGAATTGCCGTTCACTTATTCCAAAAAAAGGCTTGTTGGAAAAACTGATCAATTATCAATCAATATTGTTCTACTGTCCGAAACATGGCTTACCTCCCAACAGAAGGTGACTTTCCAAGATTTCCATTTTGTGCGAAAAGATAGATTTGACGGATATAGTGGGGTTGGTTAACTCATTCGAAATCGATACCTTTCTCTCCCATTAGGTTAAACTGAGTTATAAGAAACGTTATGTGCGTGGGTGTTCAGATTAAAGTAAAAAAAATTGCATCTCCCTTAAGTATAATATCGATATATAACAACAACGTAAATAAAATTACTTCTTCAGATTGGGAGAGATTTGTAAATGATATTCCTAAACCCTTTATTCTTGCAGGGGATTTTAATGTCCACCACACAGCATTTGGATCCGATTGGTGCGATGCAAATGGACGCTCGCTTATATCGTAGAAGCATTGGAAAATCAAAATGTTTATTCAAACGATGGTTCACCACCTCTTTCGTCCTTCGGCTCTTTCAAGAAAATCAGCTGTTGACCTAACTTTGCTAAGCTCGGATTTAGCTCCGAAAGGGCTTCGGCAGGTTTTGGATGACCCTATGCGTTCGGATCATTTCCCCATTCTATTAAGAATCGAGGATGTGGAAATCCCACAAGTTGTTCTATCAAATAGCAAATGGAACCTTAAAAAAGCAAATTGGTCTAAATTCAAGGAAATTTCCCAAATTTTTACTGAAAATTCCGATTACCCTTCGTATGAAGAATTTGAGCATATTTTAAATTCCGCAAGCGAAATAGCCATTCCTAAACTTAAAAAAACGCAGGGCCGAATAAAATATCTAGCTAAATCATGGTGGAATTCTGATTGTGAAAGTTATTTAAAAGGGAGAAAAACACCCTTAGCTGTATTTAAAAATTGTCCATCTTTACACAGTTATGCCGAATATAAACGTGCCAACGCAAGATTCCTCAATGCAGTAAAATTGGCAAAAAGATCTATTTTGCAGGAATTCTGTAATTCCTTGAATAAAAACTCTCCATTATCCATGATTTGGTCAAAATTAAAATCTTTAAAAAACTCATCAAACAACCGTATTCCTATGTCAGTAGAACCTTGGACGAATGAATTTGTACAAAACCTGTGCCCTCAGGGCCCAATTATTAACTTAAATATAACAAATTCGCACTCGTGTACAGCTTTAACTCGAGAATTTACTAAGTCCGAACTTGCGCGTGCTTTAAAAAAAGTAAATAATTCCGCACCTGGAGCTGATTATGTTCATTATCCCATTTTAAGCAACCTGTCCTCAGTATGTAAAAATTACCTCTTGAATGTACTTAACAAAATTTGGAAGAGAGAAATTCCTATCCCCGAATCATGGAAAACCACATTTATAACACTAATTTTGAAGCCTAACAAGGACCCAAATGATTCCTCGTCTTACCGCCCCATAGTGTTTACTTCATGTGTTCTAAAGACATATGAAAGAATGATTAAAAATCGTTTACAGTGGTGGTTAGAACGGAACAAATTACTCCCTAAGTTTCCGGGGTTCCGTAAAGGCCTGTCAGTGCAAAACGCACAGGCTAATTTAATCTGTGATATTTATGAAGCGTTTACAGAATCGAAAACACTCTTGGCCCTTTTCGTAGACATCACGGCAGGCTATGATAATGTTGATTTGGGTCTCCTAGGAGAAAAATGTCCAGCATTGGTATTCCTGCGGAGGTAATTAATAATATATTAAGAATTTGTGGGTAAAAAAATCTTATAAAAATAAATGATTCTTCATTTGCTCCTTTTACCACATATCAGGGACTCCCCCAAGGAGGAATTCTAAGCCCCTTATTATTTCTGGTCTATGTGTACGATTTGGCTACTTGCATCCCACCCTCAATTAAAGTAATTCAATATGCTGACGATATTTGCCTCTATACAGTTCACAAATCTGTAGAGGCGGGAATTCTGGCGTTAGACGAGGGAATGACCACATTTGCTCACTGGATTAACACCAACAATTTATCAATATCGGCTCCAAAGTCATTTCTTTTTCCTTTCTCTAGGAGGATGAGTGTTCCTCTAGGAGACTCAGTGGTTTTGGGTGGATATTGTTTTAAAGTATGTAAGTCAGTTAAATTTCTCGGCCTCAATGTCGACCGTAAATTATTGTGGAAAGACCACATAAACCAGATAATCGAAAAAAGGGAAAAATATTTGAACATTTTGCGATACTTCACTACTACGAAATGGGGGGCTGACCCAAATGTGTCATTGTTGTTTTATAGGGCATGTATCCGAAGCACTATAGATTTTGGATGCATTTTTTATGGAGGTGTAGTGAAGTGCACTTGAGGAAACTTAACGTACTTAGAAATAAATGTATCAGAAGATGTTTGGGATTTTTTATCAGACACCCCGATAAAGGTGCTGGATTGTGAAAGTTGTGAACCCCCTCTGACTTTCAGAATTGATAAGCTGTCGGCAAACATGGTCTTAAAACTAATGTCCAGTAACAGCCTGGTATACAATAAAATAGCATCGCTAAACGTTAGTATCCTCACAAAAAAATACTGGGAAAAGAAAAAACTCCCTCCCTTTTTAAAAGCGTATTTGGAGACAGTGAAGTTCAATTTTATTTTATATAAACAGGACATTTTGCCTACATATGAATTGGAATTTGAAACTCTTTGTGCCGAATTAAGTGTTACATCGCTGAGGGATTACTCCCAGGTCCCTCCGGCGTCTGTGAGTTCAATGTTTCTTTGTGACGTTTTGTCTTTATTCTCATCTCCATACCTTATATTCACGGACGGATCAAAAACGGAGGTTTGAGTAGGATGCGCGTGGTACGATCCACAGAAAAACAAACTCGAAAAATATAAACTTCCCCCAGAGTTCAGTATATATGCTGCTGAACTTTTTGGCATCTTTAAGGCAGTAGAGTATGTATACGAAGAAGATGTCAAAAGTGAATCATTATTAATTTTGTCAGACTCAAATAATTCCTTGGAGAGTCTGAAGAATTTTAACCTTAATTCAGATAACAACGGTCCTCGACGTTAAATCGTCAAAAGGAGTGTATTCGATTCCTGTGGGTGCATGGTCACTCCGGCAACAGGGGTAACAATATAGTAGACGGTTTGGCCAGAGAGTCCGTACTAGATGGTATAGTCCTTGCAAGATGCAAAAAGTGCAATTAAGACCCAAAATTGGATAGTCGCATAAGTATAGAGAAAGTATACAAACCGGAAAATTCTACACTTCTATAAACCCTCAGTTGTCTAAAAAGCCTTGGTTTCAAAATGTTCAATTTTCCAAGAGGGATATCACAATTATAGATGGGCTTAGGTCTAATCATGGAACTTGTGGAATTTACCTTCATAAAATAAACCAGAAGCAGAACGATCAATATAAATTCTGCAAAATCCCTGAAGATTTAGAACATAAGATCATGATCTGTTCAGGGTACTTAGTTGAGAGGAACTATTTTTTTGGATGGTTATGCTGTAAGAAGGAAGTGCCCAAACCTATAAACTATAAGTCACTTTTAGCCTTGAACAACACTGTAATATATGGACATCTCCTATATTTTGTTTATAGGTGTAACATGAAAATTTGAAATGAGTCCCTTGCCTTAACTAGGGAGAGCTGTGTCTGTTGGGGGCTGGGCGCGGCTCTGGCTTGTCTGCGGTGGGCGGGTGGGGTTGGTAGGGCTCCCTGAGCAAGTGTGGCTCCGGGGGTTTGGGAGATGTGGACTTTTCCACATATCTCGATGTAAGGTTTTTATCCACATCTCCTAAACGGTCCCTCGTAATGGACTTAAAATTAGACCTTCAAGATTGAGAATAGAGAGAAGAGCCGCGTTGATGGCGTCTGGCTACTGGTGGATGCACGGCCCTGAAAGTCGGTTCGTTAGCTAATGTATAACAAAGAGGCCACCAAAAAAAAAAAAAAAAAAAAAAAAAAAAAAAATTTAAAAAAAATATATATATAATCTATTTCGTTTACTACTCCATAGGTTATTCCCTCTTATTTCCCTTGCTATGATACGAATTCATGTCTAATGTATTAAAACATCGAATCGTTAATTTTCGGCAGTGACCTAAAATTGTGACAATAATTGTACGCCTTTTGTTTTCCTACAAAACAGTTATTCTTTCGATCCTGGGTGGTTATTCTGGGTGCTCTACATAATAAGAATCATCAATTGGGAATAAGAATCATTTCCATACGATTAAGAATTTGGGGAAAAGCATACCGAAGTAAAAAAAATATAACATTTCACGAGATGCGATTTTCTGCCCCAGTCAATTTTTCACGCTGCCCAATTTACGATATAATAAATTGCTTATAGACGATTTTTAAGTTGGGAAGGTAGTTTTTGACACAAAATATTTATAAAAGACTACTGTCTTTAAAAAGCTTAGAGAATAACTTGTTGCAAGTTTATCAAGGCAAGATTACGAAAACACTTGATTCCCAACTTTCAAAAACTTATTTGAAGAACTGTTAAATCTCCGAATTTCATGGAGGTAGTTTCATTTTATGCCCAAAAATGTTGTAGTTTAATTGAAGAATTTATTAAAAAATTGGATCTTTTGACCCCAAAAACTGGCTCCTTCAAACTTTACAACGCAATTTTTTGTTAAACTAATTTTATATAATGATTGTCAATTTTTTCCACATTTTTCTAAGTACCAGGGAATATCGGGAATATTTTATTAATTCAGCCTAGCTAATAATTAAAAAATAGAAGAAAAATGATTACCAATATCGAAATTCCTTTGAGATTTGTACACATGAATGACTTTAAATACAAAATGCCGTCGGAGGTGGTCAAACTTGGAGTTTGGGTATGTGTCATGAACCGTTTAGATTAAGGATATGGTAGAATATTAAACGAGCATTAATATTTAAAGGGGTTCGTCGACTCTGATTCCTAAATTACTCGGCGATTTATTTCATTGACGTTCTTAAACTGGAGAAGTTTTAAAAATTTAGGTGACCGTAGAGAATATTGATAATTTGTTATCTTCAATTTTGACTCTGTAAAGCTTTCAATTGACAGTGCTCCTTGAAATTTTGATTTTTTCGTCGTCGAAAGATTTTCTGTGTTCTTTAGAAAGAATTTTTTATCCCAAATCGGCTAATTTAGTTATGAACGGTCTTGGATTGGGACTTAGCTAAAGTGCAGTTCAAGGTACCCCAGCTACAAATATGTTAATGATGTTTTTCTGTTTATCAACAAAGTCTAATTAAATTTGTACCGTGATAAAATTTACTTTAAATCACAATTAAAAAACCGCAATCATTATTAGACATTCAGGTGATAAAAACGTCCTAATCACAATCTTAACTGATTGTTTCATTAGGCCTTCAACAAATTCAAATTTATTTTTCTTGAAAATAGTAAAATTGTATAACTTGTTTGTAACCGTTTTAAGTACAGAATTAACACATATGATGTAATTGAGGGCAATCACAGTTACATGATATATTATTTACTACACGTTTGTTATTGAGGTAAATGTTGCATAAACTTTACTATTTAAATAACCCAAAATAAAAAGAAGGTATTTTTTTGGTATGTAAAACTAAACGAGCTATTTTGGAAATATCTATCGTTTTTCTAAACCGATTTTGAAATTACTTCCTCTATTTTTCATCTGTAAATGAAAACTGTCACTATTTGAAAAAAAATTATAGCATTAGTTGAAAGTAGACTTATGCTTCTAGATTAAAAACCACGTTAACATTTTTTTTCTTGGTTGAATAGTGAGAAAACCAGGGGATAAACTAAGTTGACGTTCTATATTTAGGAAAATAGAAAAGGAATATAGTTTAGCGATGTTTTTTTTATTCGAAAAGCTCTACCGATTCGTCGATCTGGGGGCTGTACGAAGCCCAACCAAGTAGGGGCGTGTCTAATTAAAGCCTCCAACCGCCTTGGTTTGGTGGAGGGGCCCACCAACTATAGGGAACTGCACTAGCAAACAATCTATACCAGGGGGAGCTGGAGAATTGGGCGTTATCGGTCATGGGGTGAAGATGTACGCCGGCAACGCGGTGAGCAACCGATGGCTTCATGACGGCTCAATGCCTCAATGCCCCCTAATTCGATGGGCACGAGGAAGGACTTGCCAGCCGAATGTAGAAGATGTGTGGCTGGCATACAGATACTATCTCACGTCCTTTCTAAGTGTCCAGAGAACCGCTTGAAGGTTGTAAGAAGGCACGGTGATACCTGTTCTCCAGGTCTTAATCACCGGTCTCCATGATACCAGGTCGCCGTCGAAACTCCCCTCCGGTGACCGGAAAGGACATGTCTCCGAACCGATATCCTTGCACCCAATGAGGATGGAGTATTCTTACTAGACCTCGCGGTACCGGGACTATTGGATCGGATGGCGGACCTCATAGCGCAAAACTTGAATTGAGGGCAGCCCTCACGGAGCTCCACTTTCTTTAAATAGTGGGTGTAGTAGTGATAGCAAAAGGATGCATATCTGAGCGTACTAACGCTCTCAGGGAACTCGGGATTCCTTGCTTCCCCGAGAAAGCTCCCTAGATTACTCCACACCCTAGCATCGCTGAGGTTCTTACTCTCCACAGCCTGCGAGAGAAAACGCAACTTTTTAACCTCTCGTCCAACGAATCCGGCTGTTTAGAAAAATAACTGAATGCGATGAACCCAGGCTAGGATGACGGTACAAGCAATGGACCTATGGTGCAGGAGAGTTGGAGAGTTGCTAGCTCCAAAGTACGCAAAAACCGGCGTATGCTGGAAAGAGATTTATTACGTAATTTCAAATCAGGAAAAAAGGAAAACAGACAAAAGAAGAGATTTTACCAATTTTTTTTTCTTGAAAGATTCAACAAATTCTAATTTGCATGAACGGGCATTATAATAATGATGACGAAAATGATCACATTGTAAGATTTAAACAAATAATGAAACTAAAATGGTTGTATCAACTACAATAATTGTAAATGTGATTACACAAAATGAAATAAAACGATAAAATTGCGAAGTCTAAATAAAAAGACACATCGTCTAAATCATTACAATCGTGTGTCTCAAAAAAAAAAAAGAAAAAAAAAAGGAAAATGAACTAAATAAAAAAATGTACACGATCAGTGTGAACGCAAATGAACGAATCAACCTAAATTAAAATGCTGGCGGTCAAGAAGGGTTATCCGTCAACTATCTCTTACATACACATTTATTTGAGGCGGAAATATATTGAAGGCAGCGTACGAGAAAGAATAACGTCATTGTCTTATTAGACCGTTGAACAATAGAATACTTACACGAGAACAGAATCGAGTGAAGAATGTTTTAATCTTACCTGAAACAAATTATCCTTCGTTAGCAAATTTTTTCTAACACTTATACATACAGTATAACATGTAACTGCACATTAGGAAAATCATCAAGTGCTGAAGTATAATTGTGTGTTAGAAGAAGGAATTAATTCAGTTGATGGAAGTAAATAAGAAATATACGAAAGACTGATTTATTGTAAAAAGAATGGATTGGGCTTTAATAAAGTCATGCTTTTAAATACACTGAAAGAAAAAATAACTGGACTCCAGTATTTATTTGTTTATTTTTCATAATAACTAGGTATAAAAAAGTAATAGTTGACTAAAAACGCAATAATAATATTAATGACTTGTTGTTTACCTTCATAGAATGTTCCTAACTCTTTACCACCTTTAAGTAAAAAATTAAAAAATCATTTCTATTTCATCCGTTCCAGAGACAACTAAATGAGCGAATTATTATTTTTTAATTGTTTTCTTTGATAAAACAATTAATTTGAGTAAAAAATCATGAATAATTATTTTTTCTTCTTAAAAGCATTGTTTTAAGTCGAGAAGATCGTGTCCGGGCAGAAGCTTTGGCTACGGACGGACGTAGCGTCCGTTACGTAAGCGCTCTACCATCCCCGATGTTCTAAGCGGTTTAGGGCCACCGAAACTCTTGACCGAAGAGTGTAAGAGTGAGACCGTAGTGGTCGACCGCGATGTCTAAGACAATCGTTTTATTCCTCTTACCGCACTACCTAACCGTCATTTAACAGCTTCCTTCATAGGTAGTCAACTCCAAACATTACGTAATGTACGGGTGAGCTCTAAAACAGTCATCAGAAGGCTTCCAGAGAAAGCTTAGCTTCTAAACGTCTGGTCCTCTACTACTGAAGAGTACAAAGGCGATTATTAGAAATGATGAATGGTGGAGTGAGTGCAAATTAACATCTCGCTTGGACACTTGAGCAAGGGGGGGCTGTTCTCTTTACAGACGAATGGCGGTTTGATATGTGGCAATCAGATGATCGGGACCTCGTGGAGAAGACGTGGAGAACGCTTTGCTACATGTGCCTACTACTACTGTACAGCCTTTTCAAACTGTCCGTTATAGTATGTGGTGGAATCAAGATGTGACACGATGGCGATCTGATCCATGATTTCTTGAGCAACCTCCAGTATGTTAGTAGTGATCGAAGACCCTTCAGACAGTTGTTCTGGGAATGCTAAGCACCACGTACTTCTTCCATCTTCCAACAATGCTATGGTTCTGTATCACATAAAACCACCACTCAAACAAATTTGAAACTTAAAAATGATACAACTTAAAAAAAATCAAACCACCTGAACATTAGAAAGAAGCTTTACAGAAAAGCCAAGAAAGGAGAAATTGACTATTCAAAGATTTATTTATAAAATCCAATTATAAACACAAATGGGAGATTTGATCTCTGGTTTATTTACCTCTAATCCTTTAAAACAGACCAACTATTGTTATGACATAATCAATGCAGGATTGTCTGAGATAATTAAAATTGTTAAGGTTTTTTTGCCTCGTAGTGTAGTTTGAAATAAAGAACTAAATACGAATATCGGTTGTTTTTGTCTTTGAGTGTAGATTCAAATATTTATGGTTTAATCACAAAGAATATTTAAATCTGTTAAATCTATTTTCTGTGCTCAACCTGTGTTATTATCGAAACAAGATAAAGTTAAGAAAAAAAGAAAAAATACGTGGTAGAGTGCCAGAGAAGTGGTTCACCAGGGGGTTGAGATAAGAAGATAAGATTTTTCTCTGGAAAACAAAGGACGTTTGGTAAAAGCGTCGATAGACGGCGGCCAATCTAAAGCTTTAATCGAAAATAATCCACGAGGAAAGACGCAATAACACATTGTAGTTTCCAATTTAAAAGGAGCTTGTTTGTTAGCCCTCTCAACGGATTCGTGGTGGTACGTGGTGGTACGTGGTGACGCCCCTGGCGGGAACTTAGACAGAGACTGTCTTCTATTTGTGACTTGACCTTCGTGAAGCTTGCGTATGGCCAGCGTTATTACCCCCGGCCTCACGGGAGACGGTGGACCGGACGACAGCGTATAGGCGTTGAGGACGCGATGATTATACTGGATAGTCCCTCGAATGCGTGAGTAAGCGAACGGAAACGGGTAGTGAATCGGTTGCTCTGACTCGAGTATGCTTTGCATTGTTGTGCGTATGACCGGCGTGGTACCCTTGGGGAAGCGAAGGATGGGACCACCAAGGCTAAGCCTATGGCGTCCCTCGAATGCGCATAGCAGGTGAAGGCTGAGCTCGATAAGAGATTTTACCTTAGGCGGGGTTCATCTGGGGTGTGGTTAGCAATTCCACTTTAAACAAAACCGCGGCCGGGGCCCGGAAGTTTCTACGCTGGGCAAGCCCAATACTCTGGGAGCTAGAGACGCCTTCTCTATCTAGGGAGTACACGGGAGAACAGCTGATGTATTTCGGCTTGTTAGCCCTTTGCGTGCGGCATACGACCCGTTGGACAATGCGGGCCCGACCATTCGGAGTGGACAAGCGGAGAGCTAGATTGTCTTGGCCCTAGGGGCTGGGGCGCCTCTACACCAATGTTGCGGCGTTAACACCATTCCGTCGTATGCGCAGGTGCGTCAGCTCTCATCTTGAGAATCAAAAGGCCGAATAGGCCAGGTGCGGACGTTAAAGATCCTCTTGTTTTGTGACGAAGAGTTCTCGGGAACCTCATGTTAGCCCTCTCAATATTTGGGTGGCTTCTGTGATTTACCACAGGACCTATTTCTTAACATTACTAAACGAAAAATCATGATTGTCCCATTTTAAAATCCGTAATATTTGTACCTTTAAAAAAAATCGGAATATGAGAAAATAAACTAACAGACTAATCTAATTAGATTTTTATTATATATATTTATATACATGTTTTATAATAATAACAGATTTTTTTATTATAATTTTTTAAAATCCTGATTCGATATAATCTTGCAGATTTGTTGTATTATCCTTACCTTCTTTCTCTCAGCTTATATAGTTTTTAGCTTAAGAAACAATGTTAGTAGTTTAGGTGTCACTTGAGGCAGATATTTTTATCCCTCCCTTCTCTCAACCTTACCAAACCTAGCCCCACCACTGGTCATCGGGTCTGACGGTGGTGAAATGATGACGTCAAACTTTATCTGGCGTGACACCATATGACACGTCATCATTACACAACCACATCAGACTCGACGACCAGAAAAGTGTCACCATGGGTACATGACCCAACCTTCTATTTTTGAGGAACATGTTTGTGCACGTCACTTACGTCACTTTGCCGGTAATCTGACCACGCCTGCTTGACCGAGATTGCCTCGCCCTCCGTTTTAATTTGAAGAGTATGTAGGTGCATGGTGGAATTTTCCAGGATTTTTTAAACTTCTTGCGGGTATATATTTTGTTGTAAAAATAGAAGGTGTAATTCAACTAATCTCGGTGTAGGAAAAGAAGAAGAAAACAATGAAATTATTTTAAAAAGTATTAATTAATTTTAGAATTTTTTAAAAATAAATGCCAAGTTGATTTACGTCCTTGGTACATCAAGCCTATTCTTCTCGAAGTGTTTTCGTTGTGGTATTTCATGACTTCATCGGTGAATACTTTTTGGAACCTGTTTGGTAGAAATACTGATGATGGTGTTTCAACGCTCAGCGTAGTAGATCCGATATAGTAGGTCCGATATAGTAGGTCCGATATAGCGGATGTTCGCAATTACTGTAGTTCCATATTTTGTAGGAATCCGATTGAACAATTGAATTTCGTACGCGAAACCTACTTTCAGCTCAATCAGTCGTCCAATGCGATTTCGATTAACATCGTTAAAACCACTAGCTAATAGGAAAGAGTTAATTTTGTTTCCTCCCTAGTTGTGGCGGTGATGTCCTGAAAAAATCTTCTCATTTGGTTGGCAGCTATCGTCAGAATGAATAAAACACAGTAGGGGTTATACCAACCTCAAACCCTCATATCACCAGTTTGCAAGCATGTTCACCCCTACAGTCACCTTGGTGCATGCTCATGATTGTTTGGTCTGACAGAAAATGTTTTTCGCATCTCTCTTGGTGTTTTTAAGCGTCCTTACTACGTCAAAGTGGAGATAAATCAAAGAGGATAGTTTTAAATAAATTTCACATAATATTCGTGGTTTATGAGTGTTCTACGAGCTCGGCATCATCAACTACATCATTCATGGATTACGGGTGTTTTACCAGCACGCCGGGACCAAGGGACTATGAACACAATCATACATAGTTTTCGAGACTAGTGAACCTCTAACACACATACACACACAGACATTATTACAAAGAAATTTATTAAACAAAAGAAAAGAAAAAAAATTAATAGAACAAATTATCGTAACAACTTTTAATTTAATTTAATTTTTTTATTAAACGCAAAAGTATTTTTCCTGAAAAAAGGAGAAATCAAGCTGAAAATTACAATCATTGTAGCAAGTGGTTCGTCACCATCCATTTGGACAATGCAGGAGGCCAAAAAAGACTGCACACTGGAGCTATAAAAGCGTAACGTAAATGTCGTGAATAATCTTCGTCAGTTGATGATAACATTAAACTTTTAACGTTTGAACAACCGAAATCATCGAGGTCAATCACATTATCGGTGAAATGTGAAAGAAATTTCTTTTTTGTAACTGTTTCACAAATACTTTGTTGTACGGACCTAGACCATGTATAATATTCTTTAAAAGATGGTATTCTACATCGCCATCACTCTATTTCAATTTTTTGAAATATCAATATAGTCAATGATTTATTCTAGGACTTGTATTTAATTCACATTTCTCCGGCGGGTTGAAAACCCCATGTTAACTCAGATGATGATGATTGAGATATACTATCGACAATTCTTTTAAAATATACGCGTTTGTTGTCCACAGAACATTGTATTTCTACGACACACGTTTTGTCCGAAGACATGGTGAGGAATGAATTGAAACTTTCGTAAAATTTATACCATTTTACGGACGATATTGAAAAAATGTATGGTAAGGCAACAAGCAGTCGTATCGGGAGGAAAGGCGTTGCTCGTTTCGAATTCGAATCTTACATCTACCGCATCTGCTTTAATCGATTCCGACTGTTGGGAACAATCTATTACGACAAGAGGAGCTTGGTCCCTGTACTGAGACAGGGAAATTAAAGGAACAAAAAGCAGAGAAGTGGATTCAGGTCGGAGTATAAATTATTTTGGAAGTTGGCACCCATATAACATTCCGTGTTGGTTCTTTGAAAATTTCACGTTCAAATCGCCGTAGTGATAAAATTTCGAATTAAAAAAAAAGCTTTTTGTTCGTCGACCAACAATGGTCGAAGTTACTGTTATCCCTCTGCGAATCATTTTTTCTCGATGTCTGAAACGCCGAAATTACAACACAGTTTTTGTTTCATCTGAGTTAAATTTTTTAATGACTACAGCTGTCTTGTGTCGTAGGAAGTACAGGGTAATCTTTTCTTTTTAAATGCTTAAATATCACTTTTTTCTGATATTCGTTTAAATATAGGTAAGGTATTCTTCAGGAGAGATTCGTCAATTTGATTTTCGCCTTTTCTGGTTAATCCATTGCGGAAATGCAAGAATTTTCGTCCCGTCTAGATGAATCAATATGAGTTTCTGTTTCATGTTGATGATCACTTTGTGGTAATCTTGCGCAAAACCAAGTAGCAATTGTAACGGAGTGAACATTGAAATAGGCCTCTGTCAAATTCAGACTTAGCAAGTTTTGTTTAACAGTAAATTCTATTTCCGATTTACAGCTCTCCTTCCGGTCTCTTGGAAGAGACAATAAAAATATTAATCTTTATATAAGCTGGTTGCAATCTATCGCCCCGAAACCACGTTTGGTCTGTGTTTTCTTAGTCGAGGTGTGTTTGCGAGCAGGAGGAGCCTCGTATTTAAAAATAGAGGATATTATCGGTCACTTTGGATGCATTTTCATAATTTTTATCTCTCCGCTGCTACTATAATGTTTTCTATGAGCGTTTCTATGTGTTAGTATATTTTATATTGTTTTCCATCGTCGTCATCGACAATTTTCACTTTTAGATTTTTCATAAATAACAATTCCATGACACCCGGCGTGGCGATATATCTCTATCTCCTTATCACCCACAGTTACTATACTATCGCCTTTTAAAAATTGTGTTCCATCGTAATGTATCCATAAATGTCATATAACCGTATTAAGTTGTTATTTAATAATTTCATGCTATAGTTTGATGGAGTCTCGCCTATTTTTTCCAAAAAACTAAAGTCGCCCTTATTACATCCGGAGGTTTTAATTCTTACCTGTTGCGGAGTGTACTCGAAGATATCGGGCTAAGAAAATTTGTCAGCAAAAGAACGTTGAGACTGGCAGTTATCATATCTCTCATGCTGCTGCTGCAGTTGTCGTTGAATGAATTTTCTAGGCGGAGAACATTCCAACATACCGGTGCTCATCACTGAGGACAAGTCAAAATCTCATTCGCCAGCATATTGGTCACCATGACTCGAAAAATTTAAAATGTGTAATTGAGATTTAAATATGCTCATACACTTGGGACTTTTCTTGAAGCGGGTCAGTAGAACTGTTTTGCTTTTTGCGAGTCTTCGTCTTCTGTTTTTGGCATTGACCTATTGTCCTCAGCCATGTGAATAATTCCTTAAATTCACTAATTTCGTGGTCCGCTTGACCAATTAAATCATTACAATTAATTAAGGTTTTTAGTTGAGATGAAAAAAAGTTAATGCACGAGCGGGATTCGAACCCACGATCTTTGGCTAGATACGCCGCTGCTCTACCACTTGAGCTATCGTGACCTCGATCCACTCGGACATCAACTTCCTATCTCAACCCCACCTTATGAGTTTTCCCTCCTGTTTGCCATTTTTCAAATGTCGTGTAATCGGTTTGGATTCTCGACGATAATTGAAATGGTCACGGAGAGCTTTAGTGAAGTGTACTTCATATTAATTCATTGAATTCACTTCAAATTCAAATGTAAAAAAAAAGGAGGGAAAACTCATAAGGTGGGGTTGAGATAGGAAGTTGATGTCCGAGTGGATCGAGTTCACGATAGCTCAAGTGGTAGAGCAGCGGCGTATCTAGCCGAAGATCGTGGGTTCGAATCCCGCTCGTGCCATTAACTTTTTTTCATCTCAACTAAAAACCTTAATTAATTGTAATTCATGTGAATAATTGTTTAATTGGTCATTTACATTGGTCACAAACTACAAGCAGTTCGTTTTATAAAATCGACCAAAGCCTGATAAACGCTGAAGTTTTCTGTATATATTGAAAAATTGTAATTATAAGGCTTTGCAATTTTGCATTGATCTATCGTATGGAAGTATGGAAAAGTGTCTTTCTTTCCTTTTCATATTTTTTGCAGTACCATACGATATGTTCCGCGTTTTCAACTTTGCTGCGCACCGTACCCAGGTCACTGTCTTCCTGTCCAATCAAGTAGGTATGCTTTACAGTTACAATGGTTTGAACGTAATCTGCCTACTGTGGTAGTACTGAACCGCTCAAACCTTTTTCTGGTGAACCGAGGTTGGCAACCGACCTTAGGGAAGATAGATTTATACTACTGTCCAGTGCTTGAAGATCTGTATCTATTCTGCCACGCTTCAATTGATCTTTTTGTATAACATTGAGGGCATCGTAATGTGATATTTTAAATTCTCTATCTATTAATTATTATTGGCTTTCTCTATGACATAAGAGATATGAGACTTCCATTGTGTCCAATCCAACCATCGCTTTAAAAACTTTACTTTTTTATGACATGGGAACGATATTTCACCGAATGTAACAAGAGCGTCTAGATCAATCCTTCTCCTTCTTGTAAATGGGATTAAAACAGATTTCGCTCATGATATTTTCATATCTTTTCCCGGGCCCAAGCTGACAATTTTGTTATACTATTTCTCAAACTAAGCCTACATGATTCTATATTTTCTCCTTCTGAATAGATACAAATATCATCTGCTAACTGAACGATTTTCGTGTTTTCGTTCAGAATCTTTTCGACATCACTTACGTAAAGTGCATATAAAATTGGACATAGGATATCCCCCTGAGCAAATTCACCACTCTTGAACCACAGAGTCTCTTCCCTACTTTTACAGTGATTTTTCTATCTGAAATCAGATTCTGTTTTTTGAAATTTAAGTCTACTATTTTGAGAGATAATACTACAAAATCAACAGTGTCTTAAGCGGATTCCAGGTGGACAAAAGAGAGAGAGAGAGAGAGTTGATCTATTTTCGGATATAGCCGAATAAGTATCCGTGAGGAATTGACAGTGGGCGTCCGCTGTAGATTTTCCTCGTCTAAAACCATATTGGAAAGAGAGCAACATGTTATTAGTTTCTACGTGCCATTTCATTTGTCTGTGAATCAGACTCTCGAAAATCTTGAGTAAGCATGAGCTTAAATATATTGGGCGGTAAGACTCAGTAGAAATTTTTTTTGCCAGGTTTCTTGATAAGAATGACTAAAGAGACTTTCCATTCTATTGGAATATCGCCAGTTCTCCACATGCTGTTAAAAATGTCTACTAATAATAGTTTGCTTGATTTTGGTAAGTTCTTAACTTATTGTGTCTAGCCCCGGGGAAGTATTAGAGGACAATTTTATTGAGAGTTTCAACTCTTTATATGAAAATTCTTTCAGTAGAAGGTGATCTTGTGGCTCATATTTTGGGATGCTTGTTTGAGCGGCGGCGAATGGTGGCGCCAGTTGGCTGATAAATTCCTCGGACCATTCTCCATGTACTAGAGGAGGTCTATTGGATGATTTCACATTTGAGAGAGTTTAATAATGTTCCATACTTCTTTAGTCGGTGTCTGCCTGTTAAGGTTGTTGCAGTACTTTTCCCAGCTCAATTTCTTATTCTTTTCAAGCCTTTTTTGTTATATGCAACTGCTTTTAGTAGTAAGTGAAGAATTTTGCTTGGCTAGGGATGTTTCTATAGTCAGCCAGAGCATTTTTCCTTGTCCTTATCGCAGATTTGCATTCTTCATTCCACCAGTAATAGGAGAGTCTATAGCTGTTATTCCTTTTTGTTTGGGGGTTAGATTAGATTGGGAGTTAGGCGCTTCGCGCAGGTCTGCAGGTAATAAAATTAGAGTAAGATGTTTCCTTATTTTCTAACCTCCATAAGGATGAACTGTTATCAGATTGGAGAATTTAGGCCAGTCCGCTTTATGCGTGTTCCGAGTCGGAGTTAAGGGAGAACAGATTGTTATATCCTGGTTTACAGTCTGTTCACGGATTTCTATTACTATAGCTACATGGCCTGATTCTAACGAGTCCTCCTGAACTGGCCAATTGAACCTAAGTGTAATGGATCTTTGGAGGCTCGCACAACTGTAGGGGAACCATAATTTAAAAATGTGTGGTTATTGTTCTCGATCACTTCTAACAACCCGGTGCCATTTTTCTTAGTTTTAGAGCATCCTCAGCTACGGTTGTGAGCGTTAAAATCACCCGCAAATATTATGGGTTTTGGAAGGCTTTTTAATAGTTCATCCCATTAATTTTTTACAGCTTTATTATTAGAGGGGTTGAACAGTGAACAAACCGTTAATTCTGCACTTCAGTTATTTGGACTGCAATGCAAACACATGTGATCTTACGGATAGAAGAGATTATTCGAACGTACGAGTAGGGAATATTACTTTTAATCAAAATAGCAGAGCCTCCAAATCCATCATTCCCATCACAACGAATAGTATTAAAACCTCGAAAATTAACATAAGCGTGCTGGATATGAACCTTTGCCGAATGTTCTAGCCAGAGCAACCACATTATACCCATTTTCGATTGTCTGTCTGCTACTCTGCTGTACACGTTATTCGGAATAATTCCTATAGTATCAGGTTTTAAATAATTTCGTCTGTACTAAATTACAGGCAGATACCAGAGTTATGCACTCTTCAAAGCAGTCGGCATGACAATTTTTTATAAAATATTCTCGGAATATCGTCAAGGCTCTCTTAAAATATCTGCATCATTGACACAGTATTCTTTCAATTCTTTGTTATCCCTCAGCCTTTTGTTGACCTGTACCAGTTATTCAAAATTTCTTTTTCTTTTACAGATAGAGTAACTGGAGAATAAATCTGCAGTCGGCAACTCGCCGACATAGTTATAAATAATTTTCAAACCTATTGAACAGATGAGGAAAATAACCTGTTTTTGAAACATGTTGCAGATAATTTCGATAGCGGAATAAGGAAATACTTTAACGAATCGATTACAGTAATAGGTTTGAATTTTAAACTTAAAATTTTACTCCCTCTCATAATGACTTTTGATATAATATGAAGGGAATTGACTTGAGTTTTATAAATATATTGGGAATCAAAACCTTGCGCATTGTGAGCAATACAAATTATTTTAAAAACATTATTGGGCGGATGAAAGAAGATAATCGAAAGAAGATAATAATAATAATTTTAATAGGGTTTTGGCTAAAAAGATGATGTTTTATCTCACAAGACGGACATAAGTTTTTCATATCGTCGACATTTTGACATATCGAGCACGATTGTTGGAAGACGCATTAATTCGGCTCGTGTAACAAAGTATCATCCGCAAGTTTCTTTTCATGCTTTGTCTCGATGTCGAAATATACAACAAATAGTCACTAGAGGGTGTTCGTTTATCTGTTCGCATGTAGCACCAATGAGGATTACATCTGTATCGTTGACAAACTATGCAAAAGTTTCGTCACAATGGTGCGTTTCTTTTCAAAAATCCATGTTATACGTTTTATAATATCGGTCACAACGTTCGATCGATCTGCCCCTGCTACTACACGCTAAATGAGCATCAAAACAGGAGGCTGAGTGAAACTCCCGATTATAGTTTCTACACAAGAAGTCTCGCGTAGAGTAAATGAGTGGTTTCGTCTGGCAAAGCCGGCATACATCTTTGCATATGTGTTTGTTCATATTAAAATAACTCAAATTACATCTTTCTCTATGATACACCCAGTTAAATAATGCTGTCATACTGGTAATGACATTAAAAATGTGCATTTTCGTGTAATAAATTAATTTTCATATTTGTTTCTGAGTTGCTTAGTCCTTTAAATATTCTAACGCGCTTATTATCGTATATTTGACAGACGTTAATGCTTATATATTCTTAAAAAATTTTCAACTCTCGTATCCATGCACCGTCTACCCCTTGTACACCGGCTTTTTGCATTAGCTCTTTTGCCTTATGCTCTTGTTTTTTAGAGTAATCGCGCCTTATAGTCGTACATTTTGGGGATCTTTCCCTCCAGTTTTAGCCAAGACCCGTACTACTACCATCCCTAACCATCCCGACCATTGTAGACCAAGGTAGACATAATCCGTCGAAATAGTAATTGTTACGATCCCTCGTTTCTTACGAGGAACAGGTTGCAATACTGTTACAGTTCTTGGCAATGTTGGGACTGGGTGGGTCTTCAAGGAAATTTGAGATCGCCTGTGAAAATCGTAAATACATCAATGTATAAATAACCTATTTAAGGTTGTTTTTCCCTGATGATGACCTTAAAATAGGTCGAACGCTTGGCAGTAACAACTGAATTCTTTCTTTCTTGAAATTTCTTCTTCAAGACCATTTTTGATACTGGTTCTCCCTGAACTATCGGCATCTGCACGATTGAAGACGAAAGTATGAAATTTTGGGATTGATCGGTAGAGACATAACTTTGAAAAATAGAAGCGATCATGTTCTAGATACTTCCCGATATTTTACTTGCCTTACGGAATCCATCCCGGGGTAGAAAAATTGGAATTGGTAAATGTAAAACCAATTTTATCGTGTGGCCTACTGTTCTTGATGGGATATCCCGTTATGTCGTCCATTGCCATCTCTAACCAAGTAATTTGGCTTTTCTGAGAGACGGATTAATTTTAAAATATATAGTTGTTTTAGCGTAATTAATTTTTTGTATATTTAATTTTGTTTCCCACATTATTTCACTAGTAAACCCCTAAGTAAATTAACACAAAACACAGAAAACAACTAATAAAGTATTAACTAAACTAACAAAAAACACGAAAAAATCTTATAATTAACCAAACAATCTGAAAAAAATAAACCCAATGTAAATTAAAATTTTGCAAAAATACAACTAAATACAGAACAAAAATATTCTTCGGGGTCTTCTTCTTAACGACAACAAAATAATGAAAAGCACTAACTAACCTTATGGAAAATCCTCAATGTAAATTAAAATAGATTTTTTTAGGCTCACCATTGTAGTGCACTACGCGTTAACTGAACTTAGACTGACGTAACATGCATTCACAGCATGACATTCCTGGAAAGAGGAAAGTAACGGAATGAGGCATGTACAAACATGATCATGTAGTACGAGGGTGGGCGAGGAACACTCGGTCAAGCAGGCGCGGTCAGATTACCAACTTGGTGACGTACAAGACATGCACAAACATGTTCGTCAAATTAGAAGGGTGGGTCATGCCCAGAGCGTCATGAACAGAGGATATTCAGACTTATTCAGAGCCCGTCAAGGGACTGACAATGCGTATTGATTAACGCGGTTGCATAATATAATGGCCGTGTTCACTAATGAGGGCCGTGCGGGTTACTGGGCAGACCTAATGCGCAATTAACGTTTGGAGCCTTGGTTTCCCTTGTTTTATGCAAGACACCATTAACACCATATTACAATTCCTCCCATATCACTGGAATTGGTCAAATTGTTTCAATCACCAGGCTCGGCAAGTAACAAATTCTTTCACTCGCAATTGATTAGATATAGTGTGATACAGGAAATTAATAAAAATAACTTTTAGCAGCATATTTGTTATGATTAATAGGAAGCTTTAACGTCGTTGGGTGTTGCTGATGAGAGGGCAGAAGCATTTTAAAATATTTTTTTTTCAAACTTAGCACAAATAAAATTCGATAGGCTGGGCCAGAATTCGAACCCAGCACCGTTAGTTTATCAATATGAGTCAGTCACCTTACCCACTCCCCCTTTTCTAACATTTTCATAACCTTTAGTAGCAGTGTGCTGTATGGCCTATTCTTCAGCCCAAAAAACGTGCCTGCAGTGTCGATTACAGACTATCAGGGTTTTCGAGTGGTCTTCGGCGCGTTTAAAACAAACCTGTGCTATGAGTGACACTTGAACATTTAAAAACAGCCACACAACAAAAATATCCAAAACTTTCTCTTTCCTTTCTCTACTCTATCGAAAAATAGCCAATAATTATGGCGGTGGTTTTGGACGGATTGAGGACTAGGGAATTATTATGGGCCCATTCGTTGATGGAATTTAGGTCTTTTTGGATCTTGCGAATGGCCGACTGAAGATCGTAAGGGTGGAAAGATATGTATATTTGGGAGTCATCGGCGTATAGGTGGTAGTTACAGGACTGGATGGAGTCGGGCAGGGCGTTAATATAAATGGAAAAGGGATAGGAGAGATGCTATAGCCTTGGGGCGCCCCAGATTTAAATGGGGGGAAGGATGAGGTAAGGCCATTAGATGTGGAGACAGCTTAGTGGCGATTGGTAAGGGAGGAATGGACGCAACGGTTGGTACTGTTGGAGCAGGAAGAAGATTCGAGTTTAGAGAGGAGGGAAGAGTGAGGGACAGAATCGAAGGCTTTGGAAAAATCAAGGATAAGATAGGAACTTTCCGTTGATCCATTGCTAAGTGGAGGGTACTGGTAATTTTTATTAGTGCTGATTGGGTGGAATAACCTTGACCGAAGCCAGATTGGAGGGGATTGAGAAGATGGGACTGTTCTAGGTGCCTGGAGACTTGTGCTTGGACTAATCTTTCTAAGAGCATGGATAGGTTTGAGAGGATGGAAATAGGACGGTAGTCCGTAAGGGAGGATGGATTGGTGGTTTTGTTGAAACGGTGGATAAGGGCTGTTTGCCAGGCTGGAGGGAAAACTGAGTTGTATTGAATATATTCATTTCTAGATTATATGTGTAAATATTGAAATTGAATGTATTTATTAGTGTGAATATATAGTGTGAAAAGGCCGATGGCAGAATATAAAAACGTATCGACCTTCAATTAAATTATTTATTAGTGAGAATGTCGAATAATGTGAATAATTTGTAAATAAGAGAATGAGTGAGAGTGTGAGGGTATCTAAGTTTAAAAATTGTATGCGTTGGGAACAGAAATGATCCAGCATTCGGCACCTCCTGGAGCCTAATTTCGGGGCGGAACGAACTGCCAGAAACGAATAAGGTGAAACTTAACAGTCGCTGCCTAGTTTTGGCCTACGAGCACCCGATTCAACTATCCCCGATTTAAAAACTGTTTTAATGTTTGAACTGGGTTTAGAAAGGGTGAGGTACACGAGATAACCTGGTTGTACTAGAAATGGCCATCGGTAAAGCATTCAACAATAAAGAAAAACTACTTGCAGTCTTTTTAGACATTGAAAATGCTTTTGATAGAATCTGTAGAAGTCTAATTCTTGATTCCTTAAAAAAATTCGGAATTGATGGCTACACATACTCAAGTTCCTCTTCAACTTTTTGGAACACAGAAACTTCAAAGTAAGATGTGGCAATACACTATCAATGCCATTCACACAAGAGAAGGGTGTGCTTAGCGCAACTTTGTTCTGTATAGGATTGAATGAGGTCTTGAAACAGATTGACTGGCCAGTACAGGCTGTGTTATATGCAGATAATTTAGTCGTTTCTTGTACAGGAAAACATCTAGTGAGTCTTCAAGAAACAATTCAAGACTTACTACATAAAATTGGTAACTGGCTTAACCTGAATGGCTTCAAGGTCTCCCCCTATAAAACAGTGGCTGTCCTTGTTGCTAAAAGAAAGCCTACGATACTACCAAATCTAATAATAAATGGAACCCCTATTATCTATCGGGATGCAACAAAATACCTCGGTCTGACGCCATGTCATTGGCGTTTTTCGCTTAAGTCCTGGCAATAGCCTTTATGTAGAAGCAGGTGAACTCCCTCTACACTATAGAAGAAAATCACTCGAACTAAAATAACTTGGGGTCGGTCCCCCGGCCTGCTCGAGCGATACCTCAAGCGCCTCACAAACTGTGTGGCCTCGAGAGGGCCCGCCGCGATGCCCAGCACGGTAACCATCCAGTCGCCAGCTGGCAGTACTACGCACCATGCCCTTATACACGAGGTGATAGGACAGCCTCCCCGGTGGCTATTCCGGGGTTCGGGTCCCTGTACTACCTCGCGGCCCGGGGGTGCCGTAACCAAGTTTTCTTCCTGTACCCTCACAGGTGCAGGACTCACGGACACTCAAGCAGACTGGGAGACCGCTACCTCCAGATGAGAACAGTGTGTTGTTGGTGTGGTGATGTGCACTGTGATTTGCGTTTGTTATCTTCGGGTTCCGAGGCCCTTGGCCGCGTGCATCGGCCTGTGTGTTGGTGGTGGCATGCTGACGGAAGACCAACACCGTCCAAGTCTCCCGCCCTCACTCCACCAAGTGTTAGGTGTGTCGGAGTTATGTCCGTACTGGGTCGCCAATCCCAGGACGTGAGACTTTGAGTTCGTCTCAAGAACCTTCCTAGGGACGGTAGCCCTAAGGTGTATATAATGTAAATGTACTTGTGTTAGTGTAGGTGTATGGGTGTGTTATGTATGTGGTCGCAGTTTACCCTCATGCCCGGGAGGCTTCTGCTCTATTAACCATCAAAAGTAAATTTTCCACAAATCCAAGAATCCAAGAGATTTAATACTTGCTATAAAAAATAGTACGAGTACAGCAGTTAATTTTTTGTGAGTCAAGGTCACTGTGGTATAAAAGGCAACGAGGAGGCTGATCGAGGGGCGAAATGTGCTGCATCGAATGGTATTTATGTCCCGGAAGTGCCATGTGAAGACTTCGCTGTTTTTCTTAAATAAAGAATCTGGAACCTCTGGCAATCGGAATGGCAAAATATCGAGGATAACAAACTCAGAGAAATTAAGGAAAGTGTCAGAGAGGGGGATCACGGCAATGGACAGATCTCGAAAAGAAGAAACCGTGCCGGCCTGGCTCAGGATAGGTCACACAAGACTAACACATGGTTACCTAATGGCCAGAGAACCTCCCCCAAGATGCACAACTTGTGGTGAAATAATCACCATCAAACATATTCTGTCATGCAGAAACTACGAAGACATTCGGGTCAAACATAAGCTTGGAAACAATGTGATCGAAATTTTGAAAGATTCCCCAGCTAACATTAGAAAGCTTTTTGAGTTCCTAACTGAAACTGGGTTGACCGATAAATTGTGACAAACAATGAGTGGCTGCCTTTGGTGCGGGCGCTGCTCCTGGGGGGGCCGGTGCCGGTGGATGGGTGGGGCTGGTCACGTGAGCTGGCCTCTGCGTAGAGTTTGACCCCCGGAACTTGGGAGGGCTGCGGATGCTGGCACACCATGCGCAGCCCTCTGAGAAGTCTGCCACTGTCTTAACCACTAAGGTCTTGAGTGGAGAGTAGCTGGTCTGGGTGTCTGGTTCTTGCCTGGTCTTGTGGTGTCCGGTTCGCTGTGGGGGCGCGCCCGCTCTTGATTTACCTGCCCCTCCTGGCTTATCGCTCTCTGTTTTCTTCTCTCATTGAGTAATTCATCATCAAGGCACTTTTGACTCATCGTGCTTGTATGCCTTTATGATTAAATTAAAAAAAAATGTTTGAACATGCTCAGCCTAGTATATAAAACAAAAACATAATAAAAAAATCATTCTCACAAGTAAGAAAGAATTCATCTTAATGATGAATAAGCAAAACCTTTCTGATTTATTGCAAATAATAGCGATCATAATCTAAAAAACAAGGAATTAAATGTGATGCCCAAATTTAAATTGATTTTTCAAATCCTAAACCTCAAATTTCAACAGTACTTGCAATCAAACTCTTGCAAAACTGTGACAACAATATCTCGGTTTATTTTGTCGTCAAACAATGGTAAAAACTAGATTTCAGAAGGGTGGTTGCTTTTGTTTTTAGTTTCATATCACGTAGAGTTCAGTTTTTGTTTAGCTACAGGCGACACTAAATTAAATTTACCGGAATGACCTAGATACCGGTATTTATCGTAGATGCATTGACCTCTGTCTTATTCCATTACTATCCATAGTCATTAACTGATTATATGCAATCCTGTTTTCCCTGGGCGGAGATAATCTATTTTAATCCGACTTTTCCATTTTTGAAATCCGATTTGCCATATGTGCTAATCAAATTTGACATAAATCTTTAAAACAAAATGCAGGATAACAAAGGTAGATTCAAAAAACAGTACTATTGAAATTTGATTTATTACCAGTGTGATTGTCTTACAATAAATTAACTTACATCTGCAATTTAATATGGAAGTGTAAGTCTAAGAAATTTCACTTTCAAGCCACTAAAAAGTCTTAAAAAAGATTAAAAGGATGATATAGGTACAAAAATGACTGACAAAATGAAATTCAAAGAACAATAGACAGACACTTCCAAATAAAAATGGCAAGATGTATTCGTCAGAATAAATAAACCTTATCCTAAAAGAGGGGCCTTATTATGGCATACAGATGGATCAAAAATGAAACATCGAGTAGGGGGAATGATTCAAAGGCCCAAATTTTTACTGAGCGAAACCTTTAGGCCCCACACAATTTTCCAAGCTGACATCAATGCAATAGAATTCTGTGTACAACAAATATTTAAATAAGGATTCAGCGGTTCACACAAGCTCAGACGGCTAAGTAAATAGTACTGATGGCTTTAAACTCCACAACCTTCAATTCAAATTCACTAGTTATAGTGTGCCTCTTGACCAATTAATATATTTCAATTAATTAAGGTTTTTATCTCAACTAAATACCTTAATTACTTCAATTGAAAGTTGGTCTGGGGCCTAAAATATCTTAAACTACTGAAAAACGTAATCAGGTAAATCTGATGTGGGTGGTTGGACACAGGTCACAAGAAGATGAAAGAAGCAAACAGGACAGCAAAATGGCACGCTCTCAGCATCCTATAATGAATTGAACAAATAGACGGAAAAAGATATGACCGCGGAAACTTTGGCTCAAATAAGTGTCACAGTATCATCCTTACTTGGTTTTTTTTTTTAATCACGTGATGATGACACTTTTTGTACGGATCAAATTCTCTGAGGGGCACCTATTGCACCCATGAGCTTCTCTGCGAACCCGGTCCCCCGACTCTGCCACTTTCTTTTAATAATCTTTTTTAGCGAATGAGGCCGGATCGCAGTAATAAGTCGAAGTTATGCCTTAGCCACCTCGTCCGCCTTTTCGTTACCCTCTAGGCCAGTGTCAAAGTACTACCACCGTTTTGCCGAGAGTCGGTCGTCTCAAATCACCTCAAGCGCGTACCAAATCGCGTACAATTCCGCCATGTACACGCTACAGTGTGGTGGGAGCGACCATGAAGTAGACGCACCCTCGCAATACACGGCGCACTCCACATCCACGGAGGTCCACGGACGTGGCGAAACCCAGATTATCTCGATCCGAGTTCCATGAACGCAGATCGGTAGAGGTGCGGCGGTATACACGACCTGGCAAGTACTGAAATATCGTCCTGGACGAGTACGGCCGGAATGACTCAGGAAGGCGTCGACCGGCTTGCGGCTAGAGTTCCGTCCCCAATGGTAATATTCTTTTAAGAAGAACTTTTCAACCACTTCAGGCATGATTAAGAATGTTTGTTGAACGAGTTCGTCTGGTTTCGAGAGGAGGATGGTGTTCGAATAAGGGGAAATTGTTAATTCAAAATATACAATTGTAGTAGAGAGAAATATAAAACCTTTGAAATTAGTTGTTGAAACATTTGGGAACATTGTAATTAGGTCAAAACTGGAAGCCTGGCGCTTTGTTAAGTGAAATATTTATTATAGCAAAATTAAATCATTGTTTTAAACTAAGGGGTTCACTATTAAGATCGCACACTGTATATATTCATAAAACAAATGTGTTTTATTGTCTAAAGAGTAATTTGTTATTTAGTTTTGATGAATATATCAGCACAAACTGTGTAAATAAATCTTTCACTCATAACAGCACTAGCCAATATCAAGTTATATAATGAGTTAAAAGAAAGTTCCCGTTTGAGTTATTTTTCAACTCATCTAATTTATAAGTGTTTTAGTGTGTATCAATTGATATTATCGGAAGAATATCTGTTTGATGGAAAAGCTGTTTGTAAGGGGTAAACACTATTTCATGGAAGGGTTTATAAAGGGCTAAGTTTTCTTGGACTTTGACAATGTTTGGCTCCGTCCTGTTCTAAGGCCAATATCAAACGGCTTTCCTCTTGGATCTTTTTTTCTATTCGTTTTCTTTCAAGTCTTTTGATTTTATACCCTTTTACTAAGAACCAATATGGACAGGCTCTCCTCAAAGAGGTACAACTTTAATCTTTTTATTTTAATTTTTAAAACCGTTTCCCTTTTCTATATAAATAAACCCTTTGACACAGTATAAGTTTACTCGTACAATCTTTAAAAAACCTATTTTTTATTTTGGCCTTTGAATTTCTCGAACTTTACTATCGACACGTAGTCACAATTTTTTGCCAAATTCCTAATAAAATTGCACTCGAGAACTGAAGAAGTATTTAGTGGCATATATTGGGCATTATTAAACAAATCGAGAAGAAATCCCCCTCCCCCTCGGGAAAAGAGGGAATTTCTTGAGGGGAAAAGGAACATAAAAAAAGTATCAAACAGTTTCCTTCTTCTTTTTTTGTTCTTTCTTTTTCACCTGCTCTCAGTGTCAGCGGAATTTCCGACCAAATTGAATTGGGATTGAATCATTGGAAAAAAGAGCCCATTGATTTTCGAACATACCGAAATTGACAACAATCAGTGGTAGACCAATTGAGCTGGTTAGACTAACCAGATATCAGCTTTCGATTAAGTATTTCTTTACTCACTTGTTTTTTCGTTGAAATTAATTCCATCTAAAACTCATATTTTGGTTTATGTTATTGGAATTCTTATTAATTTCTAATATGTTTATGATATCATGTTAGTCCTGTTTAATAATTTCAATCTATTTAAAACATACCTTTTGTTTAAGTTTCAGTGTGTTTTGTTAAAATACACATTCAGGATGACCAGTAAGTCCATTCCCATCTTTCTTAAACCTCGATGGGAACGTCTACCTCATCCCTCGTAACATTATCATGACTGACGTCGTACTTATTTGTTATTACATTTTCCAGCTTTTTTATCCATGAGATTCGAAAATTTGAACGTGTAAACAATATATCCATTAATGTTTTTGCTTTGACGGAAAATAATGACGTTTATCCCATAAAGATATGTGCAAAAGAATTACCCGACCATAGAGATTTACTTTCACTTGAAAATGGGGATCGGAGTCATACTGTTATATTAAGAATTTTGAAAGGCTGGTTTCCCATTAACTCAAACGGCGCAGACATTCGTTTTACACATGTAAAAGATGTTTTACTTATTTCGATAAACGTAGGCAAAATTGCGAGGGGGTATTTCAGGATCATATTAAATGGTGCGAACAAAATAAGGTAGTACGAGTAAAACTTCCGCAACCAGATAAAAACAGTTTGCAATTTGAGAAAATCAAACACCAACAGAACCTACCGTTCGTTATATATGCCGATTTTCAAAGCATCTTGGAACAAATACATACATGCACTCCCGATAACACCAGATCTTATACAGACTATGATCAGTTCCATAAACCTTACAGTTTTTGCATTTACGTTAAAACATCGGACGAAGTACCCATCACCTTGTTAGATGAAATCCCTATACACCCCGTTATTTACAGATGTGAACCAGCTCCCCAAAAATTTATGACCACGTTACTTGGAATCGCCGAGAAAATTAGTAAGATTTATAAACACAACGAGCCAATGAGAATAACAGTGGAGAACAAATCGCATACGAACAATCCTCTTTTTGCTATATTTGTCAAAAACCATTTTCAGATCGAGATAATAAAGTAACAGATCATTCCCATATAGGGAAATTTAGGGGCGCTGCTCATAATTCCTGCAATCTTTTGTTTAGACTTCCAGATTTCGTACCCGTATTCTTCCACAACATGAGTAAATATGACGGTCATTTTCTAATACGTACTCTCGCCATGGATGATAAAAAAATAGACGTTATCCCGAATAGTGAAGAAGTATTCATATCTTTTACAAAACATTGCTCTCAAATAAAGTTGAGATTTGTTGACTCGTATAGACTTATGCCTTCTAGTCTAAACAGTTTATCGAGTAATCTGGAAAAAACCGCCTTTAAGGAGACCATGAAGTTTTTTGAGAAGGACAAAGTAGATTTAGTAATCCGTAAAGGCGTATTTTGTTACGATTTTATAGATTGCCCCGAAAAATTTGACTTGGATTTTTTGCCACCGAAAGAATCCTTTTACAACAATCTCCTTAACAGTAATATTTCCGATAGTGAGTATGAGCACGCTAAAAACGTCTGGGAGAAATTTAATATTAAAACCCTGGGGGAATATTCCGATTTATAGCTTAAAATGTGCTATTACTGGCGGACGTTTCTGAAAATTTTAGGGCTTTATGCCGGAATATGTACGGTTTATATCCTGCATTTTATTACACCGCACCAGGCCTGTCTTGGGTCGCTGTATTAAAATTTACAGGCGTACAGTTAGAACTAATTACTGATTACGATATGTATATGATGATAGAACGTGGAATTAGAGGAGGGATTTGTCATCCGGAAACATAGTAAAGCCAAGGGATGGTAAAAACATAGTAAAGCTAATAACAAATATTTACACAATTTTAATCCTGAAGAAGGCAGTAAATTTATTCAATATTTTGACGTGACAAATCTCTATGGTTGGGCAATGCGTGCGGTGGATTTGAGTGGATCGACCCCGAAACAACATTGCGATTTTCCTCTTCTCCCTACAAATACTATACCACCAGGGGGGAAACATAAAAAACTGTTGATCACATTAAATGATAAAGATGATTATGTAATTCATTACAAATTACTAAAACAGGCTGTCTCTTTGGGTTTAAAGATTAAGAAAATCCATAAAATACTTAAGTTCAAACAATTCTGTTGGTTGAAGCCCTATATCGAGTTAAATGTCGAGAAAAGAAAACGGGCCTCTAACGAATTTGAAAAATCATTCTTCAAATTGATTATAAACGCAATTTTTGGAAAGTCGATGGAGAATATGCGAAATAAAAATTGAGTTAGTAAACTCGGAAAGGTGGATAAAAAAACTTGTAGCAAAACCCACTTTTAAAGACCGCACCATATACTCGGAAAATTTGTCAGCTGTACATTTAGATTTTGATTATATCAACTTAAATAAACTCATATACGTTGGAATGGCGATATTGGACATATCAAAAACGTTAATGTACGATTTTCATTACAATACAATGCAACCCTATTATCGGGAAAATCTAAAACTGCTGTATATGGATACTGATTCGTTCATTTACGAAATAAAATCACACGACTTTTATGAAGATATGCTGACCATTTTAGATCGATTCGATCCTTCTGATTACCCCCAAGATCATCCTTGCTATTCGCTAGCCAATAAAAAAGTAATAGGCAAAATGAAGGACGAGGCGATTGGGCGAGTGATTGAAGAGTTTATCGGGATCAGAGCAAAAATATATTCATTTCCACTTGATGGAAACCAAACAAAAAAGATCAAAGGGATAACCAAAACTGCAGTTGCCCAAAATATATCATTTCAGGATTATTCCAACACTATTTCAAATCAAACAGATCTCCGTACACGAATAACTATTTTCCGATCACTTAAGCATAACGTATATACATCAGCCGTGAATAAGTTGGCCTTATCCCCTTACGAAGACAAACGCTACCAAGTTGCTTTGTATTTTGCCACATGGTAATTACTCCCTATTAGACGATCATTTTTAACATAGTTATTTTAAAAGTTTCTTTTTTTACAATATAACTTTTAATTAAATGCTTTTTATTTTTTTCGCAATATTAAAAAAGAAAATTTTTTTTTCAAAACAAAACTTTTCCGTTACAAAAGATAAAATGGATTATTTTGTTATTTTTTATTTGAAATGATTTTCGTGTAATAGAATGTGTATTTAGAAGGTCACTGCCTCACGACGCTTCCCCACCAATACACCCAGCGGATCTCAAGTTAGTAATTTCAAATACGATAAAAGAAGAATGGAAAAACCGCTGGGCTCGGAAAAATAGGAATAACCCTGCCAAACTGTGGCAGGTTAAGAAAGACGTCGGTCCCTGGTTCACGGAAAATGGGTCAAAAAGGGAAAAGGTCATACTGACAAGACTACGCATAGGTCATACAAGGATTACACACGGGCACCTTCTAGCAGGAAAGCGACCTCAAAGGTGCCCATTATGCAAAGATAGAGTAACAGTCGAGCACCTTTTCAATTGTAGAAGGCTCGACGTTTATAGGCAATATTTTGGAATATCGTCGGACCTGTGCGTAGTCTTGGGGCACGGCAGCGGGCACAAATCGCTGTACCGGTACCTCAGGGCTATAGGGATCTTCAAATGTATATAGTTTATGTGTGTTTGTTCTGTGCTTGTGTTGTGTCTGAAGTGTTTGTGTCGTGTTTGTGTGGTGTTTATGTTATTACATTAGGATGAATGTAATTTATTAGCGTGAAAGGAAGGGGTTATTTACCCCGCCCCGAGGAATATCGAGTACTCTGGGGTGAGTGTGTGATGTCTGGGGAGCAAAAGTAAGTTATTAGCGCGAATGGAGTGGGTTCGACCCCGCCCCGAGGAATATCGAGTACTCTGGGGGAGTGAATGTGACCAGACTTTTATGTTAGTATTGTATGTTGTTTATATTTTACTCTGTTGGAATGAATGTAATTTAAGCATGAAAGGAAGGGGTTATTTACCCCGCCCCGAGGAATATCGAGTACTCTGGGGTGAGTGTGTGACGTCTGGAGAGTAAAAGTAAGTTATTAGCGCGAATGGAGTGGGTTTAACCCCGCCCCGAGGAATATCGAGTACTCTGGGGGAGTGAATATGACCAGACTTCTATGTTTGTGGCGATATATATGTTATGTATTGTATGTTGTGTATCTATTTTTAAATTGACAACCTGAGGTACTAACAAGAGGCTAGCACTTTAAAATAACGACGAAATATACAAGTAAAAGCAGAGAGTCAGTAACCAGATTGAGATGCTCAAATGGCTGCAGTTCAATATAAAATACGCGAGAAAGACAAGAAATAGAACGAATACACGCGGAGGGCCGGCGATGACCTCAGCTGTTTGTCGGCCCATAAACATTCCACTTTATATATATAGAAGGTCACTGGAGGTGGTAAAATACCAGTAAACCTGTATGAATGAGAATTATTATATCAATATTACACAAAAATTTATTTCAAACAAACCTCCTTGATGTATCTCCACTTTGACGTAGTGAGGGGGCTTAAAAACTAAGAGAGATACAAACACTTTATTTAAAAAAATAAAAAAGTAGTATAATCTTTTGCCTGACCGTCAAAACAATTGGAATTATAAAAATCGACCACCTCTCTTCCAGAACAATACATAATTCTTTATTATATACAAGGCCAAATTGTAATTTTTATATATCAGTTGACATGATGCGGTTTAAGAAGCAGGATATTTCGTTCTCGATCAGGAATGTCGATAATGAATCAAAGGATAGACGAGTTTTTAAACATAGTCCCTTATTACCGAATAGCATTAGATATCTAATTTGTGGTCCTTCCAATTGTGGGAAAACAAATTAGATATCTATTTAATATTAAATTTGATATATAATTTAGATGGGTTGAAATTTCAAAATATATATCTCTTTAGCAAATCTATTAATGAGCCAAAATATGTGAAAATGAAAAACATTTTCTCCACATTTAATGATATTCGTTTATTTTTATTTGACAATAATGAGCAACTGCCCCAGCCAAACGAGGCCCTTCCCGATTCTATCATTATATTTGACGACATTGCTTGTGATAAGCAGGATCGGGTTAGATCCTATTTTTGTATGGGACGGCATAGTGGCATAGATTCGTTTTACCTATGCCAAAGTTACACGATGGTCCCCAAACATTTGATAAGAGATAATGTCAATTTACTTATTGTTTCAAACAAGATTTTTTAAATATGAGAAGGATATACGAAGATCATGTAAACTCGGATATTTCATTTAAGGAATTTTCCAATATTTGTCGAAAGTGCTGGGACGACATCAATTACGGATTTCTTGTGATTAACAAGGAATCTCCGTTGAAAAATGGGCGTTACCGCAACGGTTTCGATATCTATGTATTGCTTTGAAACAGATAATAGAAATCAGTCATTCATCAACGATGGAAAAAACAACATCTCCATGTTTGACACGAGAAATAGTCGAAATAAGAGAGAATATTAGGAAAAAATATAATGCTCTTAAACGAGCGAAAGAGGAAAATGATGAATATCACAAAGTTAAATATAAACCTATTATCAACGCCATAAAAGAAGTACGCACCGATCAACCCCGCCAACTAAAGCGAGAAGTGGAAGATGGCCACCTCATTAAGAGACCGAAAAGATTATACATACCGACTCCTCTCGAACAGACACCTGTATCAAATCAAAGTGTGCTGGACGTATTTAGATCCAAGTAACGAGACTTAGATTTGACCCCATCGTATAAGGATGAAGAAGAAACAGAGCCCAAAAGCCCTCAAAATTCACCCGTAAACATTGAAAACACCGACGATGGCAATGAGAAACTGTAACCTAAGTTTTCTGAACCAGACGTGTTTGAGTTCTCTCCGTGTAAAGCTACACTCGAGCAAGTGAGCGAAGAAGTTTTTTTTTATTTTTTATTGGCCTTATGATCTTTGCATATTAGCCATGACGAATTCTTATATATGTTGTTCAAATTGGGGGTTATCGGGAAAAAAGGGCCAGAGGCGACGGTGGGAATCGAACCCACGACCGCGGCGTGAGAGTCTCTCATGCTAACCACTCGGCTACCGCGGTCCCCATAGCGAAGAAGTTAGAACGCCTGAAGCAATAAAAATGGCTTTCAATTTTCGGGGAAAAGTTGGTGAGACTCCATCTAAGTACGTTATGAAATTTTTAAATAATGACCTAGAAGGGTTGGATCAAACTTATGGGGTACGTTACGATGGAAAACAATTTATAATGGGTGATAGTATAGTCACGATTGGAAATAATGAATTAGAGATTGGTGAAGAAAGGTATATCGCTACACCGGGGCTCATGGAATTGATATTCATGAAAAACCCGAATTTCACGCTTGTGGATGCTGACGATAGAAAACAGTATAAAAGTATTCTAACGCACACAAACGCTCACAGAAAACGTTACAGTAGCAGTGGAGATATAAATGCTGTTCGTTCGCATCCGAAATGGCCTGTGATTTCCTCCATGTTTAAATACCAGCCTCAGAAGTCAAAAAAGGGGCTGCATAAGATTCCACAACCGAAACGTGGTTTCGGGGTTATAGATTTCAATCACCTAATAGAAAGGTTAAAATTTTTATTGACCTCTCGAGACCATAATAGTAAATCTGAAATCGAATATGTTGAAAATAAACTTCGCTATGGAAGTAAAAGTAAATGTAAAGCTATGGAAGTAAAGTAAATGGAAGTAAAAAGGAAATCGGGCAATGAAATAAAAGGAGCGTTCAACACAATTTTGCAATCATCCGACGGTCGTGTACCAAGAAATTTGCAAACCGATCGAGGCAAAGAATTTTTAGAAAGAAAAAAAATTCTTTGTTTAAAAAATTCCATATAAATCATTATTCCACCTACAGTAATGTTAAAGCATCCATAGTAGAACGAGCGATTAGAACCTTAAAAACAATGTTTTGGAAAAGATTTAGCCTCCAAGGATCTTACGAATGGTTACCATTGCTGAAATCGCTGCTCAGAAAAAACACCGTACTATAGGGATGGCACCGGCAGCTGTAAAATCCGGTAAAATTCAAACCCATTTATTAGAAAATATTTTCGTTTTAAAAGATAAAATTAATGAAAGGAAAATAAAATTCAAAATTGGGGATCACGTGAGGATATCGAAATACAAAGCAGAATTTAGTAAAGGTTACACTCCTTGTTGGTCCACAGATCTTCAATGTATGTACAATTAAAAAACCAATCCTGCGACGTATATCTTGATGGATTCAACCGGGCAGGAAATAGCAGGAGGGTTTTATCAAGAAGAATTGCAGCTAGTAAAATATCCAGACAGCTACTTAGTAGAAAAGGTCATTAAGAAAAATAAAGGAACAGCCTTAGTAAAATTGCTCGGTTTCGATTCTACACACAATAGTTGGGTCGATATGAAAAATTTAAACGTATAAAGCAATGTTTTTGTGAACATTTTAATCAGTTCGCGTGGAGCACCCAACGAATGAACATGGTCCGAAGACGCAAATCTAAACGAATAATTTCCCCTCCGAAGAAAATCGGTGGTTGTAAATTATACCCATTGTCGGAGAAAGCAAAGATCTATTACGCACTTTTCCGAAATGGAGCCTAACAATTTTGATATTTCTAGAATAGCTCGTTCGAAAAAAAAGTTCAGGTTTTAGGGGTGTTTTTATGAGAGATAGTCTGCCTAACCAACCGCGTATAAACTAATGTGCAATATTGAATTTGGATAAAAGTTCCGGCCGAGGCACTCATTGGGTGTGCTAAAAAAATTTGGAAAATGTGCTAGATATTTCGATAGCACTGGTAAAGAAAAACCTCCTCCTCAGCTCCTAAGATATCTGAAAAATGTCCGCATAACTGTGAACAAAAATAGATATCAGTCTCCCAGTTCTAAACTTTGCGGCCATCTTTGTTTATTGTTTATGTTAGACCTTATAAAATAACGTTTTTCTAAAACTAAAGTTCAGTATCTTCTTTGACCGTAATGGGGTTGAACTTTAAGAAATTATATAAAAAGGGACTGGACAAACCTAGGTCCAGTCTTCCTCAGGAAGTCAACGAGAATACACCTCTCGTATCGAAAGAAAACGTTCAATTTTTGAAAAGAGCCGGATTTTCAACCGGTAATGGTGAGTATTATATTTACCATTGAGGTTATCGTTATTAATTTTCTCCCCCTTTTTTTTAATACCCAGTTAGTTTTCGGATATTCACTTGGTTTATTTTGGTACAGAGCCATCCAATTTCTGAAATATCGGTAGGCTCATAACACTGTTTTTTATAATGTCATTTAAATTTGTGGACACTAGTAGGTTGTCATTTTGAGCCTCTCTAATTATATTTACAACGCGCAGTACCGATTCACAAATAAGAGCGAAATTTAGACTTTTCTCGTCATCATTTTCTTTGGGACGATACGGATTAAAGGGGATGAGCCCTCCTGGGGTATCTTTTGGGGTTGGAGTTAGCGGACTATAAAGTCTTTTTGGGGTTTGAGCCATGACTTCCCCAGAGGGGGAGGAGATTCTTCTTTTCCGAGTGTTCATGTTGGTCATTGTATAGGCGGGCAAGGATGGAGGGGCTAATTTAGGGAATGAAGAATTGTCTTTAAGAGGGGGGACAGTGGCGGCCCTTGCATATGATTTTTTGTCTACTACCTGCAATGCATCGCTGTAAGACAGGTTTTCAACTGCCAGTATGGTTTTAATTCTTTTCTGTTTGTCATATTCGGGGCATAATTCTGTTTCCCTTTGAGAGAAGACCGAGTGGGCGCCTTTGCAATGCAAACATTTAATTGGGGTTCCTGTTTGTGCACAGTCCTTTTTTTCATGATTGCCGTGACAATGAGCACAGCGTAAAACACCCTTGCAATGATCTTTTACATGTCCATACCTTAGGCATTTGAAGCATAGTACAACATTTTTTACAAACGGCTCCACCTTGCATCTCACGTAATGTCTTGTAACGTGCTCGAGCAGAGCCTGACCTTTGAACGTAATCAGCACTGTCCCCGTGTTTATCAGATTGCCGGTTTCAGTAGCGGGTTTGAGTTTATCTATCTTCCTTATAAATCTCCGAACATTTAAAATTTTTATATTTTGGCTATCCGTTTTTATAGACTGTAAAAGTTCCATGTCGCGGAGTTTCGGATCGACTCCTCTTATTACACCTTCCCTAACCAAGAGAAAGGACGGGATATATGCTATTATGTTATTAATTTCTAAAAACTCGGATTCAACCAGATGATTTGCCCCCTGGTAGGACTTAAAAATTACCCTAACTCTGTTTTGCCCTGATCTATCTATACTTGAAACTTCATGGCGAATCTTAGGGTGATTTTCATAAATCAGTTTACCAAGAGACATTGCATGCAATTTTGCCAAACCGCCTGTCTGACCATCAATCTGTTTGCTCTCCAGATAAACGTGGTAAGGTCCCTTGTCAGTCTTCGAAAATAAACTTCCCTGTTTTTCGGAGTCGTTAATATTAAGGGTCAATCTGAGTTTATCAGAACCCGGATTGTTGTCATCGGGTACTTTCGATTTTGGATCGAAACTTTCATCCATGAATTCTGTTAATTCTCGTCCCAGTCCCGGGAGAGCCGAATCGTTTCCTCCGCTCGAAGCGGACATTATCTTAGGTCGACCAGCAGCCGACCAGAAGTGAATCTACGGGTTTCAATTATAAAAATAATTGAAAAAACCAAACAAACGGACGAACAAAATTTCACGTTAGTAACAATTAATGTTAAGAAAAGGAAAAGGAAAATTACTTGTAAAAACAACAAGTTAACGCCGGCGCTCTCCTTATCGTGATGTGTATCGTACGAAGGTCGAGGTCAGACTCAGTGAAGCATTTAAAAAAGGAGAAAGTTATATCGGTACCATTTAGAAGCTGGGAAATGTACGATTACCCGCTCCTTCCTACGTCTCAGAGGCAGTTGTGGGCGGTTAAAGCTTCTACTCAAATGGAAAAACCTCGTTTTGTAATTTTGGCATTTCAGTCATCTAGAAAAAAATAATTCCTTAGTAGATTTAAGTAAATTTGATCATTGTTGTTTGACAAATGTAAAATTCTTCATAAATTCGAAATCTTACCCATACGACGATTTAAACATACATTTTTCAAATAACCAATACGGAATGTTACACTATATGTATACAAATTTCCAAAAGAATTTCTACACTGATTCATCCCCATCTCCACTACTTTCATTATCTCAATTCAGAGACGATGCACTTATCGTAATCGATTGTGCCAAACAGTCCGAATCCATAAAAACTAGTCCGGTAGACGTGAGACTCGAATTCGAAGCTAATAAACCGTTTCCTTCTGATTCCAAGCTTATTGTCTAATCATACATGACAGAATAATAGTGTATAATCCTTTAACGAATATCGTCCGTAAAATGGTATAAATTTATGAACACAGCACATTCTATTCATTCACCATCATGACTTTGAACAGAGCATGTGTAGTTGAAATGCAATGCTTTGTGGACAACACGAATGCATATATTATAAAAGAATTGTCAATTTTAGATATGGATCACTATTCAAGTCAACATTGGGGTTTCAAACCTCCACAGAAATGCGAACTAAACGAGTCCAGTCTTCGCGTAAATAACTGGCAATTATAAAAAATATATGTTGCATTGTATAAATTCACTGTTCCACATCCTAAATGTATTTGTTAAATGTAAACATTGTTTGTAAATCCCAGGCCCTGAAGATGATCTCAATAAAAGATCGAAACGTTGGCACGATAAAGAAAATGTTTTTCTGAAACTTACATCACACCCGACCGCATCTCACGATATCTGAATAATTATCGGTTAACGGTCACTAATCTCTACACAAATAACATTACATCTTATGTTTAAAAAAATAAAATTATATTTTTTTTCTCTATGAACATTCTACAAAAGTTTTCAGACACCGAAACATTGCTTCTTCTTGCACTCTCCCAAAATGAAACACATCCTATCAAATAAATATAGACGTAACGAATTGGTGTTACACTTGGTCATACACAAGTTCACTTACTCTCCATGACCATAAGCAGATTTGGAGCGACTCTGCTTATACTAGGCGTAGGCATGATACTTATACGGTATTTACACTTCGTTTGGCTGAAACCCCCCTTGAAGGAGTGGGCCATCTTCGTTGGTGGATAGCGTGACACCAAGCCATCTCATATCAATGTGGCCGGTTGCCCCTCTCCAGAAACCTACTCTGGCTCACCGATTTTCACAAGTAAGTTTAAGTGGAGGCCACAAATTTGGGTGTTGGAAGGGTCGGTGAAGAGCACTAAGTTAGACTGTATTCTTTAGTTTTATTTGACCCAGTTTATTTTCTTAAAAGGTCATATTTTGGTTTGGTTTGTGTTTGAATAAAGATCTGTTTTCTTTTAAAATTATTTTAACGATCAACCTTAATTTATTATTTAAACATTCATTTTAGTTAATTCTCCAGCGGTGGCGTAATCTTGACGAGCTTATTTGAAGATCACCCCGAAAAGGTAAGTTGATCGAGTATGCGATCGTCACAATATATTAATGTGTAGCTCTACAGTGCGGGTGTGCGTATTTTTGTTTGTTTATGTATAGTTGTTTATTAGTGTATATAGTTGTTTGTTCGTGTATATAGTCGTGTGTTTGTGTGAATGAGTAAGTGCGAGGTCGAAGGCGGATGAATACTAAACATTCTCCATCTAGGATGCGGTTACATATTATTGACCCGATAGCGGAAAATTTTTTATATTTAGATATTCTTCGTTATGAACAAAAAGCATTTTCCGTGGGATATCCTTGCTCTCTTGGATTTAAGGTACTGGAATTTAGCTCTAGATTGAATATAGGTTGGCCCGTCTACTCCGACTGCCTTCCGACCCCGATCCTATCACCTCCCCTCCCAGTCATCTCGCCCACGAATGTCAATAACTACGACAACCCCTTCTCATACGTAAAAGATCATTACACACTTGACGAATACAAAATTACATGTAGCGGCTTCGGAAAATTTCCGACGAAAATTGGATGAGGTTTTTTTTTCGATGGCTCCGCTACGAAGTGGCAACCAGGCCTGTTGCAAACAGAAAACTGGGCAATATCAAATGTAAAATTTAATGAGTGTGTCGAATTCATCAATAAAATAGTAAAAACTAGTTTTTATTTAAATTGAATTAAATCCAGGATTGCTATAAAAAAAAATTTAGGTAATCCTACATGTCAAATTGGACTGAAAAGTTGCTATTGTTCAAAGTCTCCAAAACTTCTTCCAAAAATTCTTTTGTTTCTTGGCACCTGACATTTTTAGTTTTTTTGATGTTTTGGCGGTTTTCGAGGTTAATTGGCTATCTGAACTTTTGAAGACGTTTAATCAGTGTAACCTCTTTTATGAGTTTTTATGTCACAGTCATATGTCCTGCATTATCAGCTCGAAAAACCCAGATATTCTTTTCTAATGATTTTGATTAATTTGGTATGCGCGAAGAACTCCTGACCGCTAGCTTTTGAACCACGTATATACCATATAATTGTATACCATTTTCTACTGATTTCTTTCTCCCACTTTTGTAATGTAAAACAATGCAAATTAGAGGTTTACGAAGATGTTTCTGGGATTATATAAACAGAGCCCATTTTCAGTTTGATTATTGAAACGTTTAGTCTCCATCCAATTAATTTGTATCCGGGATCTATAAGAGCTCTTCCCTAACTGGAAGAACTGGAAGTTAACTGTTACCTTATATTTCTTTATAAATAAAAACAGAATAGAGTCAATTGAACAGAAGCTAAGGGATTCCATATGACACAAGGTTACTGTGCTAAAAGAGTAAGAAACCCCCATATATCCTAGTATCCTCAATATCCCACCCCAAAAAATAGTCATATCGGATTGATAAAACGATCCCATAAATAAATTATTTGTTTAACTATTCTATTATGATGTCTTAAAGTTGTTAAAGGATTAAAAATTAACTTGCATTTGTATGCGTCGATCTGTAAATTTTATTGTTATTTCTCCCTTAATTCACTTATCCTGATGATACTATATTAATTCATCTGTGCATATTCGGAGCTAGTGATATCAACTATATTGTGAAAACTTAATTTTTATTCATTTTTTTATTTTTATTCATTGATATATTAAGCAATTGTCCTGGTTTCCCACATTACCTCTTTATACGTGGTCGCGGGGCGACAGGGCGATGTTTGAGTTCTCAATTTTTTGTTCTAAAAATTAAATTGTGCCTGGGACTCAAACAGAGAGGATAAATATTTAAAAACAATATATTTCTCTAATCAGAATTAACCCACTTGCATATTTTTTTCTCTTAATAATTTAATAACTATCCGTTCTCATGAAATATTAAATGTTTTGGGCTTGATTGGATTAAAAAAGAAGAGAAAAAAAGAGAAGAAGGATATAATGGAAAGGGTAAAAAGTAGGTCAAGGATAAACGTTATAAGCAGGTGCATTTACCAATTTTTAACAAAAGGGAGGTTCACTCTTTAAACTTTCCTTATATTGATATTTTAGGTGGGCTAAAAGGTTCTCCACCTTTCGTAAAACTTCCGGACGCCTTATCCTGTCACCTGATGATTGTCACTGGAACAAAACGAGTAGTGAAGAAAGAAATTGAGGAAGTGCCTGACTTCATTCACCCTACTGTCGAAACGAAAATTAATTTGACAAATTTATAAGGAATATCAAAGAAAAAAAGATAAAGTTTATAATAATCACACCTGATTATCCAGACTTATCACACGTTAAAACTGGTTCAACCTCTGACATAATTACAAACGTGTTGTGGATTTTTATTATTCATGCTTGTTATCGTAGGATATATTTGCAGGTACTTTTGAAAAATAAGAATCCTGGGACAGGGGATGTTTCAATGTTTTGTACCGGAAACTGAAGGATGACGTCTCCTTAGTCGGCAGTTTTCCTCGGCTCTTTAAAGCTTAGGAACATCTATCTAATACTAAGGCGGGTCTTTTCATTCTTTTTTATCCGAATAGGCTTTTTTCCAACAAGAAAACTTTCTAAGCTCTGTGGGAGATATTCCTTCCGTTTTATAATGGATGGCCAAGATCCGCGCCCTTCCCCCTAAATAAATCAGCATCAGTCTCAATTTTTCCATCTTTCGGAGCTGGAAGTCTCGCGGGACAAGGTGAGAAAACGAGCATCGTAAACAACAACGCCTGGAACATTTTATCCTGTAGTTTGTCTTTTCCAACGGTTTACACATTGTTTATTTTACAATAAGTTCCTTGCTTAATTTAACTGCAGTATTATCGAAAAATTCATTTTTTAACGAGCAGAAACGTAATAATTTTGTTGACATTGATATTATCAATTTTGGCAGTGTATTTTAAATTATTTCAATTTCACAATATCAATTTAACAAATTAATTGACAATAATTTACAGTTTTAGTCGTCCTTCCCAAACTATCTTATGCTGGTTTTTGTCAGGGTAGCGTTTTGGCTCTTACACTTTTACTAGGTGTGCACACATCCCCACTGGCCTGGGCATCTAATCTAATATCATGATGATATTACAAGAAAGAAGTTTCATAATAAGCTCGGACAGTAATATGGCAGCCCAAATACAACCAATTTCCAATCGTCGTACTGGAGTCTTGGTGTCAAAAATGGTCAGACTCTCTTCGCAGTCTAAAATGACCAAGGATGTGGGATCTTCTATCCGGTGACAGAGATAGTGACACAGCTAATGATTACATGAAAACATTATAGGAAGAATGTAGAACATGGGAGTACTTCCAGTGGTTAGTTTCTCTACTTACTAGTTACTTGTTACCGAAGGTAGTTGAATTTATTCAACTGCCGTTTGCTCAGTAATGTAAATTAAGTTGCTTAAAACCTATCGGTTATTTTTTTACCTTTCACCGTTCAAATAATCGACTGCCTGAGCTAATGACTGACGGAGAAAGACATTACCTGGGCTCCAAAGGGAGGCTTTGGGAGCATTTCAATTTAGCCTTTTCCTTTAAATCCTTCGATTTTCGTTCAATTTTTCGTACAAAAGCTTTCTTTCAACCTTTAGAAGACGTACACAGCATCCTTGTCAAATAGGATCGCTTTTAATCTACGAGTTTGATTTTTAAATTAAGAAAGGGGTGGCGTTAATAAAGCGTTGCTTGGTTTCCAGGGAGGTTGAGGACTCCTTTTTTTTAATTTATCCGAATCCGTTGAGATTTTGTTGAAAAGAGCACAAAACCGTTAAGAGAAGAAAAAAAAACGAAGAACTCTCAATTTCTAATAATTTTTTTATCAATGTAGCAGTTGTTTTGTCCATTAATTGTTACAAGGAGATAATAACAACTACTGAACCCCTGAAAGATATAGTGTGACACAGAGGTATGCCATGTAGATATTTAATAATTTGCTACCTGAAGTTTAGTTCTGCTTGTGTCAGAGGGGATTTGAACAGTTTTGTAGATAGGGGGAGTACCTTTTTATTCAGGGTAATGGCTATATATTTGGATTTATCGTTGTTTAATTTTATTCTACAATGACAGAACGAGAGTTCGAGTATCCGTCTAGTTGATGCGATTGAAGGGAGAAACAGAGAAAGTAGCACTGGGATACTTCTAAATGATGGCATGCGAATTAGAAAACACGCTCTTTGAACAGTATAAAAACTTGACTGAAAATAAAATCAACTTTCAATTTCTAAAAAGGATAAAAATAAATCAGACGGCTACAAAAATGTCTGACGAGATGAAATAAAATTGGTTGACAGACCCTTCCGAATAAAAATAACTATGAGAAATTTTTAGGCGAATAAAAACCCTAAAAATAATATAGTGATCTTCGTGGTGGTATACAAATGAAGCTCAAATGAAACATGGATTATTGGACAGGAGCGAAAGGCCCAAATTTGAACCTAGAAAAACTTCTAGGCCCCTGCAATGAAGTTGGTTTGTTGTTTTGATTAATGGGATATGTAATAAAATAGATTGTATTATTCCAGATAAAACATGCAAAAACCCATTACTTTCTTGAAGAAAACGTTCTGAAACATAAGTGATCTATCGCTTGGCAATTCCAGCAACGGGGTGATGTGTGGGCCCGGCCCTAAAGGAGGAAAATGTCCCAGGAGTAAAGACTTAATAAGTTTATTCATCGTAGATATGGCTAAAATCTTAAGAAATTCCAAAATGTTACGTTTAAAAAAATATAACATCAGCTGAACACCTCTTACCACCACCTAATAGGTGTTGAGCTCTGGCAGAAACACAATACTTCGGTCCATTTGTGACTCCCTCCAGCCAGCACTAAGTAAGTGATTTCATTTAAACCAGAAGTCTGTTGAACAGATTCTCTGCTACCCCCATATTTTACCTCGAAAAACGCAATTAAGAAACTCTGATTTGGGTGCCTTAACACAAAATTGCAAATTTGCGCGCTCTAAAGCATGCTAAGAACCGAAAAAACGCATGAAAAAAGAAATGATAAAAGTGAATGAATTTACCTTGTACAAAACCTTCCAAGAAGTTCCTTTACTTCTCAAACAGGAAGACAAAATTCGACTGCTTCCATTGCAGGCAAGAATTAAGGAAAATAATCGGTCTTTATTGTGGTTTTTACTCATTCAATTAACACTTTAATAAAATGGGAAAAATTGAAAGAGATACATTCCGACTCTCTCATCAAACAGCAAAGACATAGGAACGGCAAGAAACGAAAAAGAACCCCCAGTAGAGCACCTACCTTGAAGTGAACTAGGTCAAGCAAAGAATAGTTAATTGTAGGGGCGTCGGTGGCCGCAAAGGTAGCGTTGAAACGGCGCTCATCACTGTAAGGTAAAGGTGCCTAGTTCGAATCCAGCGGCCCTGCATTTGAACCTGACATACTTACAAATATTTTTTTCAAAAACACTGGCACCCTGAGGGTTGATATGACCTCTGCTGTTGCGAACCCTCGTTAAAAAAACAAAAGCCATGATTGATTTTATTTACGCATCATAGAATGGCTATTTGGCGTTAAATTGACAATAATTTAGGTAAACCACTTGTGGTCTTATTTCTTTTTCATAGTTTAATTTTAAGTATTATTTATATAAAAACCACGTAAACTTTGCATAAAATGTGAAAGTGTGCGTCATTTATTTCTAAACGGCTCCATTAACCTGGTTCAACTCCCTAGGAAATAATATAGCTGTAGAAGATAGTTGGAACAGAGAGGTGAGCGGTTGAAAGGCAGGGTAAGAGATACCTTCGGAATGACGCAGATGTGTCAACCTAAATACTTCATCAAGCCTCTAATTATCACATCTTCATTATTATTGTTGGATTATATTTGCCTTCTTAGGCTTTGTTTTTAACAGAGATAATGGGCAATTGGTAACAGAAATGTGAAGAATACCAATTCCAAGTATGCCAATTAACAAAAAATCACCAAAGTACGTTAAAAAGAACAAGAACACAGAAAAAACCAACGGATCCTTTTATTATTGAAATTTTTGAACATTATTTCGTCTTAGTTTCACAAAAAGGCCAAATGGAAGAAGAGTATATGTGTTTTAAATAACGTCCTTTCATAAAAATGAAATTCTTCCATCATCTCAAATCGTTAAATCGTTCGATGATTTAAGGACGTTACATCTGAAAATGCTGTAGCTGAAAGCAGTCCAAATGCAACAATTTTTTCTCGAAAAGTATAATACCTAAGCACTTTTATGGAAGAAAATGACCCAATATCTGATAACTAACTATTTATCACTACTCTAAAACTATTTCGAATAGTTGTGATTAGCAATTAAATAGAATAGTTGGATATGGAGAATATCCATAATACATTATTTTCTTAACAAATTTGTCAATAGTTTAGACAGATTTTATACATGATCAAATTGATTTGTCTTTACCTATTATACTGTATTCTCTTAAAAAAAAGCGTAATCCTTTCTTACCAACGAGTTATTATATTTACAACCAAATTAAAAAATATGAGAACTATATCTACAATAACTTTTCGAGGTTTTTGCCTTAATTTGAGACGTAATAACGTGTTCTTTTTAGAAATCCATCCTTGTTTTTGTCAGAAAGGTTTGAGTGTCAAGTTGGAGCCTAGTCGAACTATTTCCTCTACCTTTTTTTTTTTTTTCGTTATGAACTATGCATATTAGCCATGTGACAATTCGTATATGTGTGTTCAAATTTGGGGGGGTTATTGTGAAAAAAGGGCCAGAGGCGACGGTGGGAATCGAACCCACGACCGCGGCGTGAGAGTCTCTCATGCTAACCACTCGGCTACCGCGGTCCCTTCCTCTACCTTTGTTACCGACGTAAAATTTGCATAAGTTCGAACCAAATTGGACTGACTAAAATTCGGCCGTGTACGGTCCATCAATAAGAGAAGGCATTGAACGCGTTCATTAAAGACGCCGCTTTCTGAAGTTTACGACCGATGAACGCACGATTCCATGAAGATGGGATTTTTGGGTCTTGTTCGGTCGAATTGTTGTACAACAATTTTTTTTTCGTTTACTTCACAATGGACACGGAAAAACTAATTAGCTTAGTTCAAGATCACCTTCCCTTCTGGAATATGCGAAACAAGAATTACCACGGTGTTCCCAATATTTTCGTTCGTTTGCCCTTCGCCTCCTTATATAGAATAGAAACGCATAGAAAAGTGTTTATTATTATTACATTCCAAAAGATCTTACAAAAAAGTTAAACCCTAAACGTACAATAACTTAAAACACGAATAGCCCGTCTGCTGATTTGGCTTAAAATCTAAATAATTATCCTGTTATGTTTTTAACATGGAATATTAAGTAAACTGTTTGAGTAATAATAATTTTAAATTAACATAAATATTATCATCAATGGTGGCAATAAATCTTAATTCAATTTTTAACACAGGACAATATAAATATCCTATCATATTTTAACAATTTTGAAATCTGGTATAGGATCATTATTTACGCATTATTTTTGTCTATAGATATAAATTTAAGTGCGTGTTGATTAGTGACCGTTAGGCGATAATTATTCAAACAATGCTTTTCTGAAACTTACATCACACCAGACCACATCTCACGATATCTGGATAATTATAAATTTAAGTTTTAAACAGGGGATTTTATATTCATAATTTTAATAATAATAATTTTAGTTCAAAAATATTAAATAAATGTTATCAACAATAGTGCAATAAATCTTAACTAAAATAATTATTCGGAAATCGTGAGATGCGGTCTGGTGTGATGTAGGATTCAGAAAAACATTTTCTTCATCGTGCCAACGTTTCGATCTTTATTGAGATCATCTTCAGGGCCTGGGATTTACAAACATTGTTTAAATTTAAGAAATAAATGTAAGATGTTGAAAAAAGTGAATTCATACAATGCAAAAAAATATTTTTTATAATTACCAGTTATTTACGCGAAGACTGGACTCGTTTAGTTCGCATTTCTACTCACTCAAAGTGTTTGTTTTCTGCGTGAGTTTATTAATACATTTTTTATAATTAATAAAAAATATTATGAAAAATATTTTTTTGCATTGTATAAATTCACTTTATTCACATACTACATGCATTTGTTAACTTTAAACAATGTTTGTAAATCCCAGGCCCTGAAGATGATCTCGATAAAGATCGAAACGTTGGCACGATAAAGAAAATGTTTTTCTGAAATCTACATCACACCAGACCGCATCTCACGATTTCCGAATAATCATCGACTAACGGTCACTAATCACCACTCCTAACTAAAATTTTAACCATTATTAATTAATTCAATAATTACTTGTTCATTAAGCACGTAAAAAGTCTCCACATATAAATAGTAGGGAGTATCCAATAACGACAACATATCCACCACATCCATTTCGATTATTTTTGTTAATGGCCCGTGGCACCCTTGCGTAACAAGAAGATACAGCTGGTATCTAAAGGCCGAATGTCGGCTCCAGTGGTTGTTCTGGCTCGTCTGCCGGTCGCCTGTTGAAACGGTTAAACACCCCAACACTTCCGGATGAATATTCGGCCATAAACGGTTTCAGTGGAACGCCAGCCTAAACATTACTTTTCAAATAACTCCAAGGTATCATGTGTGATGAACGAAGGAAGAGAAAAAGCATGAGAGAGAAGAATTCTTTAGTGTAAGGAAAGAGGGAGAGAGAGAGAGAGAGAGAGAAAGAGAGGGAGAAACGTTAAGTGAGTTAAAAGGAAAAATAGAAGTAGGAGAGAAGAGAGCTTTAGACAAAGGAACGAGGAAGAGAGAGACAGAATAAATGAATGCGGTTTTATTTACTGTCTCAGAATTCGGTCAAATACTGAGAGAGAGAACGAATAAAGTAAAAATAGGGAGAGAGTATGGGAGAAAGTGAGTGAATGGGAGATAGTGAGAGAGAGAGAGAGAGAGAGAGAGAGAGAGAGAGAGAGAGAGAGTGATAGGGAGAGACAGAGAGAAAAAGCTAGTAAAGTACAAGTAGTAAAAAAGAGTTAGGGAGAGAAGATGAGAGAAAGACAGAAAGTGTGTCTATGGGATAAAGTGAGCGTAAAATAAAAAAGGTAAAAAAGAGGTAGGGAGAAGGCATGAGAGAAAGTGAGTGAATGAAGAGAGAGAGAGAGAGAGAGAGAGAGAGAGAGAGTGCGAGGGAAAGAGAAAGAAAATGAAAGAGAGAGAGAGACTGAAAGATAGATAGAGAGTTTAAGCTAGACTGATTGATTAATTGATTGAATGATAGCGGTTTATTAAGCCAGGTAGAATTAGGTCTCTTGGACTCAAAAATTCGTTAAATAATCTAGTTTATATAACAAAAATAATTGTCCATTAGCCTAAGAAAGGTATATTTCACTGTAATAACTAACATTATTCCAATCGGAACTGCTCTAAAACATAATAAAATAACAAACACAAAAGAAAAAAAATTACTACTAAAATTAAATGAAGTGAATGCTGTAAAAAAGGTGGTGAATAAGAGTAATTGTAAATAAAATAAGTACATGAATATCAATTATCATAACATTTGAAGCAATTATTTTTGGTTTAATTTCAATTAACGTACTAATTTTGTCCGGTTGTTTAATTTCTTTTGGAAATTTATTAAACGCTTCAGAAGTTTTTATAAGAAAAGAGTTTTTGTATTTTTTTGTTCTGCATTTTGGAATTACATTTCCTTTTTCTTTTCTAGTACAATATCTAACTGGCTCATTAATTTTTTTCATATTTTCGTATGGGTTGAATCGTTTATAATACCTTATTGAAAATAGTTAAATTTCAGTATACGTGGAAATCATTTATTCGTAATGCTCTCAATTTAGCATATTTATTTTCCATTCTTGAATCGTAGTTAAGGCCAAGAACATGCGTATACATTTATACGCTACTATTTGGAACTTACTTAATAATTGATTAGTAATATCAGACGTTACAGGTAAACCGTAATTAAGGTGAGGAGTAATCAATGTCTTAAATAATTGATTTATTTTTAATTTTAAATGTTTTGAATTTTAACAATTGTTTAATACTATAACTGGACAGTAGCAAGCACAGTTATTACACTGTTATCCACATTTTTATCATCCAGCAAGTTTATTAACGTTTGAGTGCTCTGATTATGTCTACAGCCAGATTCGAATCTGTTTAACAGATTAGACTTGTTCACATATCTATTAATTCTTTCAAATATTATTTATCTAAGATTTTGGTTAATGTGCACAAAATAGTGATGGGTTTTGGGAGATTGTTTTTTTTTCAACAGGGAAAACAAATGATTGCCAGGATATATTGCGGGATTCAACTAAGCATTATAAAGGTTAACTAGTATTTCAACTATAACCACCTTAATGATTGGCCAATTGCTTTTGAGTAAATTTTATCCACCATTCCATTCACTTCCTTAGTTGTAATTTCAAAAAACCTTCTTCTGGTCTATTCAAATTATTAGCCTTATTTAGATATGTGTTAATAAACGAGGAGAAATTATGGTTTGACAATTAGAATTAACAAAATGACTGTTAAGTTCATTTATTGGGTTGTCCGGAAAATAATGCAGGATTTTGGTATTAAACAAAAAAAAAGAAACTAGTTACTTTAAAGCAATGTTCTTTAATCAAAATAATTTCCCATACTCTCAATACATTTCTCCCAACGTGTTGGTAACTTATTAATTCCGTCTGAGTAGAATTCAGAATTTTTAGAATTGATAAAGTCAATAAATGCATTTTCCAGTTCCGTTTGATTTTTGAATATTATGTGTTGTAAGTAGTGGTCCAGGTGTCTAAAAAAATGGTAGTCAGTAGGCGAGAGGTCCGGAGAGTAGGGTGGGTGAGGCAAAGTTTCATAGCCAAGCTCCAATAATTTTTGTGACGTTACACGTGACACATGTGGTCGAGCGTTGTCATGCAACAAAATGGGCCCTTTCCGATTGACCAAAGAGGGCTTCATTACTGCCAATTTCTGATGCATGGTATTAATTTGGTTACAGTATGATTCAGCATTGATGGTTTCGCCAGGATTTAAGAAGCTGTAGTGTATTAAACCAAATGAAGCCCACCATACCGTAACCATTACCTTTTTTTGATGAGTTGGGGGCTTTGGAAAATGTATTGGAGCTTCTCCTTTGTCGAGCCACTGTCCAGAACGTCTAGTGTTATCGTAGAGAATCCACTTTTCGTCACATGTAACAATTCTGGCCAGAAATGGGTCATTTTTGTTTCGACAAAGAAGTGATGCACAAACATCAAAGCGCTGATTTTTTTGGCGATCGTTTAATGAGTGTGGAACCCAATTTTCGCGTTTTTTCACTTTTCCAATCGCCTTGAGGTGGTCAGCGACGGTCGTTTTACTGACTTTGAGTTGCTCTGCAAGTTCTCGAACAGTTGTTTTGGGGTTTTCTTCCACCACTGATCGCAGAACATCATCATTAAGAGAGGAAGGCCTTCCACGACCTTCTTCATCTTCAAGGCTGAAATCTCCCTCCCGAAATTTTTTAAACCACCTTTGCACAGTGCACTCATTAACACAACCCTCGCCCCAGACTTGGTTAATGTTTCTAGCCGTTTGGGCTCCGCTTCGGCCGAGTTTAAACTCGTAAAAGAAAATCGTACGAAATTCTCGCTTTGACATTATAAGGATGACTGAATTATTTCCAAGTAGCGGAATGCTACAGAGGTAAACAAACAATATCATTTGGAAGAGGATTAATAAGTGTTGACATTCATACAAATGAGTAATCCTGTAAACGTAAACAGAATATTTTATATAGATTTTTTTTAATGAAAACTTAAAATCCTGCATTATTTTCCGGACAACCCAATAGATTTATATCGGGGGGTCAGGTTTTTTTTATCTTTGATTCTACATAAACCTTCTATGAATGACCAAAATGACCTAGGAGAAGTTACTTCGTTAAATTGTTTTTCATAAAATTTGATTTTTCGTTTCATATTAGACTCTTCATCTTGTTTCTAAGAAGTTTATATTTATTCATATTATCTTTGTTATTGTGTCAGGTTAATACTTTTTGCAATCTCTCTCCTTCTTTTATTTTGATAACAATCTCTTTGGTCAGCCAAGGAACAGGCCTTTTAGTAAGTCTTACAGTTTTTTCAGGAAAAAATGTATCGTTGATATCAGAAAACATACGCAAGAGAATAATTGCTATTTCGTTAACATCTGCAGCTTAATTAAATATTAATTTTTAAATTTTAGAAAATCAAATTCTTTTAATAATTTGGTGATAGTATTCATAAAATCATGAATTTTGATCAATTTTCTAATTTTGTGTGTAAAGAGAGATAGAGAGATATAAGAGAAAGATATGACGGATAGGGAAATAGAGAGAGAAAGACGAGAGAAAGAGAGTGTAAGAGAGAGAGAAGAGAAAGCTTGGTAGGGAAAGTGAGAGTAATAGAGAAAGAGAGGAGACACAAATTTAGATAGCTAACCAGATAAAGAAAAATTGAGATGAACTAATTCATTGATGAATGTTTTACGTTAAGATGTTTAAAGTGTCATGGGATCATATCATCGTAAATTTAATTTTTTATACATTTTTTTTATAAATAAATCTTTTTGATTGATAACGTGAAAATTTGTTTAAAAAAAGAAATTTTTGACTGGGATTTAACAAGTTTTGATTAAATAAGTCAATAAGGTTTGCTTTGTGAAAAAATATTTTACCCTTAATGAATAAGTAAATGAGAACGTAAGATAGATTTAAACCAGAGAGATCACCTCAGAGAAGATCTCAAGAATATCAAGTTTATTTTCCCGACCAGAAATCACAATTCAGATACATTTTGTCTTCTTAAACTTTAATTAAAACGAATGATGTAAAAATTGCCAGTTACACTTTTCTCATTAACTGATTGTTGCCGCTCACTCTAAATGAGCGCGTGTGAAATCAGTGCTCCAGTATTTTTGCATTTTACAGCGATTTACTAACGGTATTCATCTTTATTTTTCTCATATCCGTTAAGTTTCGGTTTCCGCTGTTGTTTGTTTTTGCGTTTTCATTTTTCTTCGAGTAAGTGAAAAGTTATTTGAATTCGTAGCGGACCCGTTTCGCAGTTTTTTGATCAGACTCGTCGGCGATCAATTGGACATTGATCCCTGGGGAATCCGGACCCGTAGCGTCAATTGTTATTGTTTTTAACATAACATTTAATAGAGCCGACTTATATTTACCCGTCTGTTCTAATATGCCTCCGAAAAGTTTCAAAGGCTTTCAGCACAGCGGGATTCTACTGTGAAACGTCCGAGAAGCTCTCCTGTGTAGAATAAGGCACGACAGAAAAGATTGTTGTCAGTTACGCCACGTTCATCTATTTCCCGAACTATGGAAAGCTGAAGGATGTGATTACAATGGCGTTGGATAATCATTTGGAAAGAAATTGAGTTTGCTTACAACTAAGTAAGATTTTAAATTGTTAAGAGAGGAAATCAGGAGGTTGAAGGAAGAAACACTCAACTTCACAAAAAATTAGATGCCTTGAAAAAAAATGCGAGCTAGGCCAGGATGGTGGAGCATTTGAACTATAAGTCAGGTCGCCCGAACTTAGTATTCAGGGGCTTGAAGTTCAAAGTCGGGGACGACCTGGACAGGATGATTAGCGATTTCTGCAGGCAGCTGCTTTCAATAGATTTGGATAGGAAAATTTTAAAGAATTAACTATCATAATTGGTAATTTAAAGGATAATAGGTCCAATGGTCAAGACAGGATTCCGTATGAATATATGCTCCCTATGAATAGCAGGGATACGACCGTATGTTGTCGTTACATAAGATATAGGGCATATATCCATCTTCTTTTGGCAAATCTATTCTATTTGTTTAAGAATGGTGATGCTAATGATCCAAAAAATTGTGGGAGTATTTCCTGTTTAGATGCGATTGCAAAAATCTCTACTGGTCTGCTTTTGAATCTTCTTGAGAGCTTTGTCTCCATAAAAACATTGTTTAGTTACTGTCAAATGGGTTTCCGCAAGGGGTTTTCTACGACTGATAGCTAGTTTGTTTTATCTAATATTATAAGTTTCAGGTTGGCAAAACCTAAGTAAAAAGTTTATGCTTTTTTCCTAGATCTGAAAGCTGCTTTCGATAAAGTTGAAAGAAGAAGTTTGACATTGAAACTAAGTAAAATAGGTTGCTCAGGAATTTTCTCAACGTTCTGATGCTATGCTTGGCAGTAGTTGCATCTTGTGTGAGTTCGCAGATGGGGATTTCAGTGTATTTTGATGTCCAGAACGGAGTAAGACAGGACTGCCTCCTAAGTCCTCTTTCATTCGCTCTTTTCATTGACGACATCTACTCAGTCTTAGAATGTGGTATTAAAATTCAAAAAAGGCTGATTAAAGTACTACTAGGTGCAGACGATATTGTTATTATCGCGGATAATCCTGTGGGCCTTCAAAGAAATGTCAAATTGTTTAAGTCGTACTGCCAACAATGGAATTTGATCGTCAATCTAGATAAATCAAAGACTATGATGTTCAGGAATGGAGGAAAATTGAATTCTTCAGAGCGAGGGTCATTTGAGGTCATGCGGATCCAGGCGGTGAATGAATATAAATATTTGGGAGTCACTCGTACACCGAAACTTAGTTGGACTAAACACCTTGTTCTGAAAGCATCCACTGCAAACGTCGCTATATATAGAACTTGGCTGTCACTTAGGTCAAATATTTCGTTCCAATCCAAGTTAAATTCAAGTTATTTGCTACTGTTTGCTGTACAATCCTTTGGTATGGCTGCCAGGTTTGGGGATGGCAGCAGTTTGGGTCAATTGAAAAAGTTCAGCTTTTTTTTAACAGCAAACTATTTTCTTTGCCTTCAGCAACTCCTACCTATTTATTGTACTTGGAAACCTCTCGTGATTTTTTGTTTGTTCATACCCTTAAGCTTCACTTGATTTTGTTTTAAGATCTCTCCGTTCTACTTTGGCACAGCTCTCTAGGGCTACGGCTATAGCAATTATCGAGATTAAGCTTTCATGTTTCTATCATTGGCAGAACATTTTTAAGGATTATGATTTCGATTTTTCTCCTTCATGGGAAAATTTCTCATAGTGGAAAGACAATCTTCATACGTTGGTGCAAAAAATATGTCAATATAATAAAAAGAAATACATTCTTTGCATTTGATCTTCTATCCATCTATCCCTGTGCAAAGAAATTAATCATTCTACGGCATTATTTCATTTTAACAAACGTAATTTTAAAGGTTACCATTTAAGAGAACTCGGTTGGCTAATTAAGCTAAGATGTGAGGTATTATGTTTGAACTCAGTTGGGGGGGGGGGGTCTGAGCGGAACGCACAATATAAGGGATGTTATGGTAGTTTTATTTGGGGAATTTTGTTTTAAGTAAGGATCTCCTAACTAAATATCTTGATGATGTATTTGACCCGTACAATTAATTGAATACGCACGCCATGTAAGGGGATTGGTCCCGCAGATTTGAATTGGTCCAGTAATTTAATATCAATACTGATACGAAACACGACATCTATGGTTTGCTCTCCAAAGTCAGTCTCTCCTTTATATTTTTTATTTGTTTTATATTATTTATTTACTATTGTGTACTTTGTATTGCTTTGTTTATTTTTGTTTTTTAATTATTTTTTTATATTTTTTTACCAATTTCTATATTGTTTTTTATGATACCAGCAACAACCTCGATCGATTTAATCCATGCTTGTATATACTTATAAATTTATTTCTTTGTTGTAGTACTTTGTCTTTTGTTGTAAATAAAAGTATCTATCTATCTTTCCTCATTTTTGCCTTATAATTAGGCTCCAGTTGCTTCTTTTACTTTTAAAAACTAATTTTCATCCAAGTCAGTTCACTTGCTGCAGAAGTTACCCGTGGTGTTAATTGTCGAAATAGATTTACATTGTCACTGCTATATACGAAGCCGGCCACCGGTCACCCTTATCAAGACGACCGGTCACCCCTCTCCGGCGATCAGTAGAGTGTGATCAGTACATTATTGGTCTGGAAGCTCGATCGAACCTGGTGTGAATCTCTCCTGGTGCTGATCTCTCTCTCATTCTTAAGATATTCGTGAGTACCTCTATATTTTCTCGTATAACGACTTGTTTGATATTTGAAAGAAGGCCATCTATAATTTCGGGATTTTATTTAATTTTGTTTGCATTCATTTTTAAGAACAATATATTTTATTTTTGGTCAGGGAAATTTCTTCTTTTATTTCACGCTTTTGGTTTCCCCTATTTTATGTCACCGTCATCCTTCCGCTTTATTATTCTGAGGACAGAACAATAAAGCACCTGCGCACTCCACTAAGCTGCAGGCTTTTACCAAGAAGAAGAAGTTGAGCATCGTCATCCGGCTGAGAAGAGCCTCTGGATCTACAAGTCTCAAAAACACTCAGACCTAGGTAACAGAGCTGACAACATAATGGTGTAATTATATCATTACGCCGAGGAAAAGGGATATTTCATCAACAAGCGTTTTAATACTACAAATCAGGTTAAAAGGAAAATTCGTTAAGTGTCTCCCTTCTTCATCACAGGGTTTCTAATAAAGAAGAAAAGTCACCGAGTCTTTCGAATTGGTATTATTTTCCCAAACAATGAGATACAATGAAAGTGATTTTCCATTTTTAGGGAGCTTTTTAGAAATATCATAGGCAATAATTTTAACTGATTGGTTGAAAATTAAATCATACTTGATCAAAGGTGCCAATATGTTGTGTTTTTAATTATTGTTAATGACAATAAACATTATTATTCAGATATCGTGAGATGCGGTCTGGAGTGACGTAGGTTTCAGAAAAACATTTACTTTATCGTGCCAACGTTTCGATCTTTTATTGAGATCATCTTCAGGGCCTGGGATTTACAAACAATGTTTACATTTAACAAATACATTTAGGATGTGGCAAAGTGAATTTATACAATGCAAAATATATTTTATATTTAAACAAAGTATTTCTACTTACTCAAAGTGTTTGTCTTCTGTGTAATTGTGCCATCCTTGCGTGTCGTGTTGACAGTGCCAGTGAGATTTTGCTGTTTTATGTTTATGTATGTTTGGTTTTGGAGGGGTGGGGAAGGAAGTCGGTATATAAAAGGCAATTTTGTGTAAGGCGTACGTAAGAAATACTTTGTTTAAATATAAAATATATTTTGCATTGTATAAATTCACTTTTCCACATCCTAAATGTATTTGTTAAATGTAAACATTGTTTGTAAATCCCAGGCCCTGAAGATAATCTCAATAAACGATCAATAAAATGTTTTTCTGAAACCTGCATCACACCAGACCGCATCTCACGATATCTGAATAATTATCGATTAACTGTCACTAATCTCCACACATAAACATTATAATTAAAGTAAATTTTGCTCACGTACAAAGGATCTATGATTGATGTTTTATGTTTTGGTGCGTCTTTTTTGACGGCTCTATCGGATATATTCAGCCAATTTCAATCGCAATAGAAGCAGGCCAAATATAACATGGGGTACATGTACGCAACGCTTATAAATGATTTAAGAGTATGAAACCCTAATCATATAAATAAACGATACTTAATCATACAAACACAAAAATAAATTATTTAACAGTAATAAATACAACGCAGATAACTATTATTTAATTTAAAAACAACACACACACACACACACACACACACACACACACACACACATANTCTTTGGGCCAAACAACTTACTTTCATAAACAGCGAGCTGTCCTTAACAAATAATTTGATTAAAAAGTTTTTGGACAGTTTTGCAAGTCTGATGTTAAGACGGGGTTCGGTTAGATAGCTGGCATTGGAGTGCTAGGTACACACCCCAAAATGCGCCCCCAGACCTTTACTATGGAACGTAATAGTCCGAATTAATACAACGTCTACACGAAATTAAGGATACGATGTTAGAAACAAATAAACGGGCAAGCTAATCTCCAGAAGCTTGGATAGTAGTATTTGAGAATGACGTTATCATAAGCTCCTTGATGTCCAAAAACAGGGCTAGATTAGACCTGCCATCGGAGAATGCCAGATACGTATCGCATAATCTAAATTTACGCATTAAATACTGAAAGATTTTTGCGGAACCCAAACTGACTGCATTTTTCTGCTTCTTATTTTCAGCTATTAAGCATCTATTACAGCAGGTCCAGCCACCACTGTAATATATGTTTTATCAACCTTTCAAAAGTCTTTTGTACTCATGACATAAGAGCTATTGGTATACACGAAGTTGCAGAGTCAGTGGGTTTGCCTTTTTACAATATTAAAGTAAAAAAAAAATTTTCCACTCAATCGGAACTTCTGCACTTTTCCAGATTTTATTAAAAAGTTTTACTACATAATTTTATTGTACAATCCCTAGGAGGAGAAAACAGAATTTTATAATGGAGTTGATTTAGGCCGGGAGTGCTGTTGTTAGATTTTTTAAAATGCAATTTCCAATTCGTTTAGTATATAGGGCACTATTCATTCATATTCAGTTTCGGGAAGAATATGATATTTACTGTTCATTTTTTCACTTTTTTTCATCCAGATTCACGGTATTTATCCCAATTTATTTTATTAGTTACATTTTTATCCCTCGTTTAAACCATCTCGATATGGACCCTTCCAAGCTGAAATGGACTGGGAGGTGGTCAGAACCCGTAGGGTCTTCTACTGTAGTCAGGCAAATAAAGGTGCATTGTCAGATGGCACGTCAACGGTAGATTTTTTAACTTCTAAAGTTGTTATAACTCTTGTAGCGGAGCCATCGTTAAGAAAAACGATGCCATTATTGTTTATAGCTTCTAGAAAATCTGTCCCTTTATAGCCAGACGAGGTCTGAGCCAAATGCAGGGTGATGCACATTAAAATCTCCGGCAATTATGAAAAGGGGGAAAATGTTCGAAAAACAGTACCATTGCCGTAAAGATATTTTGTTAGTAGCAGAATTGTATATAAAGACTATGGTGAGACTCGGAGTGTTGCGGGATATTATTTTAACACCTATGGCTATCAGATCTTACAAATTGTGACTTGCTGTAAAGCGAACGAATAGTATTTTGTTTTTAATTTGAAAACCTACACTTGCATATGCGTCATTTCTGTCGAAATGGACAAAGTTATTGTCCGGGAATATGCAGTTTATTTCAGGTTTGAAATAAATCCAAGATCGATGTCGTACATGTTTGACTAAATACTAAAAATAAATAAGAAAACTAACGGATATATTAAACTGTAAATATGACGAAAAAGCTGGTAACATAAAATAAACTGTTTGAGTCCAGGAGAGAGAAGATAACAGCAATCTTTCATTTTATAGAACAGTAGAGTGCCAAACAACAACTGCCGTACCTTGATACCTTGAAACTCTTATTTACACCTCTAGTATTGAGATCGTGAACATTTGAAACGAATCTTAATGAAATATACAAATAATTCGGTAATTTTGGTTTTATAACTTTTAATGTAGTCATAGTTAATTTTAACCTCCAGAGTTCTTTGATTTTCAAATTTTTTTAATTTCTTATAATATGGAGTTTATTTAACCTTTTTTCACTCTAACGTATATATTACGCTTCCGTATTGGCCCTTTAATGTTACTTTATATCTAAATTAATGATGATTTTAACTATTTGTATTTTTTAAAAGTAATTGAATAATTTTTGTTTTATTGTATTTATAATAATTTTTATTTTAATACGTGAATAATTTAATAAATGTTTAATTAATTTATAATTTTTGATAATAAATAATGATATAAATATATAATAAAATAAATATATAATTAATCTATAATTATTTTTTAACTTAACTAACTAATTAATTTAATTGTTTCTAATGACCCTATAAACCCCATCGGAACTCTAAAAAAACATATGGAAAACATATACAAACCGGAAAGGAAACATTAGAAATTCTAGAAGATATTTATTTTAATATAGAAATGCATGCTATCAATGCTTGTGCCCTAGTCTAGTCAACTAGTCATTAAATGCATCCAAAATCTCCAAAACCTGGGGAAACGCAACTATTTGATGATATCTTGGGTGCCAGGATAATTTTGGAATTTTGGAAAACGTAAATGCAGACGCACTAGCCAGAGGACCACCTTCGTGACCATACGTAGGCCCTTTTGGATAACAAAAAACAAATATAGAATTCTCCACCTTAGAATGGATCCAAATAAAACAAAAAGAGAAATGAATAAACTCTAGCTACGTTAGACACAGTAAACTTATGGGTAAAACAACCCTCACCAAGACTGGCAAAATCCCTGCTGCAGCTGGAGAGGGCTAGACTCAGCGGAGTGATAGGTATATTAACCGGTCACTGGCATCTGAAAAAACATCTACACAATATGGGTATAGATAAGGATGATCCCATCTGCAGTTTATGTAATGAAGAGGAGGAAACAGCCACCCACATCATCTTCGAATACGAAGCAACGGCTCAATGGAGATTTAACCTAGCATACAGAAAACACCTAGGGAATGAAACTGTAGCAGCAACAGCCAATGTCCTAATACTTCTGAGAAGAAGGATTGAGTCGATTGCACTGAACTAAGGAACGAGGAAGGTACAATAAGCCAGAAGGCTGCCGTGCCTGGGGAGCACAAACCCCGCTTCCTAGAATTCACACCACCATCACTTAATTTTAATTTTATTATTTGGTTGAGATGAAACCGCTAGTGTCACGAGCGGGATTCGAACCCACGACCTTCGGCTTAATACGCTGCTCTAACCACTTGAGCTATCGTGACGTCGATCCAATGGACACCAATTCTTCGTGTCAGCCTATAACTTTTCGAATTTTCCCTGTTAAGGGGAGATTGATCGATATATAATTAACTGTCAAGTTAGTCGATGTTTGTGCTATTATCAGTTTTCAAAGAAAGAACGATTTTATAGCCAAAAAATATAGAAAGTAAAGATAAAATATTCACAATATTTCAGAACTCATTCTACCCTGTGAGGCTTTCAGCAAATCTAATGAGTAAATTTGACGAATGAAAATTGTAGAATAAGTTGAAAATTTAATGTATCAGGATAGATATTTATAAACAATGAACGTAATTACTATAAATCAGGAAGGATTAACATCCAAGTAGCCTTTGGATGGCGCGAACAATGACTCTACAAAATTTCGGATACTATTCTCAATTAAAAATCAATGGGCTAAGCCGCGATTCGAAACAAGTGACCAAGTATCGGACGGCCTGTTCTAAATTTTAATATTATTAATGTTAATTCAATATTCTTTTATAGTAATTTAGAATTCCTGTGATGAAAAAGAGAGAGTAATTTTTTTCATTAATTAATATGTCACTTAGTCCTTTTGAAAAAAAAAACCTGATGAAATCGCTCAACAAGCACCAACCGAGGGAGATAATATGCTGCCTATTTTACATATTCCATGTCACGTACTTTCAGTATTCCTTTGTACTTTTGGGACAAACGTGCAGATCGCAAGCCAATATCCCGGACGCCTTTCTGGATGAGGTAAAACTGAAAATGTCGAGGTCTTTTGTTCACAATGCTTTTATTAACGGCACAGAGGGAAAGGACGTAAATTTGGACCACAAAGCATGCTTTAAGAATGTTTTATGTCAGAAAATGTTGATTGGAATACGTAAACGACAAATATGCATTAAAACGATATTTGAAGGTCTTGAGAAACAGTGGCGGATCCAAGGGGGGGGGTAAAAGGGGAATTCCCCCCCTCACGAACCGAGTGAAGATGATATATGTTATGTGTTATATGTTATATGTCTTAGCTTAGCCTTAATTAAGCGAAAAGGCTTATATTTCAGAATTATAAAACCTTGATCCGTTACCTCTGATAAACAAACTTCGAACACTCGATTGATATCAAGAAACCTGTAAGTTTATGTTTAATTTTAATTTTCAAAAATCTAGCCCTTTCTATTGCCCGTATTTTTGATCGCATTGCAATGAAATTTGGCAGGGTGGTAAAGAATCTTATAAGGACGGTTGGGATTGTTTTTCAGCCAAATGGACTGGGGGCCGCAGAGTTATAGTCGATGAAAGTAAAAAATTCAATTAAATTTTTCCCCATTTTTCTCTCGGTTTGTTTAACTTCACTCCCTCCTCGCTATGCCCCATTGTTGGATTTTCACATTTTTCGAACCAATTTTAAGCTGGATTCTTCCTCTAACTTTTATGCTCGGTTTGACTTAAATCCAAGCAATATTTTAAATGTTATCATAATTTTAAAAAATTTAATTTTTAATCAGGATTTTTTCTCAAATACGGTAGTTTCAAACCTAATTTTTTTCGTTTAAAAGGTCATATTAATTTCTTTTTTATAACAAAACGAAACGTAGGCGTTTCTTAATTTTTGTTACAAATATGCCAAGATTTCTTTTAAATTAACAGAGAAATCACGGTAAAAAAAACAAAAGTCCTTAAATTGTTTATATTATTAATAAATATGACGTGGCCATCACACATCTTTTTCCGTGAATCTCCCATCGTTACCAAAAAGTAATAGTGAAGTAACGCGAGAAAATAATTTAAATAAAATTTCAAGTTAGGTAGTTAACTAGTAAACCATTATTTTATTTTCATTATTTTCAGTGGTCTAGCAAAAATGGCCGGAATCGTTATTTAATTTAACGCCATTTAATTTAATTTTTAACGAGGGTGAAAGAGGAGTGAGGGAGAGAGAGTGAATGACTCACTCCCTAGCTTACTCACTCAGTCCACAGGACAATTTTCTTTCGTGTAATTAAAACAATAATGCTTATGAAGATGTAATGATCATTAAACGAAGAGGAAATTACATTACCGAGGCTTGCTCTTAACTAGACCCTCAAGTTATTCCGAAATTTCTAAAAAACTCTGGTTACTGCATCGCTGATGCTCGCAAAATCTCCGACAGTATTTACATTGACAGTAAATTTTTAATTTTGAATTGTATTTTTAATTATGAATTAAATTAAACGCTTATATCAGGCGTTGTTTGTCTATTTACATTTACAAGGAAATTTTAAATATCACTTCAAGGGGATCCTATATCATCTAATTTTAAACAAGATTTAAGGTGAATGACTAACGTAACAACCAATTTTCCTTCGAGAGACAGGAATTTCTCTATGATTTCTTTCGTACGACATTTCTGAAGTAGTTAATTTTTAGTATTTTCTGGATAGAAACGATGCGCTGTGGCTGAGGGAAAAAAACGAGTTGGAACTCGAGTGTCGAAAGAGTTACCAAGTTCAATCGATGAGTAATTATCTTGGAACTTACAGCACATTTGACTCTAGCACGTTTTAAATTATTAGGTTTAAAAAAACAGTGCCTTGTATGGCCAATTAATTTATAAAAAAAGGACAAAATGATAAATTGTGGAATACAAATATTTTTTTACGGGTACAATGACAGTTTCTTCGATGAAGATAAATGATATTGCAAGATTTATAAATATAAAGAAACATAAAGATAAGTGATTTATCATCATTCGGGTTTGGTAGTTTACTGTATTGGAACCAGGTGTAAAATATGTTTTATTGAAAGAATTTAGCAATACGATCTTCCTTCATTAGCTTTTATTTTATACAATACTCATTTCACTCAGTCACTCCTGGTAAAAATATAAATTCCAGTATCACTTTACCTGCTTGAGTTTAAATACAATGTAACTTTCTTTCTCGCTCTAGTTTTGTATTTCCTTTTAAGTATAGAACTGTTCTTACCCGTTTGCGTGTGAGCGTGTATATATACGAACGTATTGATAATTTATTTTAGTCCCCCCTCCCTAAACGAAGGTAACAAGCTTTTTTCAAAGTTTCACAATTTTAGTCCAAAACACAGCGTAAATATATATGAAACGTTGAGGCTACTCCGGCTTCGATTCAGTGACAGGATATTAACCCGTTTCCCTTTCTACTCCTCTATTTTTTATTAAAAAAGTTCAATTAACAAGATTTAAACTGCATCATTTGATACACATCAAAATCTTTATTGAAAATAAGAACTTTTTGTTGAAAAAAAGGTTTTACTTAATAAATAAATTCAAGGCTACATTAGGTTTTTAAGTATAAATGCTTAAATTTGTCCATTGGATTGTATGTACTACAAAACACTAAGAAAACATTTTGGGATCAGGATAATCGCTGACGTAGGGTAGGTATTTAAGGCAACCATACTTAGCCGGTCTTTAAAAAGAACCGGTTATTGAAAAAGGGAATTTTTTCTACTGACCACCTGCGAGCCATGAACCAAGCACTGGAAAATTGGATCCAAAGTCTATCGACCGCTTAGAACTTTGAACGCTTAGAATTTCAAAATATTTTATGATAATTAATATATTTTTCCATTAAAAAACAACAACTAATTACAATAGAAAATTAAGCAAATCTCTAAACATTTGTTTGTTTTACACATGTGTATTTTAAACCGTAATTTTAAAAGTTAACTTAGTTTATTAATGGGTTGACTTTATCTAAACGCATCTGACAAAATATTGACGAAGCATCAAATAACGGAACTTTATTAAGCAAACAGTACGTTCCTGCTACAATTCTGCGATGCAATATCAAAAGAATGTTCTTTTATTACCTACCATTCAGTTAATTGTTTTATTAGTTTAAATTTATACTTTGTTTAATTAAGCCTTTGGATCACGGTTGAAATCACGTCAGACATTAATTAGATCACCAATCCTTCAAAATTGTAACTCGACTCTATTCAGAACGAAAGATATGACAAAATCTAAAGATTTAGAGTACTGTTGATTCCAATTCAGTCTCAACATTTTGATCATTATCTGCTTTATTAAGAATAGTGACAAATAGATTAGATATAATCAATAGTAATCAGCGCCAAGATTTTTACTGTGTAATCTGACAGAAAACGTTACCACGAATCATTGTATCCAAACTACATTCTTTAGATTGTGCTCTAAAGACTTCCTGGGGTGGTAAAATCACTCCGTTCTCTCGCCCACGAGTTCAACGCTTAAGTGTATTTCTTGGACGTCTCTTCAAATGTCAAGTACCGAGATCAATAGGTAGACCGTCAATTGTTCATTCTTTTTACAATTAATCACGTCAACGTCGTTTGGTTGCGATTTGTAAGAGAGAGAGAGAGAGAGAGAGAGAGAGAGAGAGAGAGAGAGAGAGGGAGAGAGAGAGAGAGAGAGAGAAACCTCACAATTATATACACCCTAAACAGAAAGAACGGAGAGCTTGAATGGGAAAATCACATGCATTAGGAACGTTTTATATAAGTACAAGCGAAGAAGTTTCATTTTTCTCTGACTAACCACCTACGTGCTATGAACCAAGAACTGGAAAATTGCATCCATAGTCAGTCACCCGCTTAGATTTAGAAAAGGGAGATAGTAAGATACACATAGAGTAAAATAAAACGATAGGGTGGGAAGTAAAGGGAGAGAAAGAGTGAGGGAAACGTAAAGGGGGACAAGTGAGTGACAGTGAGAGAGAAAAAGATAGTCATAGTTTGAGAAATGTGAGAGAATGAGAGAGAAAGCAAGAATGAGTGAGTGAGAGTGTGAGGGAGTGAGCGCTAGAGGGAGGGAGAGAGAGAATGAAGATGAATAGTTTATTAACTTGAAGCTTACATAGAACCATAGGGTCTTCTCTTACCGAAGTCAGGAAACTTAATGTTAATATTTAATTTTATTCAGCTCTAATAGCAAATTATATCAATTTATCGTAATTTCTTAATTATAATTTTCATTTTTTACAAGGTTTTTTATACCTATTATATTATGGGTTATAATTAAGGCTTAAATAGATCAATGATAATTTCATGCACACTAGTAATAATTAACAAATAAAAAAATAATAAATATATAAGAGTGTTAATAATTAATAAATAGCAAATTTAGTAATAAATAATCTTAACACAATAGTATATAATTTATTCTAGTATCATAGTATAGTATAACATATATACAACACAAGGATATTGTATTTACATGTTTATCTATTATTGTGTTTTGTCAGAAACTCTTCTTTTAATATAGATTTCGCTTTTGCGTATAGTAGAAATAGTAAATTAAACAGGTTGTTTTTATTATAATTATTGATTGCTTTTACTAGAAAAGATGCTTTGTAGTTAGCAATTCTAAATTTAGGTAATATAAATTTATGTTTATCATATCTAGTATTTTCGTCATGGATAGGATTATACAATTTAAAGTTATTTATGGTTTTTGTCGTTTTAATAATTTTGTTAAGTGTATGATAATCACCATGGCCGTTAGTCGATGATTATAAGGAAATCGTGAGACGCGGTCTGGTGTGAAGTAGGTTCCAGAAAAACATTTTGTTTATCCTGCCAACGTTTCGATCTTTAGTGAGATCATCTTCAGTGCCTGGGATTTACAAACATTGTTTACAGTTAACAAATACATGTAGGATGTGGAAAAAAATGAATTTATACAATGTAAAAAAATATTTTTTATATTCAATCGAAGTATTTCTACTCACTCAAAGTGTTTGTTTTATTAGGGAAAGGAAAGCTAAATTGTTGAAATATTAGACTATGTAGGAATGTTTGATGTGTGGAATGTGATGAATGTTTTATATGTTATATTATATGTTTTGTGTGATGTGATGATGATATATGTATGTTATCGATATTGAATTTGATTAATGATATTCGCGTAATTATCCCCGTCTCTATAATCCTGAAAGGATAATCTGGCCGAACCATTACCAACGTTTTTTTTCCATCGTCGGCTCTTTTCACCTCGAAGTAGCCGACTCGTTATACAAAAATGTCTTTCTATTCCGACCTCCTTCCCCATCCCCTTCAAAATCCAACGTATATATACATAAAACATCATTATCTATCTCACTGGCACTCTCAACACGACACACAAGAATGACATATCTACACGGAAACCAAACACTTTGAGTGAGTACGAATACTTTGATTGAATATAAAAAATATTTTTTTGCATTGTATAAATCCACTTTTTTCCACATCCTACATGTATTTGTTAAATGTAAACAATGTAAATCCCAGGCCCTGAAGATGATCTCAATAAAAATCGAAACGTTGGCTCGATAAAGAAAATTTTTTTCTGAAACCTACGTCACTCCAGACCGCATCTCACGTTTTCCTTATAATAATTAGTTTTGTTAAGAACATCGAGAGTATTAGTGCTCTTTTTCTTTGATTTTTAAAATTTTTGCTTTGGCATAATATAGTGTGACATGATCAAAGTATTCGATGTTATAAACATATCTTATACAAGTATTTTGTGCTCTTTGTAGTTTTCTTTTTTTTTTACTTATATTAGAATAGCATAGGCAAGAATAATCAAAGATTGGGAACAACATAGATTTTGTAATTTGTAATTTTACCTCAAGTGGAAGATCAATCTAGATTTTTCGCAGCTGACAAATGCTTTGGAAAGTTTTTTACGAAAAAAGAGAGTGTGAGAGAAGGAGAGAGAAAGCAAGAATGAGTGAGTGAGAGTGTGAGGGAGAGAGAGCTAGAGAGAGGGGGGAGAGAGAGAGTGAGACAATATTAGTTTCCTTGAATGCATGTCCATTATATAAGTGTATATTAATTATCTTAACCATCCATTGTATCCATATGTATGTATAATGAACACATGTGAAGAGTGTTTTAACCCTGTTTATTTTTGTATTTTAATTAAAAATCATTTTTCGCTAAAATATTTATTTTAGATTTTGGGGCGTCGTATGTAGGAATGAAATTGACCAGAACGGGCGTGAATGCATGCAGACCCAGATGCAGATAAAATGAATATGTGCCTAATAGGGCAAAGGAGCTACTCTCACCCCTCTTCAGGACGCAATAAACCTAGCATGGTGTGGGTTAGGAGTGGTTCCACGGCGTCTAACTAGAGCAGCCCCGCCCTTTCATAAAAATTCCACCCTTATCCCTCCTTATTGCCATCAGTACACACATTCAACTGCCTATAGATGCAATATTCCTTGAAATCATGAAAAACACCTTGCTTATCCTGCAACACGCCGAAAAAATAATCCAAGACAATTCTTTTCATTCATTTAGTTAAGATAAATATAAACACCTTGATTATTTTTTAAACCGTTTCATTGATAAATCCGTGTGTTATCATTATAAACTATAATGTCAATAAACATGAAATGAGGTTGTACCCCAAGTAGAACGAAATTGTCACCCTTGGAATGTAATCTATTTGTCCCATGGCCCACATTCACAACGGAAGACACGAATATTCAAGAGAGTTCAAGATTACTCTTTTGTGGAGCAGAACAATGACTTTAATACGACCTGGAACGACTGACAATGCATAAAAACGGCCATTATTTTCTTAAGAAAGAAGGCAACGGACAGGGCACCACTGATTTTAATTACTATTTTTGGTGATATTAGGGGTATTCACGATGTTTGTAAGATGTTAACTCGAATAAAGAGTCAAGTAAGAACGCTCCCTTCTTTTCTTAGCATGTTAAACATTAATTTTTCCGCAATGCTGCGCGTGGCGATTGGTAGAACCAAAAGTAAAGCTATAACAGTCCTTGAAGGCTTGTTGTTGTTTGCTATGGTTTTGTTTTATATTAAATTATAAGATGCCAGAAGTTAGTAAAAAAGGAAAATTAATCAACTTTTTCATTCAAAATGCTATCTATGCACTCGAAAAGTACTAACAAATGACACGCTCCAATTTGTGCCGACATACCTAACCTCTAAAAGCCTAAAACTGTATAGGATAGGGGATGTACTATTATGAATAGATAAGGGCAAGGATGAATAGTATAAGGACAATTCAGAAATTAACAAGAGAAATGTATTGGTCTGATTTAATTAATGCGTATTTAAGAATAAAAATACATACCCTAACGGCTAGCAATGTGACTACATCTTCAACTTAACATCTAACATTGGCCCTACCCTGTTAGATCGAGCAATGTTAACTCGCCGATTCTTACAGGTCTACGTCATCATTTTTCTCGATCTAAGACGACTTAACAGAGTTAAAAGGGGTAACACAAAGATCGTGAATACCCTTTTAGGTTCAAAAAATATTAAACTCGTGCCGGCGTTTTCTTGCCTATGGGCCCGAGGAAACAAAAGTTTTTAAAAAGATAATTTAAATATCTAAGGAGATTCTGTTACAATGCGACACTATTCTTTTTAAAAACGGTTTGGGGATGGTGAGGGATGGTTAGGGCAACAAGACAAACATAAATTATAGGAATTATATCTTATTGGTGCAAAATTAATGCAAGCATGGAAAATTTGCTTTATTCTCGCAGATGCTTGTCACGTTTACAAAGCTATATGCTCAAATCTCAATCTAAGTTATGAACTATAATAAATACTGTTAACTGTATCTTTAGTACAAACGTTTTTAGTTTATATTGAAATTTATAAAAGTGAGGACCTGCAAAATTAAAAATGTCCAAACTAGATTTTCGTCAAATATATAATCGAATTATTTAAATGAAATGTCTTGTTTTTTATGTTATATATGTTTGAGAAGTTATATTTAAAGTTATAAATGTATATAGTCCGTTAAGGTTATTTAAGGTAGCATGTTTTAGTAAATTAAGTTATTTATTTTGTTTTCATTATTCTCATTTTTATATGAGTATAAAATTGAATTACTTATATGAAATATCTAGTTTAAGTTATAATGTATATATTTAAATAATTTAAGTCTAACGGTTTTATTTAAGCTAGTAAGATCTATTTAACAATCTTTTTATTTAATTGTTTCATTGTGCTCATGTTTTTATTACTAGTCAAAATAGTCTATTTATATTGTTTAAAAATGTTCTAACCGCCAAAAATTCTCTTTAAAAATTGTTGTAAAACCTCTCAGGGAAAAAAAATCTCTGTAAAACCAGATCGCCGCCCAGCGGTCCATCCCGGAAGCGTTATAATATAATTATGACGGCTAAAGATCTGTGTAGGGGACCTGTTGTGATTGAAAAAAAATTATTAATTTAGAAATTTATAAAAACAAATAATGTGATAAATAAAAAATAAAATAAAAGCAAACGCTGTAAGAGGTTTACACCGAAAAACAGCAAAAACACAAATAACAAAATCACAAAAGGTCAGTGGTTGGACCAGGATGAAGCACGAAAACCACTTCCCGAAACAAAATCTGCTCTCAAGAATGTTTTGGGTGGCTGGTTGTTTGGTGGTGTACTGCTGGTACTCACAATAACTTTCTGAATAGAGTAGAGAAATACTGCCAAGAAATTGAAAAAATATACGGGAAACTGTAACGTATTTTTCCAACATTAAGTAAAGCGTAAGGTGTCGATTCTTCTTCAGATAACACCTGGCCACTGTCGCAATGCAACCCTACGGAAACTTAAGAATTTATATCTATTAGGAACATTATCGCACCCTCCATATTCACCCGATCGCCTACGGTCTTCAACCTTTTTAAGCATTTTGTTCACTTCTTGAAGGATAAAACTTTTAGAGAACGCGGGGAAGCCGAATATTCCTTTCCAAGACTTTATTTGGGAGTCGAAATAAAGATTCCTATGTCAGCGGAATAAAACCGCTCATTACACTTGGTAAATGTGTATAGATTGTGATGAAAACTATTTCGAATAATTGTCTTCATTTTATCAAAATTAAAAATAGTTTTGATTACCTTTTCAAATTATTTTTCACTAAAATGCATTATTTTTCACTAACTCAAAAATAAAATACAATATAATGTATTTTTGAATAACTATGATTTGGTAATAATATGATAAACATTATGTGCCACACAAATTGAATTGACTGAATGACTTACAACTCATGCTCAAACCACAAGTTTAGGTTTCCTTGGCCGGTATGATTTCCTTTTTGACGACAAAAATAGATAAATATGGTGTGTATATTTTTATATGTAGAGTACATTTTTTAAATTATTTGTGTATATTTTTTTCCGTAGCAATGCACAAAATATTTTTTTCTTTCTCACTCTTTGGTTTACCAAATGTTTGTCGAATTCCAATTCTTTTTGCAACATCTGTGCATGCATAAGCAGAATTTCTATTTTGTATTTCTATTTCTATTATTAATTTCCTACAGAAACAAATTAAAAGTAAATTGTTTCAATTTATCTCCATATTCGGTTTATTTTCCGCGTCCCTATCTATTGAGATATTACTTTAGGTAAGAAAATCAGGGCGTAGCGGTTATACCATACCGCAACTTCGAACGGTATTGATGCGAGGCAGGCGTCCGTTTACGGTTCTTCGTAGCAAGTGCATGCAGATGAAGAGATCTTCAACAATTCAAAAGCAATCTTCTACCAGAGTATGTACAACTTGAGCAGCGTGTTCGCCTCTATGTTATTTCCCGTTTGAAAGCGACGATATATAATTAAGGCCGTACTCAGCGGAATAATGCTTCGGACGGAGTGCGCTGTTTTGATGATGCCAGCTTTTGTATTGTTAGCCGACCTACAAAAGAGATTGTTTAATCTTCAAGGGTTTTCAACCTCTCCTTTAGCCTACGTACCGACGATTTGTCGTCCTGTAAAAAAATAGTAATCTCAACAAGAAACTTTTTATAATTGTTTAATGTAAGGATTGTATTATCCTTTTTGCACATTGTTTTATTTCTGTTGTATAAAACAACAACTGGAGGTATCTAATCGTGAGGGCCTTGATATGTGTTGATGTGTTTGTGATCTTAGCTCTCTGCCCAGCCAGTCGAGATATTGACAAGGACGAGGGCGATGGGTTAGCATGGAACACAAAATAATATCAAGCCTGTACAGCCGGATAACCTCATTCGTTTTCCTTGTAGGGCCCTTATTGCATTTAGTAACCGGCGAAGCGGTCCCATCAGCTTTTATGTGATAATAAGTAATGGTTTTGTCATGTGCCCACATTTGAAATGTTTTTATCTACTTTGACACGTCAGACGATTTGTTTCGACAGTTGGAGAATAAGTAATATTTTTAGTTTGTCATGGTAATGCTAAATACAGAAATTTCTTTGAATAGTTGTGAAACAACCAGTAATAATTTTCTATTTAATTAAAATACAGGGAGTCATCTTCTAGTTAGGCTCCTAATTTTTTAAAGAACAACTCAACCTAGAAAAAACAATTAATTAAACATCACCTCTACTTTTAAGCATTGTAATAATTACAATTTTTTTTCATTTTCTCAAAAAAGTTACAAAATGGAAATGTTGTTGTTCAAATTGTAACCTACATTTTCATCTGTGGATTTAATTTAATAGTCGTCATTAAATCGTCGATTTTAATAGAAGTAGATTTAATTTTATGAAAAATCTCGAAAGCGAATTGTAAATCGGTTCATATATACATACTCTGTCTCTCTCTCTCTCTCTCTCTCTCTCTCTCTCTCTCTCTCTCTCTCTCTATCTGTGTTTTCTAAGGTTTCAAATAAAAGTTCTTGGTAGGTCCCCTCCCCCCAAAAAAACACGATAAATGCTCTACCTCTGTGTCACTGAGTCCACCGATTATTACTTGTGCTGGTACCTGCACTGGACCCCATACTACAATGTTCTTTACTTCACTCATAAACAATTCAGCAGGAAAGTTCATAATTATATATTCTGGTATACCTTCTTGCTCCTTGAAAATAAGTAATGACATTTTTGGGGGAATTTTGCTTGTTCTTTTACTTTCACTTTTGCCTAAAATAAAATTGCTTTATTCATCTTCTGAGCTTGAGGTTCCAAGGGATATCTTAATTATCACTCTTCATCATCGAGAAAAAAAACTCCTCAATATAAGTATCATCATTGAAGATTCCCCTTTATTTTCAATTGGTTCTTCTCCTCTTGCCTCACAATGTCTGCTCTCGCCTCCTCCTCACCAATAAAATCAAAATTTTCTGAAAGACACATCTTTTATAAAAAAAGGTAACGTGAAAGATCGATATTCGAATCAAATATGAAGCGAAAAAATTGAATAATTAAAATAGTAAAGAATGAAAAAGTATTTTTCTGTTCCGCTTGCTCTGTTCTCTTACTAACTCTGATAATAAAGGTAACAAGGTAAAAATACAATACAGCTAAAGGTACAATAAAACCATCGGAAATGAAAAACTTATCTAATATAATATTTATGTTCTACAAAATCCACCACTTGGTGTTTGCCCATATCCCCGTTACTTTCTATGAAAATATAACTGACAAAAGATAAAGCTACATACAATATATCAGATGGATGTGTTTTCGCCGACGCCGATAAAAATTTTGTGAGAGGTAAGATCCGCAAAGCCAGGTTCTAATTGCTAGAAGGTGCTTGGAAGATAAAAACACCATAGACAAATAAGAAACAATAGAGTTATTGTTATAAAAAGCTCCATCTGAAGATCTGTACTGCAAAACATATTTTTTTCTTTAAATTTATTTGTTACCTATTCATGATCGTACACGATACAAATATGTACACATGATTATGTATCAAACAGCACAACAATTGCACTGACGCTAGCATTGCACCGGTAGAACACATGAAATGAAGAGTCATTGCTGGCACTCAGTGTGTATGTATGATTAGCAGTCAAACAGGTCCCGAAGCCACCGTCGGTTGAGGCGACGTAGCAGGTTGTCAAGAATTGAATGAGTGGAGGGGGCTCGAACAGACGGTTAGGATGGTTCGGAAGATTGGTGGGGAAGGTTTGGAATCCGGTCCGGATCAGTGGTGGCCACCCACGCCTGTGCGCATGACCTTTGTTGTTACGGGAAACGAAGGATCGAACCACCGAAGCGTATAGCGTCGTATAGCCTACGGAGTCCCTCTAATGCGTATGGGGTAGTGGATGGAAACTGCGAAGTGCAACTTATAACTTATCCGTTTCAGCGGCCTTTTGCCTACTAGTGGCGCCACTGTTAGGGTCTCTTAGGAGACTGAACAAAAAGAGGACCGCTTTTCGATGAAGGTGGTGTAGCAAATACTGTCGGGGCTGTCGTGTCGGGTTGAATCAGGTGAATCCTGAAAAGGTGAGCTCGTGAAACCTGGGACGGCCGCCGGCCACGGTTTTGGGGTATGGTTGCCTCTTGGAGGATCTTACTTGAAGATGACGCAGAAGAGAGGTGCATCGTTCTCTCGGAGTTAGTTGGTCTTATGGAGTAGGTGAATGTAGCAAATACAATCGGGGCGGTCGTGTATGGGTGAATCGGGCGTATCCTGAAAAGGTGAGCTCGTGATGGTTTGGGCTCAAATTCAGCTCGACGGGGGGGTTGCCTTTTGGAAGATCTCAATGAGATGCCGCAGAAGAAGGGTAAAATTTTTTCCGTCGAGTGTTTAATGTGTAACGTCAAGCGAGCAGGTGGGATGTGTGAGAGGTCAAGCGCACCTCGAAAAAAATATTACTCGTTTCTCAATCCATATCCTGGAACTGTGTAGCGGGTGCTTCAAGGAGACTCCAGCAGACCCTTCCCAACACTTGGTTACAAGGGGGGTTTCCAGGCACAAAGTAATGGTGTACCCTTGAGAACGTGACGAGCTCTCTGAAGCACTAGCTGGCTCGTGTTTCCAGGAGCGCATGGTCGCCTTAACCAGCCTCTGCATGCATTTGGAAGACAGGACCAAGGAAGCGTATAGCGTGCGAGGACGCTGAGACTAGGCCTCCCTAGTTCCTTGAGATGCATTAAGGGAGTTGCTGGCCGCGAACGGCGGGTGCTGTAGCAGAGACACGTGCGGGTTAGGGTACCAGATCTCGTCTAAATATATATTTTCAATATATATACGGATGGGGAAGAGTGGATTACCATCTGTACTGCGGGGCAGCGTATTTTCGTTCTATGTTCAGGCGTAGCTGGTAAGGATGGGTAAGGACTCGCAGTGGCTTAGTGGCGAGACCCCTGGAGGGTACCTGGAGAAGAGGCTGTGTCTCATTCGTGGCCGTGGACCGTAGTACTTGCGCATGATCTCCGAATTACCTCCTAACCTCGTGGGAATCGGATGGATCGGATTGCCGAGAGCGTATAGCCAGCGAGGAGCTATGACTACCCTGTCGTCGTCCCTCGAATGCGTGAGGAATGGTGGACGAGGCGGGTGCTTGTCGGTGGCGGCCCTCTGGGTTGCCTTTACCGTAGGCATGGTACTCCTCTAGGGGTGGTTAGGATTCCACTATCGTCGAAACCGCGGCCCGAACGTATCCGGAGGTTTCGACGCTAGTGGAGACCCTACACCGAACCTCGCGGAACAAGCAGATTTTCCGCGCATGGAGGTGAGTCGCTCCTGTTCTTGTTACCGGTTCTTCGCCGGACCGTTGGCAATTCACCCGGTCGCCGGGTACCTGGGGCTCAATGGAGATGTTTTTCCGTGGCCGCTTCGTCTCCAAAAGTGAAATAATCAGGCACCACACTGTTCTTATTTTTTCTCCTTCTTTTAGGAAAACAGTGAAACCCTCGGGGTGAAATAACAAGATAACACATAAAAAAATAAAAACACAACAAGAAAGTAAAATATCAATGTACTCTGTATTGGGAATAAAATCTAAAACAAAAAAAGAAATAAAACAAGTCTCTTCAAAATTAAAAAAAAAAAATGTCCAGAAACCGATCCCATAATATAAATTAAAAGGGGTTGAGATGGGGAGTTGATGTCCGAGTGGATCGAGGTCAGGATAGCTCAGGTGGTAGAGCAGCGGCGTATCTAGCCGAAGGTCGTGGGTTCGAATCCCTCTCGTGCCATTAACTTTTTTTCATCTCAACTAAAAACCTTANACGAGAGGGATTCGAACCCACGACCTTCGGCTAGATACGCCGCTGCTCTACCACCTGAGCTCTCGTGACCTCGATCCACTCGGACATCAACTCCCCATCTCAGCCCCGGTAGAGCAGCGGCGGATCAAGCCGAAGGTCGTGGGTTCGAATCCCTCTCGTGCCATTAACTTTTTTTCATCTCAACTAAAAACCTTAATTAATTGTAATGTTTAGTTGGTCAAGCGGACCACGAAATTAGTGAATTTAATCAATTAAAAGCTCGAAGTCGTGTATATTCTTTTTCTTCTCGTTCCATAGCGGTTCTCCCCTCGCACACGCGAACTCCAAGACGATGAGAAAAGTCCCAAAATAATCAAATGAAACACTGTCACGTTCCTTTTTTTACTTTTGCGCCGGTTCGTCAACACCGACCAGTCTCAGCTCGAGTCCTCCTTGTTCACGCCAGGTCGGGCCCCACTCCTCGCGAGCGTCCCCGCTGAGCCCTGGCTGGGCCTTCTTCAGCTTCCAAATGCCACCCACGCGTCTTCGGCCTCTTCCAGACCTCGCTCAACCTTGCCGAGGGAACCCTCGTCTCTGCTCAAGTCTGGTCACCCCAGTGCAAAAAAAAGTTGTTTTCCTCTCATTTTCGCTTGTAACACTCCTAACTTGAGAATCTAAACGTGTGATAAGGCCTATTCGGCCAGGTGCGCACGCTAAAGAAACTCAATGTTATATGACATTGCGACCCCAAATTGGAAACATATGGTCCGGATCAGTTCGTTGACAAAAGAAATGTTGAGGTCTTTGTGGATAGTGAGGTTAGTGACATAATAAGGTGCTTTAACAATTTGTCTAAGGACTTTCGATTGGAAGGTCTGGATGCGCTGGCTATTAGTTCTTAGTTAAGTCTTGTACAGTGGTGCCTTTGTCTTAGTTGTCAAAGTCGATTTCGGTCTTAGAAGTCTTCGTAGTATTCCAAGTCTTGTAAGTTATGTTGTTGTTTCTTTAAATCTTGTGTGGGGATTCCACGTCAATCTGCTGTCAAGATAAAGTCCCATATATTGGACTTGAGTAGAAACTGGTGTTTCTTTCTTGTTGATGTACAATGGAGGGCAAGGCTGCTTGTTCAACGTACAAGTACACTGAGTGGTTGGTTCAAGAAAAATTCAGACGTTTCATCTAAAAAGGACACCCAGAGTGTATATAAAATATACGATTATATATACATATATAATATGTAGTATATATATATATATNAGAGCAGCGGCGTATCAAGCCGAAGATCGTGGGTTCGAATCCCGCTCGTGCCATTGACTTTTTTATCTCAACTGAAAACCTTAATTAATTGATAGGTTAAAACCTTTAATTACCGCGGATCCAAGTTAAACAACCGCTCTGTGGAAGAGACTTTATAAAAAAAAGAAGTTTTATTGTAAAATATTACAACAGTGGAACCGACACTATAACGACCAGAACGCAACAGTAAGAGTGGGCCCCCTCCTTGCAGATACAAGGGGTTTTATTCATATTTGTCTAATTAGTTTGATTGGTCTAAGGGCTGATGTGTTTGGCTGCGATGATAAGAAGGGAGCTTTATTGTCTCAGGCCCCTAGGCTAATTGGTAGTTGGCTGATAATCTGTCACCTCTGACCCGCTCGACTTATCTGAAGTGCTGGTTGTTGACGTGTAGGTCGTTTATATAACTTTCATTTTGTCTAAATCCCCTAAACAATATTTCATTGTAGGAACGAAAATGGCAATGTTTTCCCACGTTTTTATTGGTCAGGGGCTTTAAATGGAATCGAATGTGGAATTAACATTATTTGAACTGTATAAAAACAAAAGTCGATCCCAGAATGCACATGACACTTTTATTTTCACAATGTGTGAATAAGTGTTTTTTCCTTCTCGATTCATCAATGTTTACAAGTACAAAGCTCGATATAAATCATTCTTTTATTATGGATTTGAATGCCGCGATAGTCATGCTAGAAGCAACCTTTTATTCTTTCAGTGTTTAAAGCCCTTGCCTTAGTCTTTTGTTTGTTTAGAAAATCTTTTCTTTAGTACGGACCTTTTTCTCAGCTTTTCCGTTCAGTATGGACACAACATATAAACCACAATCCATAATTGAGTTCGGATTAAGAAAAAAGTTTAAAAAATTACAGTATAACTGCCATGCAAAGTTATAACCATAATGGCCGGTCAATTATCAACAACAATTTTTTGTGCTTTAATCAATGGTATACCCTGTTTTAAAAATAGGATTTAGCATTTTCCCTTCTGTGCAATATATTTCCCAATAGCAACTTTCCTTACGTAAAGACAAACGAACCCAAAAATAGATAAAACTCTTTTTAATATTTATTGAACTTCATACTTAATTTTTGTAATAAATACAATTATTCAGGCAATTTTACTGATGATCATGAAGGTAATTTCAATTACTACTCTCTCATTTCAACTCTCTCTATCTTTCTATTTCTCCCTCTACAACTCGAACGAATGATATCGAGTCCATAATGTATTATTAACAAAATCGTTTAATCTTGCGTAAAATTCTTTGACTCCAGTTACGCTGTTCTTACATAAAATATTATTTAACTAATTATTTGAATGTAAAAATAACCTAAAATTATTTAAAGTGACAAGTGACTTAAAATGAGTTCACTCTCTCACACTCTCATTTTCTTTCTCTCTCTCACACAAACACACACACACTATCACACACACTCTCGGTCTCTGTCTCTCTCTCTCTCTCTCTCTCTCTCTCTCTCTCTCTCTCTCTCTCTCTCCGGTGATATCGAGTCTTTTTTGTAAGTATTTTTACATTTTTAATTATTTTTTACAAAACCCTTTTATCTTGCGAGAAATTCGTTGACTCCAGTTGGGTTGTTATCACATAAAATAATATTAAGCTAATTATTTAAATGTAAAAATAACCTAAAATCATTCAAAGTGACAAGTGACGTAAAATGAGTTCACTCTCTCACACTCTCATTTTCTTTCTCTCTCTCACACAAACACACACACACACTCTCTGTCTCTGTCTGTCTCTCTCTCTCTGTCTGTCTCTCTCTCTCTCTCTCTCTCTCTCTCTCTCTCTCTCTCTCCGGTGATATCGGGTCTTTTTTGTAAGTATTTTTACAAAAACAACTTAAAATCATTTATAATAAAATGCCTCGTATTACATATGAGATACGTTAATGTAGTTTAATGATTTTACCTCACTGCAAACAATCTTGCTAGGTTTTCTGTATATTTAATTATTTTCCCCTTTTAAATAATTACTTGATTGTTAATGTATGTCAATGTAATAACAATGTGTCACTGTTAATACGAAATTTCATGAGTTTTGTATTGTACGATCTCAAAGTAAGTAAAGTAACGTAAAGTGCTTTACTTAAAGGAGGGCTTAACCTTCAATTCGTCATATTGTTATGATTTAAAATTCCTAGAGCTATGCTGCGATTTGAACCCAGACCTTCGTGGCTTATACAAGCCAGGCGCCTTACTCTCTCGACCACGCGACGCCATTTGTAATTTTTTTTGTTCTTCTGTTGTTCTAGGGAACCACGTTATTCCTTTTAGAATTGAAGTATATCTTTTTTTAAGTTATTGTTTTACAATGACTTTTAGTGGACAGATTTTATATATGTCTATACTTTCTATTCTTTCTCGATTTTTTATTTTTTTAATGAGTAAATTATAGTAAATTAGAAAAGTATCTATATCTACATTTTCATTTTTGTACCTATCTAAATATTTCAGGTCATGGTCTGACGAATTTGTGATGAAACCCCTTATTTTCTCAAAAATCCTCGAAAAACATTTAACAGTTTTTTGTTTAGCATAAACTCTACTTTCGATGTTGCAATACTATGACAATTTCTTTATCAATTTCTAAAAAAAAGTTATAATTTGAACTTTGAATTTTTCAATTTTAAACGTTTTCGAGAAATGGTGAAAAAATTAAACAAAATGTAAAATATTGCTAATACTTAATAGCTTTGAAGGATACCCTTTGTATATCCCTATTGTAGTAGCTTTGTAGGGAAACCCTCAACACACACACACACACACACACACACACACACACACACACACACACACACACACGCCCGTGTTCACATATCCCATTGCAATTATACCCAAAGTGCCCAATAGACACGTTCTTTTGTTCCAATTCATTTACCATTCTTTATCCTCGAATGTTCGTTACCCTTAGTCATACTGTTACTTGATGAATCGCAGGAAAACCTACGCATTGTTCATGAAATACATTGAAAGGTACGTCATCCAACGACGAATATTGAGTTTCATTGTGAATCGCAACCATAAGCACTAAATTAAACGGGCCTGGGCTAATAGATATTTTGTCTCATTCTCAGTTCTGCACCGGATTGTCTTGGACGGCCCGTCAAACGCTAAATGCAAATTTACACAATTGTTATGAATCAGACCTCGATAACATATTTAAAGCATTTATTTGCGTTTTGCCAATTTAAATAATGAACTTAAGTAGAAATGTAAGAATTATAATATATATAAATTATGTGAATATAATTTATATCAGCCTTTTAATATTATTTTTATTTAAAAATCAGGGATAAGATCAATTCGAAAGCAAAGAAAGACAATCAATTACTTCGTTAAGCTTTCAGGGAATATACTTTCATCATGGATTTAAAACTATTAATAATAAGTCACAAGGTTAACCTACATGAACATATAATTACAGTAATAAAACTTACTGTTTCAAACATAGTGAATTTTTAAGTTGCTAATGGAACAAGATTTACAATTTTTACTTTTTATTTTAGATCTTGTGTTTTCCGAGCACATTTTTTGAATTATTCGGGCTTAAATTTTCATTAAAATTTTAACCAAATTCGTACGATGAAATATAAAATAAATGCTAAATACTCAAACTTCTTAGTTTAATACGGCTGATACGTGTGATATTTCAAAGTTCTTCAGAGCAACATACCTGCAACAAACAAAAACAAACCATTCAATAAACTTGAAATACACAAACAGAAATATGTTTACATTGAGAGGAAAAAGTTAAGCAGTTAACAGGATTCGCTAAATAAATTTACTACACTGAGAGGCAAAAAAGTGGTCACCCTTAATTTTTTAAATTATCTCTAGACAATCCTCCGGTGATTATCATACATTATTGGTTCGTTTTAATGGATTAGAGGTAAATGAAACACAGATGACATTTCCCCTTGAGTTTACAATTGGACTTGTGAATACATCTTTGAATAGTCAATATATGTATCGATATTCATCGTTGGTTTTTTTTGTAAAGCTTCTTTCTAACGTTCTGGTAGTTTGATTTTTTAAGTTTTACCAGTTTTAATTTTCAAAAATTTTTTAAGTGGTGGTTTTAAGTGATGCAGATTCGGTTAAAATCATATCTTTGTTGGAAGATGGAAGAAATCGAGGGTACGTGGTCAGGGTGTTTAACATTACTCGATAACGAGATACCGGAGATTACTTACGAAGGCATAGATCAGGTCGTCATCGTGTCACATCTCAGAGAGATGATCATTTCATTGTTTGAAATGTACTCCGCAATTGACATTCTACCACTGTTGAGATTAACTAATGACTTAACAAGTTAGAAATGTTAATGCCAGTTTACGCATTGTAAGACTAAGTATTTCATACGCTGGATTTCATGCGAGAAGGCCTACCACTGGTCGAAAAATTCTGACAAGGCACATAACACTTCAGTTAAGTTTTGCAAGAAATCACATAAATTCTGAGCAACATTGGACTAAAAGTTTGTTTTCGGATGAGTCAATATTTTGTTTGAGGTCTTCTGACGGCCGAAAGAGGGTTTGGATAAGAACAGAAGAGCAATATATCCCAGCAACATTTTCACTCCGGAGAAGCTATGGAGGTGGCGGTGTTACGGTCGGGCAGGCATTTTTATTTAAGGTCACACAAACTTGATCTTCATCGAGGGTTTCCTAACAGTTGCGCAATCATTGAAGATGTGCTATCAGCAGTTCTTCGATATATGCCACTAACTGGCAACGGTTTTATTTTTATGCACGAAAAACGTAAGGCCCCACACAGCAAGGATCGTTGGTGACTCCTTGGAACGGACTTCAATTCAATGTTTGGAGTGGCCAGCATGTAGTCCCGACTTAAACCTTATCGAACATGTTTGGGACGAGTTGTCAAAAAGTTATGTCAAGTCGCCCAGTGATGCCAGAGAATTTGCAGGATTGAAGAAAGGCGTTGTTGGAGGGACATGAAAATTTTTATAAATTTACATTTTTATACATTGTACATTCGAAAGCTCATAAAGTGGGTGTTACGTTGAATGCAAGCGGTGCTCAAGCGCAAAAAGAGGAAATACTCCGTAATGAATGAATATGTTCTTCATTGTTTCCACAGCAATATTTTTGGTAAAATAGTTTTACCCAGTTTACTTTTTTATTTATTTTTTTTATTTAGCTATATCTTATATTTTTCTTTAAAGATATCCACTAAATAACAAAAAAGCAAAATTATAACGATAGCAAGTATTTACTAAAAAAACTAGGGTTGCCACTTTTTTGCCTCTCAGTGTATATATGATTTTGTATTTTTGCCTTTTTAAGTTACGAAAAATTGATAACTGTGTGTTACATTTATTTTATACGTACATAAGAAAACAATGTTCAAAGCCCTGGCTTCGTATTCCATTTGTTGATTACCGTTCCTTACCGAAATCCTCCGACGAGCAATAGGGTGTGCTGATGGAATTGCGAGGCCTTATGAACGAGCTTTCCACCCAGTTTGCCGTTCTAAAATCGGACTGTACCACCTGGAACCTCTTCGCACATTCAGTCATTTTCGACTGGACGCGAGAAATGAGAGAAGCCGGATGTTACCGTGCTAGCAAGTTCTATGGCTTCACAATTCTCTCGACCCTGATTTTCTACTGACATGGAATTTTCCAACGATCAAAATCTCCATTCTTAACCTTAGAGTTCGAATATCGCAAAAAAAATTCTTCATAAAAAAACTAATTGTTAAAAAACTACAGCAATAATGAAAAACGTGATTTCTATATCACACGCTTCTATTTAATATCAATTTGCCGCGTCTGATAAATGAAATGTAAATTTCTATTCTACTCCCTCTCATGTTCTTATCTGAATCCCGTAAGCTGAAACACGGAGAAAAGATAAAACGAAATTCTAACTCGGATCTGAACAGCTCGCAGAGAAAAGGATCTTAAATTTGTTCAATTTTTTTGGCGAGGTTATTTTGGGTTGGATTTTTCGCGGGTATGACAAAGTCTTCCACCACGTTTTTTATTATTTTTTTATATATATATTTTTTAGAGAGAGAGAGAGAGAGAGAAAGAGAGAGAGAGAGAGAGAGAGAGAGAGAGAGAGAGAGAGAGAGAGAGAGAGGGGAGATTAACGTTTTATTTCAATTGGTTCAATGCAATTAATACAGTCATCCTTACACAATGAATTATCAATTTGTTACACAAACAATTAGCTAGACAACAAAATAGTCTTCTTCCGAAACGTCTTCTAAAATTTTAAACGAAAAATTTGAAATGTGGTACTACACCTCGTAGAAATCTCACAATCTCTTATACAAAAAATAGAATACTACTAATGTTACTTTTTAAATTTTTTAACATGATTAAGAGGCACTGCACGTACATCAACTCCGAGAAAAAAATTATATACTCTTATACACTATATAAATATTCACAACTGAAACTGTAAAGCATTGTTTTATGACTTAACTTTTCAATCCTTCATTACAATTTGTTACAATTTTGGATTTCTGGTGGAATTCGCTAAAACACTCTTGCAGTTTTTACTTCAAAACAATTGCCAAACGTTTTGGTTCTGTTTTATTATTTGTAAATATCTATTTTTTAGAAAGAGAGAGAGAGAGAGAGAGAGAGAGAGAGAGAGAGAGAGAGAGAGAGAGTGAGAGTGAGAGAGTGAGTGAGTGAGAGGGGGAGTAACAATATGGGCAAAGACGCGTATACAATTTTATTGAAGTTAATTATTTGGTTTCTGAGAAAACTGAGAAAAGTACCGACAAGTGGAGTGGTTTTGGTTGGTCTTGCCTCCGCATAACCACACAAACTTAATTAATACAGAAACAACATAATCAGATTCACCTCGGCTCACTGAATATTTTAATAAACCTGTTCAAATGTAACAGAACAGGAGAAATTTTTAACAGGTGAACATTTATATTTTATGATTATAGGATTATAGGACTTTAGGAAACTTTAAAAGGATTAAAAAAGTTGAAGGAGGATCTCGGTTTGGTATAAGCTAAGTCAATTCGTGTAAATAGTTCAACATCTGTAAACATCCACTCGCCGGAGGGTTGTTAATAGACGTGTCATTATCCAATACCACCTCTCTCAATTCACCAGGTTTCCTTATTGTTAAATATTGAATGCTTTTGGTTGCAATTGTTCTCCCCGTGAGAGAGTAATAAGTGAGCATATTGGAATTAGAAGCCTTTTTGTAATGCCGACTGGTACAAACAAACGAACAGAGGATATTTAATTACGCCTCCTCCTTCGACATTCTTCGTGGGAAATGAAATCCTCGTTAGGTTTTATTTTGACATTCCTTGCTTTATTGGATTTTTCTATGGGAACATGTCTCATTTAGATGGCAGCAGAGAGAGAGAGAGAGAGAGAGAGAGAGAGAGAGAGAGAGAGAGAGAGAGAGAGAGAGAGAGAGTGAGAGAGAACGAGGAAAAAAGAAAAGGAAAAACCTAGTAACAGATTGTGAAAAATGGAGTAAAGGATAGAAAAATTGTACCAGAGTATGAAAGAAAAGTAGAGTTCGAGTTCGAGTGTGTGAGAGAGGGAGAGATAGATAGACCAATGGTTAGTTATATAAAACGCACTGCATGCGCTCCACTGTGAACTAAAAATATCAACTTTAATAATTATGAATTATTCATCAATCGAATTGTTAACTTATATCTACATATGATATTTGAAAAATAATTGTGCTTCTATCTTATCTCATTACTTACATTATAGTACTATAATAGTCGGGTGTCACTGCCCTAATAAAGTAGTGAAATAATTAAATGCTTCCTTAAAATTTGTTTAACTTTAAAAGTTTTACGTGCGAATATAATTGAAATTGTCAATTTAGTGGCATATTGTTAATTTAGCAATTAGATAAAAACATATCTTTTGAAAATTGTTAGTCCAATACTAAGAACGCCCTACGTTCCAACTTTGTAATAATTTTTTTTAATGAATAGCGAGCTATTCTGGTCGGTTTGACGTTATATACTTTTAACTCTAAAAAATTCCTCACAAAAATTAAACTTTACTTATTTTTCTTTGAAATATAAAACAATACCCATACTTGCTTTATATAAACGCGCGAAAAATGTTCTATATTTTATTTGAGTGATATATTAAATAAAAACGAAGAATAAAAAAGAGTTTTATGAAAAATGTCTGTTCGTGTGTAACTTTTCTGAGTTAAATCGGTTAAATCTAAATATGTGATGAAAGTTTTCAACTTAATTTAGCGCTCGGAACTCTTCTCGCTTGTTCAACATTAAGCGATTCCCTTGAAAAGCTTTTGTAAACTTTTCGTAACTAGAAGAAATTTATACCACGATGGTTTACATTAGACGACGTGGAGTGTTGGAATAATGTTTAAGCTGTCAAACACGACAATAAAATTCACCTTAAATTATTTTTCACACTTGCTTTCGATTGAACGCACTTGCAACTTTAAATTAGCAGTTAGGTCTCAAAAAAAATTCCAAGGAGACTTATAATTTTCGCGCTGTAAAGAACTTTCAGAGGTCATATTTCACGCGTATCTTTTGAAGGATATTTGTATAACGATTGATATGTGAACATTTGATCGTTTTGAAAACAATCATGAGTAAGCTTAAAAAATCTTTATTCTATGCATAGACCTATTGTAAACGGAACTCCCAAAACTAATTTCAACGAGTTTATCACCATATGGTCTGATGTATCCTTTCTTAACTTTGTGTTTTCTGATTGCTGTTAAATAATTTTAATATAAACAACTAATTTATGAAGTAGTTCATTAGTTAGAGTAACGTTGATTTTAATTTAAGGCGCCCAAGGCCAACGCTTCGGCAACACCCACAGGTCTTGCTGGTTTGGTATACACGGTACTCAGTTTAAGATCAGCCAATCGCACTATCACTTCACAGAGGTAGTTAATATTAAAAAAAGGAAGCAAAATATTTTTTTTCTTCTAACTTATACGTGTGTTAATTGTGTTCCACGTTTTTATTTATAACGTTGATTTCATAAAGCCCGCTATTTCTCCCCACCATGGAGACGAATAGAAAAGATAGATCTAGTGTAAGATGAGATAGGGCTGACCGGCCCATTCTTGTTGAAGAAAAGGTGAGAAGAAAAACCTGGCCCGTATTAAGTTTTAAAATTGATTATAAAGTGTCATGAGTTTATGTTTTTTTATTTTAATTTAGTTAAAGGTACATTGTACACAACACACACAGTAAGTGTTTCTTTTTGTGCATGCACAAGAATTTTGGTTAATTTTTCCTTTGGATATTTTTCTTATTCGTAAGCATTAATCTTTTTATAATTTGTGATTGGGAATTCATTTTTTTTATATAATTTGTGATTAAGTATTGATCTTTTTTTATAATTTATAATTACAATATATTTAGTTTAGAAGATAAATTTTTTTTGTTCTATTTATTCATAATTCACTGAGGTACGATCCTGCGACGATAAAAAAGTCAAATAATCACCACACATTGTATAACTTGAAATGAAAATTGGTGTAATACAAAAACAACATTGCCTTCTATGCTTTCAGACATCCAACAATTTCGTTTGTGTAATCTTTGCAGTAATTTCAATAGCTTTGCTTCACCATATATTATTAATTAACGCAACCTTCAAGTTAATTGAAAAAATTAAGTAAGTATCAAATATCACACAGATTGGTTAGACGAACGTTTGAAAATAAATAGGAGACAAGGAAAAGAAAAGCAAACGATATTGCCCAACTTTGGAAAAGTAATTTTTCCTGATTAGGACGTTCTGACGGCGACAGGAAGCCTTTTTACCCTAATCAGCTGCTTCCATGGACCTCATTCGCTCAACTGGATGCAGGTCTAAGCACTTATCAAATTACGCCAACGCGAAATTCGGATACAAAATGAAATGTGTTTTTCGATTAAACGTTGTGTTATTGAGGGTTATATTTAGTTTTCTTTCTTCGGCCAATATACGATCAAAGTATAGTATATATTAATATCCATATAGGTTTACAGACTTTATAGTATCAAAGATATTGATGCCATGAGAGTTTGCCCGCTGAAATAAATAAGATTTCAATCTTTTTAAAGTCTTATCATAAAATGTAACGGTATGCCAAAAATATTAGACATAATGCTATATTTATTGTAATTAATTATTTGTATATAAAGAGCCAATTTACTCGGCTCACTCCTGGCTTTTATCAAAAACAAATGAACCTAGAAAAAAATTTAACATTATTTTTTGGTGGAAGAGAGATAGACTGATCTATTTTTTCTCTGAACATTTTCTAATCAGTCCTGTCAGGCATGAGTCGCAGAGGCATGTCTTGAGTCCTTGGTTTTGCTAAGAGTTGAAAATATATTTGGTTGTGATCTGATTTTAAGACTGGGAGGCTATTAGGGCCTACGATGTTCATGTTTTTGTTAGTCTATTAGATCTAATATGCCAGGACGTCTCGGTTTAGGCGGATAGCAGGTGAAATTTTCTGGTGTGTATATAAAAGATTGGGATGTAAGTGAATAATTATACACAATTTCGTCTGCTCTATTGTTGGTAGCACAGGATCATGCATGGTGTCTTGCATTAAGATCACCACCTATGATTACTAATGGACCCAGTTTACACCGTGATTCTAAATCTTGTTTAAATGTCTTGATTTTACCAGATCTGTAGGCCGAAATTATGATTATTTCAAATAATTAAAAGAATATATATAAGTATAGTAATAATGTAAGTCATGAGATTGTGCGCGTTTATTGAATCTGATAATCTTTTGGTTTTTACATGTCACTCGACAGTGGATAACAGTTCTTATTGAGTCTATATGTTAATTAGTATTCCAGGTTTAAAGTAGACGATGAAGACTGGATGCTTTATATTTGATCCGTTTTGATGTTTTTTTTAAATCTATGTGACTTTCTAAACACCAACACCATTGGATAAAAGTCGGTAGTAGAATGGTCATTTTGGGACCACTTCACTTTTTGGTGTATATGAGTAAAACTCAATTTTTGTATCCGCTAGGTACTTTTTAAAAGCAACAAATTCCGCTTTGTTTTGAGTATAAACTAGAGCTCTGTCACATTTTAGTTTGAGTTCAGTATTTCCCGTCATTCTTGATTTGAGTTTGTTTATCGTAACTGAGTGGTTTATAAACTGGCTGTACATAACGATTGGTGGCATATTCAATTTATTATTTACAGCACCTTGGAAGTTCGTGGTCTCAGCATCCATTTCTTCTAATGATCCTTCATCTTCGGAAAGAACTTGAAATGTATTAGAGTAGAGAAGAACATTATTTCTGGTGTGCAATCGATCGATTCGTGCACGTTTCATTCAGAGTCTTTTCCATATCGGGACAAATCCGTCAGATGTGTCCAGATGTGTATCCATTAGAAATAAAAAGAAAAATAGTTTTCCTCTTTTAAGGGATATTTGCATTTAGGCATTTGAAACAGGACAGCGTGTATACTAAATCCGAAGGCTACTAGTGTTGCAGAAGTGTTGGTCTTGTGCTTCGAAATATCTGCAGTTGGGGATAATAAAAATGTTTTAATGAAAACACATCCATACGATTTATCAGTTTGTTTTGAGTAGATTCGTTGTGATATTTTATTTTTAATAACAAAAAACGCATGCTGATATAAAGAGGAAAACTAAATAAATTCCCATCCAACGTCAATACCTAACCGGCAAGAAATTACTTATCCACTCTTAACAATTTACATAATATAAGTCTGGTAATTAATTTTCTTTATCCAGAGATAAATGGTGAGAAAGCTGTAAGAAAAGTGAAATAAATTTGAAAAATCCGAAGACGAATCCAAAGAATCAGACACAAACCAATAATACACCTTTCATAATGAAATTTGTCTAAACAAACAGCTAGCATTGTTTATTACGAACCCTTCTTAATAGAAAAAAAGATTACTTATTAGTTCATTTTAGTCGAAAAGTACAATTTTTTTCGCATTAATTGTTTAAATGTTTCACTTCAAAATAAAACAATTTAATGTAGCATAACATTACGATAGGTTTTATGTAGATGCTGACTTAATAATTTTGAAAATAAATTATTACTTGCTGAGACTTTTTGCGGTTTACGCTTTAATTGTGAAAAGGTTCTTTCCAACATTGATGTTTATTTTACACACGTAAATGAACGGAGGTTGACAGGTAGTCACATTAATAATGCAATATGCGGGGCAGCAATGACCTAGCTGTCGAATGCCCCTGCAAAAAGAAAAAAATAAATTTAAAAAAATAAAATATGTGTTCGAACTTAGATGAAGAAAATCGTGTTGTATGTTAATATAAAATACTATGTGTTGTATGAAATATGTGTATTGTACGTTCAAATATTTAGCTTTTGGTCTTGCTCTGAATAACAAGAACCACGTGTTATCACTTTGTGCAATCCGTTCTTGATTTTTTTTGTCAAGCTAAAAGTACGTTCAAAGTTATGGTTATTAAACAACAAACAAGTTTGTTATTGCAGTTGAGTTAGTCAAAAAATGTAATTAAAAAGAAGAGATATTTTATTTGCCAATAATATCAATCGATAACAATAATTAATGCCAAAACTGAACAAATTGAAAGTAGCAATCAGAAATAAAGGGGGAAAATCGTTATATTGAGTTTCGAAAAAAATCCAGTTGCTTCAGCGTCCATCATTGACACCGATGTTTTGCCTTCTGCTCACTATTAAAAGAAACAGGGTTTTTTTTACATATAAATACTAGATTATTGATTTATTTGCAGAGAATATGTTTGAGATATGTACGACAGGATTACCATGAAATTCGCGATGAACTTTTTCCTCGACCAAAGTCGATGGAATTATAATAATAAATTAATAAGGGGCTTATTTCATTATTTCATCATTAATAAATAATTTAGCAGAGATATTGACGATTGGTGAGTCTTAAAGGAGACACTGGGCATACTAATTCTGCGAGACATTAAAGTGTTGCTGAAGTGTAGGCTAGGGCGGAGCTACAAGAATCGTTAAGAATTCATCATCGTTCGTCAATGTTATTCATATTAAAAGCAATCAAAAAGTTTCAAGAAAAAAAGAAGAAAACTTGAGGGTAAGCAAAATTGGTTTGGGAGGAGCTCAGAGAACCTCGAAAAGGCCTTTGTAGCAAACGGTTGAATAAAGCACCAATCCCAAATAAAGTAAGCTTTGCTAAGACAGAAATTAAAAGCTCTTCGAGCTCATCTTTTTCGTATTTTCATAGAGTAGCTACATCGAACGACTGTAATAGTTCTTTTTAAAGGATTGGCGAGTCCCTCGGATTCGAATCTAGTAAAATCTGTACTGAAGCCCTGAAAAAAGTGTACTAGAAGCGAATAAAAATGACAGAAAACCAAAGCCACAAGGAAGTTGTAATGGTTTGAACCTGAAGGTGGCCCTGGAGGGTTGTAAAAAGTAATAATGAATAATAAATAAAACATTTTAGTTTATTTAAAAACTATTGACTTTGCCATTTTTTCTCGTGTAATGCATAACTTCCAGGTGAGGAATTTCTTTTATAACTCGACAAAACCGTAAAAGCTTTTCCAGGTTTATCCTAGACACGTCTATCGTTCTAGATAACTGTAAACTGTAAACTGCGCATGACTTCAGTTATCGACAATCGGTACAGATATTCTTTTCCAGTTCTGCTATATAATTTTTAAAAATTGTGTTTCGATTTCGTCAAATTTTTATACGTAGTATATTTATTTAAACTAATGATTTCAATTCTTCATTACTAAATATTAGGGCAAACAAAATAATACGATTAACAAAAATATTTTTTTGATTTTTAAGTTTAATTCATANGTGTTTTTTTATTAAAAAAAATAAATAAATAAAAAAAAAAATATATATATATATATATAAAACCAAAGTGAAAAAAATTTTTTTGGTCTACCCATAGTAAAGTCATTTCAACCCCCGCTCGCTTTTATGACGAATGGTAGTCGGTATTCCCCCATCGGCCCTACGCAGTACATTAATTACTCAACCACTATAATTCAATTATTTACAAATATAATATAATGTTTACATATACCAATAAATATACCTACACCCATATTCATATACACATACATGCAGTATATACAATCTTCACCCAACCGCTTGCCCGAGCACGATCTTTACGTCCGAACTCATACCTACTTGCTCCCCCACTCTTCGATCAGATGTGACACACTGAGCAACCTTTCTCTACAAACTGGACACCTGCGTGAGTTTTGACACAAGAGCAGGTGTCCATGTGTCATACGGGTATGGCAAATCCTTAACCGGATTAACACGATTCTTTCCTTTCTTTTCAGGGTTTCAGGGAGCCATCGCTCAGTCGTTGTCTTAACTCGCAAGATACCATACCTCCGTACTGTCAAGGCCTTTTTCAAGGTCAAACCGTGTCAGGATCACTTCATGTTCTCTGTTGAGAAAGGTGGACTGTAATTCGCTGTCGAGAAGGACCACCTGATTGACGGAGGCATGTCCTCTTTAAAATACTGCGGCAAGGTAGTCCTTACGTTTCTAGAGTCGATATCAGCCTTTTATTTATCGACTCGAGGACCTTGCCCATTCATGTAGTCAGCGATATCGGTCTGTAGCTCGAGGGTTTACTGTGGTATTTTCCCATCTTTGGGGTTAGGTATTACGATGGCCTCTTTGCACCGCTCGGTGTATTTTCTGGCATCCCAGATCTCGTTACAGAGATCAAGGAGTCTACGCCTTTCTAGCCTCGGAAGGTGACGTAGAATGGCGTTCGAGATGCCGTCTGATTCCGGCGTTTGTCTTAGAAATTTTCTATGAACTCCTCTAGTTCTGCTATCGTAACTGATCGCTCGAGACATGTTCGTAATACTGTGGGAGCGGATCAGCACTTCTTTTGGTGCATTGATTATAACATTGTTTTCAAATAATGTTGGTATTGTCGGCGGCTAATTTTCCCATTATGAGCTTCATCCTATACCATACCTGCTTCGAGGGCGTCTCCCGGTTGAACCTGACTCATACTCTCCCAGGCTTTTCTTTTTGGCATGGATCGATATCTTTCGCTCTCTTGCTATTTTATTATGTGATCATCTAGGTTGGCCGACGTGAGATTTCTTTTTAGTTTTTAGAACGACCTTTTTTCTCCTTATTCGCCACCTTGCATTCTTCGTTCCACCAAGAAACCCCGGTTCTTCGGATCGAGTGCTTGGCAGCTCTTCCAACTCCTTCAGTGAGGGTTCGGACATCTTTCTCTATATTCCCACTCATGTCTGATACTTTCAGAGCGCATTCGTATCTTTCCCAGTCGGCCTTGCAAGGTTGTAACTTACAAAACCAAATTTAACCGTAGGGGTATAAGAGGTCTTACGAATGGAACATGTAATTATAATCAATCAGCACATGATCGCTGTGATAGTCATCGTCTAATATATTCTATGAGAGGGCATCGGCAACGGACGGAGAAGCTAGGCTCAGGTCGATTGCACTAGACCTCCCAGAATAAATGCACAATGCTGTAATCGTCGATAATTTCCTCAATTTTCCCCCCGGAAGTCTCTATATTATTCCCACCCTCACATCGTATTGTGAGAGTTGAAGCCTCCCATTATCAGGTGGGGGCGAGGTAACTGATCAACTACTGCTTTGATTTCAGTATGGTGCCATCTTCTGTCTGGGAGGTATATGTTACAAATGGTAATTTTCAATGGAGTTTTCAACCTAAAAGCGACCGCCTGTTTTGATGTATGAATATGTAGGTACTACTAATTACTACTAATACTAACAATTTTGTATGTATAACGTTACCCCTCCATGGGCTCTTCCACCGGGATCCGGGTTCACTTTTTTGCTGATGCAGGAAAAATCCCGAAGCGTTAATTTCTTTAGGTGAGTTTCTTGTAACGCTAATACTATTGGCATACCGCATTGCCGTGTGTCCGAATGGTAAACATTTAAGATAGCGTATTGGCGCTGGAAGGATTGCACGCACTGTAAGTCTCTGATAGATCGCTCTTACCTCAACTGGAAGTTTAGGGATGTCAAACGTTAGGATAAGGGAGGGTGTGTTTATTATAACTATTTCTGATTTGCTCTTTATTCGTTTACATCCCTTGCTCTCTATGTTCATCCTTAATTTTCTCTTCAGGCCATATTATTAAATATTTTGCCGTTATTAACCTTGGGAGGAGTTTGTTTTCTGTGCGAAGTCGTTCTGACTGCAATCTCACCAAAGTGATCTGTCGCTTTTACTATCATTGCGTGTAGAGATTCAGGGACTTACACACAGGAATCCAGCTGCTAACTTTTTAACGTTTTTTAGTTCTCCAAACTGCTTCTTTAATGTACGACAGAACATAATAAGAATTCCCCATCTATTTGCTGACTACCCAGAATCATACAAAATTATGTTTATTTATTTATTTTTTGTTAGACCCGACGCTTTTTCATATTCTTTCCTATCTCTTTTGCGATTCCTAACCGCTGCCTTGAATGGCTGCAGCGTTTGGGAAATGGTTGTAAATGTAGTATCCATTTGCGATTCTCTTACAGTTTCCATGTGCTGAGTGGTGCTGCTTGCTCCATAGTAACCTCGGCCCCAGACGTTACCGGCATATCGCCTTCTGGAACTACGGCGCCCTTACTGAACCTAGCCGTTCTGCGGGGCTGCCACTGAGGTAGAACGGCATATCTTCTGCCTAAAAAACACTGGGGATGGGGGATGGGAAAATGAAATAAATTAGTGTTTGTAAGGGGCAGTTATGGGAAGTGGAGAATAGGATCGGGAGGTTAGAAATGAATGAAGAGTTAAGGATGGCCACCAGGGGAAGATTGGGCGCAGTTTGCCCCCGTGCCCAGAAGCAGCAGCCTAATCTTTCGGTTTAGGTCTATATAACAAAAATGATTGCTATACATCCAGCCTTTAAATATGCACTTCCCACAAAACACATAAATACAGCATTCCTGACAGATGTGTGCTTGAAAAATAATAGAAAAAGAAGAATAGACTAACGCTAGTTCCCATAAGTGTCTCCATTTTAAGCAGGATAAAACGCTAAATAATAGGGGTGAACGAGTAAGGTTTTGCTGGATCAAAGGCTATGCTGTGATTAAGGTTAACTAATGAGTAGACGAGCTGACCAAAGGAGGTTGATGGAGAAGACCTGGAAATAATGCTACCACTAATGAAATTTTAAGAAGTGTTATAAAACTAAAAATATAGACGAAAGTAATATAATAGCTGATAGCACTAAGAACAAATATTATATAAATTTAACAGAGGCAAAGGAGTATGCATTTCCTTGGTTTTCGGCACAAGGGAAATGCTTTTTCTCGGTTTATGATTGTCGGTCAATTCTTTGGCACAGAACGGGCCTTGCCATCTGCAACGCCTATTTACGTCGTTTTGGGTTGACAGGTTCACCATTATGCGAGAATACCAAACTGCGGTAACCTGGAAAATATTACCACAATTTTTCCCAAATCCCAAAAGCGGATCAGTTTGTCCGCATAATGTCCTATCTGTTTAATCTCAATACCATTTTGAACTATAGGAAGTATGAAGTTTACGAATGCTTTTACAAAACATTTATTCAAAAAAATCGGGAGTGCGCTTTTAACCGGGGGTCTGGATGGCTGTTCATGCTGCAATCATGGCACTTCCAGTGGATATGTCTTGTCCTGTGCGAGGAGTGAGCTCGTCTAGTGACAATATGAAAATAGTGTTTTTGGGTATGGGACATAATTAAAGCACAAAATAAATCAGGTGTATCATATTGGTTTAGAAATGAATGGATAGTAAAATGGGTTCATCACCATGCAGACATCACAAAATTAGTATTTTGACACAATAAGTATCATCCCAAATGTACAAATGTGAATCTTTATTTTATATATTTGCATTAATTAAAATCTGGAATAATTAGAATCCATTTTGAACAAATTTTATTATTATTTATCTAATATAATTTATTCATCTACGGTTCTAAAACATGACCGCATATCTGTAGTAGGTTTTCTATATGCAAGACAATTTCTATAAAGGGCTTAAACATACATATTTTATAAACCTACGCGAATGGTTTTTATTTTTTTAAATATTATATTTATCATAAATAAAGACCTGATTATAGTACAGTAAGCATATTGAAAAGTTAAAATAATTTGAAATGGGCGCAATAAAAAAATTCTCATTAAATATAGAAAATATTTTATTTATATAACAAAATTAATTTTTCTTTTGAACATTGTTTATTTATGCCAAGGGTTTTTAAACTAATAGGTATACGAACCATCGTGGTGCAATTGTTTAGAAAATACATTTTTCACTCCGTCGAGTATTCAGAGCAGCTGGATTCGAACTTCACATTACAGTGATGCCTTAACCGATGTTGCCACCGACACCCCATACTTATTATAAAACACAATGTGTACAAGTATGCAATTAAATTCAAAAATGTACAATTTGTTTTCTGTCAAGTTATCCCTCGTGTCATCCAGCATCTTCAAAAGAAAAAAAAAGACGCTCTACATATTCCCATCACTGGGCATTGTTTGTATGAAAACATGTTTACAGCAAGCGTTGCTACATATTAAAAAAACATAATTTTCATTGGTCTTTGTTTACAGATAGATTAAGATCTACGGGACCCTGAAAAACTGTTGCGCGATTGGGGGGGTGGGAGGGGTAAACTAAAAGGTACTTATTCTCAGTAAATACTGAACCATTTTTGACGAAATTTGGTACATATGTTTTTAATTTATTTCTGCAGAAAAGCTCTCTTAAAAGTGTTTGAAGACCTTTAAAGACCTTTGTTACCAAATAAAAAATTTGAAAAGCACATCTTAAACGGGTTGGCATATTTTCTCCCTTTTGTAAAACCTTACTTTTCAGGGCGGCTGTTTTTCTGGGACGTTTTTTCGTTATTTCACATTTCCTATCGATTCTACTACGACGAACTTTTGGAAAGACAACTCTGCCTAGTGAACCTGTTTGCATTGTTTTGGGTTTTAGGTTACTCTAGTATTGTGAAAATACGCCGCGGAAAGAGGTAGTGGCCGGCATTTATAGGAAATGGCGCTCGCTCCTGGAATAGGAATTCGTAATTGAATAATTTTTTTAACTAACTTCCAGTGATCCAATGTTAACAATTCTTGGACACATCATCCAGGAAAGGTAATAGTTTTTTAAGCCAATAAAAAAAAATCGCGCAATTGTTGGAACAGAGCGGATGTTCAAATAAATTCATTTTTGGAAAAATCCTTGGCACTGGAATTAAAAAACTTCGACAAAAAGCAATATAAAAAAGTTTTTAACTCGCTAAAATTAGGAATTTACACGTTGTTTTTATTCATCAAACATTAATTATAATAAAAATTATAAAAATACATTTCCGCAGTAAAACTGAAAAACGTGCATTTCCGCGCAATTAGCTAAAACCATTAACCACTAAAACCAACCTTCAATTATTTGAATTTCTGTATGTGTTTCTTTGCTTTCAAATATGTACAAACGATGTCACGGGAAGAATACTTCTTAGCTTTCGTCAAAACGCTATTTTATATTCACATAATTGCAAGCTGTTTTGAATTCAGAAGATAACGTGNATATATTAATAATGAACTAAATGGTCTCATATAAGAGAATCTTTCTCTGTATAAATAATTTAAAATTTATTACACGCCACAATCGACACGCTTAAAATGAGAAATACTACAGAAAATAGCCCAATAGCCAAATTTCTATGTAACGTTGTAAGATTTATTTTCACATTTGGAAACAAAAGCGCTAGTTAACAGCTTTAAGAAGCACAAACAACTTTAAGAAATTAACATCTCGTGAAGATTGTAAAGCACAATATTTCGAAATGGCGCTAAACAAAGCCTAGGTGACATTATTAGCGCGCTGGATCGTAAAGAGCATGGGAAAATTCCTAGCATTAATGGCAGGTTTTGACAGAAATGTGTATACATTTCATACGAAATTTGACGAAAAATAAAACTAACTTGACAATACTGGTTTACCAGTAGTATTTACAAACAGTAAAAATGATGTTTTTGAGTTTGTGTAGTTCTCGTTAAAAAAAAGTGTCATTCATTTTTCTACACTGGACGTTCTGGGTCCAAAGCCTGACAAAATAACTTTTTAATTCAGAATACATTGAGAAAAGTATTGTAAAGTGATTCGACGCCTTGTCCACGTCACACTCAAAGGGTAATTGGACGTTAAGCCTTCCTATAAAACAGGATTACTTGATTTAATTATTTTTTTTATAATGATCTAGTTTCTAATACACAGAGTTATAGTTAAAGAGAATTATATAACAACTGAAACGTTAGAGATGACAGTGTTTCTTTTAATTATTATTTTTAATTGTCTTCTTATGTTCACAATCAAATATATTCCAAATTCATTCTAAAATTAGCTGATATCGAAGAACATTGTTTTATTATATTTTTGGTAATACCAACGTCCTATAAATATACTTACTATAAACTAAAAATATATATGCAGATTATGATTTCAGACTTTTTAATATTTTTTTAAAATTACGTTAAGCTCCTTTTCCTCAACAGGAATTACGTGATTTTATTGCTTAATTTTTACGGAGATTTATATGCACTGCTGTCGAGAATTTTTTTTTATATTTGCTAAAAGATATGGAAATTTTGAATTACATGAAATATTTAATATTCAATAATGGAAATAAATTTATTTGTTTGGTGTTCGATTATACCAAAGATCACCGATAAAAAGTATTCCCAAAGGGGTAGAAACAGTGCAGAATTTTGATATCAGGCTGATTAATATTTAAAGAAAAAAATGCTTACCCCTTATCAACCTGACTTTGTAAGTAGGCATCTTAAATGGTAGACTAGGATTGGAAACACGCGAAAATATATAGTGGTGATATAAAATGTTTACGAATCCAGCCTGATGTACATGGGCGTGCTCGCCTAGCGCGACTGTTCTGTCTAGGATGAAGGGCGCTCACGACTTGGTCTACCGTTCTAGAACAGGCCTCACTGCGCAATCGATGGCCAAGGTAAAAGCCAACCTATTAACTCGAATCGGGTTCCTTACTCTGGCCCATTACGTCGTATGAAAGGAAATAGGACAAATATTGGAAATAAATTGGCAATGATTGGAAAATAATTATATCTCAAGATTTCCCATCGAATAAAATTCGAACTGGAATAGAAATGGTCATTGTTTTTTGTTAATTCTATCTCACATCAAATCGTAAATGATTCTTTATTCGGCATATTTTGAACATACGCGTATCAGAAACTATTAAACAATTATTTCACTGGCATTAGGCTTGCATGATATGCTAATGTATAATACATATGATATGAACTAGTATATAATACATATTTCGATGTAGTATACATCACAATGCTTAATTAAATCCTTATATTATTCTTCCATCTCTGAAGGATTGGTTTAAGTTTTATACGAGTGCAATTATATTATTAAATAAATAAGGTGATGACACTGCCAGGACGCAGGTGTTGTTTCTAGAATTGTCATCGGCACTCGCTCCTACCCGAGAGATTTTGTAATCGGTTTTAGTTAACTTAGTTAGATTTTCCTGAGAGCATATCAAATAAATTCGATTAAGATTAATACTAATAAATTCGATTTAGATTAATAGATAATTTTGATTTAGATTCCTAGATTAGAAGTAACTGAATGCGTATCAGTAATAATTTGTAATTTCTTTGAATAAATGTTTTTAAGGATGGATTCGTCAAAAGAAATTATTTAACTGGCGCAGTCCGAAGGTAGGACTTTGTCGAAAGTTATTGAACGAACATCGAGTAACTTACCGTTTCAACGGTTAATCGACAATCGGATAGTCAAGAATCGGTGAAGTGTTCAGTGAATATGAACTTTACTCCCGCACAACGACATCGGTTTACGAGACCATGGGGTCCAGCGAATATGGTCGGAGGAGCCCTTGTAAGACAACAGTTAAAACAATCTCCTTGAAATCTGTATTATTATTAACTTAATTTTAAAAAAGATTTTTTTAATGAATTATTACTAAATCTCCAAATTTGACAACCCCAGAATTTAAAAGAGAATTGCTGGACATAGTCCCGGAATTCAATGGGGCCTAACAACACGATTCGTTCATTTTTTTAAATTAAATTAATTTATTAAAACTGGTCTTATTAAACCAACCATTAATTTTAGAATAATATATATAGAATAAATAACTGTGTACAATCTTATAAACTTACAATAAGATTTACATTTCGTTATTCACTAATTTTTAACTATACTTGTCCATATGGCTTTGTTCTTTTTAATCCTCTGAAGGTGTTTCGGTTATGTAGGAGTTTGGCCGCTTCCCCATTCTCGTGCTGGCTAAGGCGGGACTGTGTTTGGCGACAAATCTTTGTATTTCCGCCGTGACATCAGGGATCTTACGATCCCTATAAGTCCTTATTCTTTACGTACCAAGGTGCATGGATCATGTTACGATTTTATTTTGGAGTGTTTGTATGATTTTGATATTGGTGTGTTTGGTACAACCCCATAGTTGAATTCTATATGTCCTTCGGCTTTAGGACTTGTTTGTATTATAATATCTTATATTGCATAACAAGACTGGAGCCACGTCCTATCAACCAGTATAGTTGTCTATATCTTAAACCTTCTGTCCATTTTTTCTTCACGTGTACTTTCCATCTCAACTTGGCATCTAAATCATGTACACACAAAACGTAAAAACAATGAAAAAATTTAACTATACCATCCAAAAAACATGAAAGTCTAATTAATATTAAATTAAAGTTGTTGTTTAAGTTTAATGGCATGATAGTGCAGATGGCAAAAAAGACCTTCATGTATCCAATGTAAATAGTTTAAAGTTGTGTTAGTATAACGAATGATTGACCATTGATTGAAGTGCTTTTATTTTAAGAAAGATAACATATATAAATTACATTTTGAGAGGAAATACATTTACCCAATATTACATGACTAAAGTCATATATCAATATAATGTCCAACATTGTAAAAAGATATATATAAATTGCAACACGAAATTATGAATATTATATCTTTTTCTTGATGTTTTCATTTTTTAGTAAAGCGTTGTACACACTCAATCGTTCGAATTTCTAGACAAATCGAGGATTTTGTCAGTTAACAATCACGAACAAATCTCAAAACCATCTAGAAGCCTTTGCAAGCGTCAAAACCTAAAGTAAATAGTTCCTAAAAAAACAGACACGTTACATAACTGCCTATGGTATTTATGCTAGTGTGGTTGTTATTTTTAATCATAAAACAAAGGCAAATGAAACGTATATTTTCGTGGAAAAATATCCACCTGTTCACTCGCAAATTCACCCATTCAGGGCCGGTTGGCTAAAATTTTCGAAAAGTAGCAAAACCATGATTTTTATTTAGACTCCTTCGAAATCGAGACTACTAAATAGAAAATTTTCATCCATAAAAAGAAAAATAACGGCATCAATAACTAAGAAAAGAAAAAAATATGCCTATCAGTGAGAAAAAAGAAAAAGTCAAAGGTGAGGACTTCATATGATCGTCGGTATGAAACAAAATATGTATATCCTCTAGATATACGAATCGACCATGTTACGACATGGTGGACTTTTGTCGAACCACAAATTCTCGGCTTGTTAGCAATGCTACATTCCCTTCTGACTTTTTGCGAGTTTTCAGAAATAGGTCTCCACCGTAATTTAAACTGTTAAAAAGAGTTTTCCCATAAGCACCCGTCATAAAATATTTATTTTATTGTAATAATTATTAAATTTGGCAATACTAAGCAATGTCCTCAGATTGTACAGCAAAAACTGTGGAATAAACCCCAGGACGGGTGTTGTTTACGCACCACAACGGTCAAACTTTTCGTCACATATGGAGTGTTAGTATGGTGGCCAGAAACGCTGAAAAATGAAACATAAAAAAACTTCATTTGTCTACAGACACTAGCGTGTATTAAGATCTACAGACCACAGACAGCGAAGAAAACCTGATCACCCTCTCTTACAAATTTAAGTTCAAAATGTGGCTTTCGATAGTGGCAACTTGAAATATAACGAAATAAATTGAGATCTGAATAGAAACCGTCACCAAATTATGGAGAGAATTAAAATAAATAGGATGAATATAACGGTTTGTAACAAATTGGAAGGACAAATCAACTTTTTTTTAAACTTTTTTAAAATATCGATTTTTGATTTTATGTTCGATGAAGGAGTTCGTCCAATATATTCTTTATGTGGTATATATAACTTCCTGGCTTCTTAGAGACGCGAGTGATTTATGACCTGCAGCTCTCAGCTCAAAACCCCGCGGGACTAGGATGGCTTTGTGCTCCCGTCTGAAATATTCAATAAAATGACAATTTATTTATAAGATAAACTGTCGGATCAAATTACCTCAACCGGACGTCGATTAGATAGGTTCCGAAGGTAAAATATTTCAGAAAACCTATATAGAATGTATTTTTGACTGAAGATGAACATGTGCATTCCATGAGTAAAATCAGGTTGATAATTAAGATAAACGTTGATCAACAAAATCAATACTTAGAAAAACGTATTTATAGATGAATGTAATCATTTATCCATTTAATTTCCTGAGAAATGGTAACATTTAACTTACCACATATTATTGTTGATTATCTCTTTTATATACACTCACAGGCAAAAAATTCAGCCCACTTGTAATATACTTGATTTGCATATAATTTTATATATTAATCAAAGTTTCACTTTTTTAAAAGTTTAATAAGTCTTTGTCTGGAAAAGTAAAAAAAAAGTAAATTGCTAAGGAAAATGAAAAATAAAAAATTTAAAAAAATACGGACAGATAAAAATTGTTTTAGATTTTTAATTATCATTTCAATATTGCGTATTCCCTCATCTTGCCTTAATTACGTCTCGAATACACCTCGGCATACTTTCTGCCAGTCTGGAAATGTCTCTATGCTTAGCCTGTTCTTCACGAAGAGACCTTTCAAGATTGTGGAGATTATCAGGAATTGATGGACGTGCTGTTATTCTACTTTTGAAGTTATCCCATAAATGTTCGATGGGGTTCAAGTCTGGAGAACGGGCTGGCCAGGCTAAGACCCTGATGTAATGCTGTTGAAGGTACGTTTGTACTATGCGAGCTACATGTGGATGTGCATTATCGTGCATTAGAATAGGATTGACGCTGCTCTCATCGACGATAGGCAACGCATGATGTTCCAAAATTTCATCCAAATAGCGAGTGGCCGTCAAAGACCCTCCACGAACAAACAACCAACTCAGTGCGACTCTCCATTGAAATTCCCGCCCACACCACACTGTCATTTGTGCCAACTTTTCGGGTTCTTAAGAAGTAAGGCATTAGGGAGAGCTTTATTAAGAATTTTAAGATCGGTTGAAAGATAGAGGTGAAACAGTAAGAACCAATCATTATTTCACGAATGTCAATATATGGTTAGTTGAGGTTGGAAGCGTAATAAAGTGCTTGGAAAATTCCTCAAAGGACTTTTGATAGGAATGGTTGTACCTCACAGCTCCATTCCGCATATCAAAGTTATGTCAGTTGTCCAAGTATCGGGTTGTCCGGAAAATAATGCAGGATTTTAAGTTTTCATTAAAAAAAATCTATATAAAATATTCTGTTTACGTTTACAGGATTACTCATTTGTATGAATGTCAACACTTATTAATCCTCTTCCAAATGATATTGTTTGTTTACCTCTGTAGCATTCCGCTACTTGGAAATAATTCAGTCATCCTTATAATGTCAAAGCGAGAATTTCGTACGATTTTCTTTTACGAGTTTAAACTCGGCCGAAGCGGAGCCCAAACGGCTAGAAACATTAACCAAGTCTGGGGCGAGGGTTGTGTTAATGAGTGCACTGTGCAAAGGTGGTTTAAAAAATTTCGGGAGGGAGATTTCAGCCTTGAAGATGAAGAAGGTCGTGGAAGGCCTTCCTCTCTTAATGATGATGTTCTGCGATCAGTGGTGGAAGAAAACCCCAAAACAACTGTTCGAGAACTTGCTGACCACCTCAAGGCGATTGGAAAAGTGAAAAAACTCGAAAATTGGGTTCCACACTCATTAAACGATCGCCAAAAAAATCAGCGCTTTGATGTTTGTGCATCACTTCTTTGTCGAAACAAAAATGACCCATTTCTGGCCAGAATTGTTACATGTGACGAAAGGTGGATTCTCTACGATAACACTAGACGTTCTGGACAGTGGCTCGACAAAGGAGAAGCTCCAATACATTTTCCAAAGCCCCCAACTCATCAAAAAAAGGTAATAGTTACGGTATGGTGGGCTTCATTTGGTTTAATACACTACAGCTTCTTAAATCCTGGCGAAACCATCAATGCTGAATCATACTGTAACCAAATTAATACCATGCATCAGAAATTGGCAGTAATGAAGCCCTCTTTGGTCAATCGGAAAGGGCCCATTTTGTTGCATGACAACGCTCGACCACATGTGTCACGTGTAACGTCACAAAAATTATTGGAGCTTGGCTATGAAACTTTGCCTCACCCACCCTACTCTCCGGACCTCTCGCCTACTGACTACCATTTTTTTAGACACCTGGACCACTACTTACAACACATAATATTCAAAAATCAAACGGAACTGGAAAATGCATTTATTGACTTTATCAATTCTAAAAATTCTGAATTCTACTCAGACGGAATTAATAAGTTACCAACACGTTGGGAGAAATGTATTGAGAGTATGGGAAATTTTAAAGTAACTAGTTTCTTTTTTTTTGTTTAATACCAAAATCCTGCATTATTTTCCGGACAACCCAATAGTTTAATCCTTATTGCTTGAATCTTGTGAAGAATTTCTTCCTCAGGTTGCTGTCATTAGTATTTGACCTACACTGCTGACGCAAATGAAATTCGATGAAATCAAGATACTCTTGGATATTGGAGGCTTTTCAGGATGTGATTTATGAAATGAAATTGTGCCATCGTCCACATAGGTTGTAAGCCAGCTCGACAGTATAATGCATAAGTTAGGACCAAAAATTCTCCCTTGTGGGATGTCTAAGATTGGTCTTGTCTTTAGTCTGAAGGATCTGTTAGACAGAGTTTTAGGATGGAGAAAGAAATGAGCATGAACTGTTTTAGTTTGAAAGAAACTCCCGGTACCAAGCCTTGTCAAAAGCTTGGGTCATGTGTTATTACACACCGCCACAACATTCTCTGTTCTCTAATAATAAAAAAAGCTTATAGGATTGTTGCTAAAGCATTGTTGTATGGTGGAATAATGAAAGTAGTGGAACGAGTTTATTGTAAATTTTGGATGGCTATTGTACACTTACAAGTAATCTTTAGAGGATTTTGGACATTACTCAAGTCCGATAGGTCTGTCGGAGTTTAGGTGGTATGGAGGTTCCTGGGGTTTAGGTGTTTGAGTGAGTGTTTGAATATAATTTTTTCTGTATTAGAAGAAAGTGAGGGGAAGGTTTAATTTTAGCTGGCAGTCAAAAAGCAGGTACTAACACTAACTACAGCTTTCTTGGGGAGGTTTTGATGTATTGTTGGGGTTGTAAGGTCTTCCCCAAGAGATTCTCCGCTTTAAGATTTGTGAAAATGGGAGTTTTGTAGAAAGGTTGGATAGGAAGATAGGAAGGCAATAATATTATGTCTGTTGTACGTGACATTCATGTATCATTTAATTCAAGATGTGGAGTACAAGTGTTTAAATAGATTGCAAAGAAGGTTATCTTTTCTCTTTGATATTAAAATAAACATTTGAATATAAAGCCAAATTCGTTTTTGTCGTGATATCGACGTAATTTAGCCAGTTTTTTCAAGCCGGATTAAAGAGAAATTATTTTTATTTAAACTTAGACGTTAGACCTAAACCTTCAAAAATTATATATTGTAACCTCTCTCACTCACTCTCTCTCTCTCTCTTTCTCTCTCTCTCTCTCTCTCTCTCTCTCTCTCTCTCTCTCTCTCTAAATGTAGCAATTACACTGGAAATGGTAGATGGTAATTCGACTTAATCGGGCTAAGTGTCCATCCAGCTGGAACGCGACCGTTTATTGACAGGTAAAATAGTATAACCGATTTCATAATAGAAATGGTATTTACAAAAAGCAGTCTTTACAAACTTATTGCAATGATTGCAATATTAAATATATAGGGCAACGTGGCAGAGAAATTAAAACGAGAGTTAAAGAACTTGCTTAAATTGAACAACTTTTTTAATTTAGGGATTATTTAAATGAAATAAAACAGAATAATATACAACAGTGTTACAAAGGTTCAACCAAGGAGGGAACTAGATTGGTTTAGAAATTTGAGCAATTTGAAATAAAAATTGTCAAATTAAACATGGAGATTTGTGCCTAAATAATATCACAGATTTTGACTTACCCCTCCAATTTTACACATGCACTTAAGGCAAACAAATTAAGCCGTCATTCAAAATTAATTTCTTACGGTATTTATTATGGTAATACTTAGTTGTCTTGTAATTCACGTTTTTCGCACGGTCAAAATAGACCGGCATTAAAACTAGCTTTTCACTGGAACCCGTTGGTGGTTGATTGATGGGTTACTCTTAAAATTCATGAGATATGTGCTTTTACTTCTCCAACCTGATGAGCGTTTCTGGCTCGAATTCCGGATTGTTATAAACAACAAATTCTGTTGCATAGAATCATTATTTACAAAACGTGAATTTACATACTCATCCCACCTTTTCCATTTCTATTACTATTTATTTTTCTATTTATTACTTGTATAGAAATGGTTTATCGAAATAGGCAAATATTATGGACCAAGAAATACCATTGTATTTCGCGTAATTGAGATTTGACTAAGTCCTATTTACACAAAACATAACCCTCAAATTTCTGCATTCTGATTTCATGGCTCATGTTGATTTTAATTTATGTGAAGTTTGAAAATCCTCTATTTTAAAAATAAACCATAATATAAGTGTTGTAATCGATATCAAACATCGCCCTGAAGAAGAATGACAAGAAAGTATAAGCACGGACTACTTTGACAAATCCGTCCTTGCAGTTATAACGATAAAATTTGAAAATAGCCGCCAGCCGGTCAAGCTTTGGAAAAGAGAAATTGGACGCATATCTAAGATAAAAAGAAGTAAAAAAAGTGTCGGAAGAAGCAAAATAGAATAGTTTTCCAAAAATACCTTTTTTTCCTTACTGGACTCAGTTTATTTTATTATTTTTATTGTAAATTTGGAATAGACATAATAGAGCTGTTCAACTTCTTTGAAAGGGTCATTTTTATTTTGTTAAGCTTTTTTACAATTTATAATGTTGGCAAGGTTTTCATTTTGTTTTCTATTTTAATAAAGTGTTACATTTTTTTTAAAGACCATTAATATCATTTCACAACCAGTTCTTTTTTGCTTTTAAATTCTTTTAATTTAAGGTTAAATGAAGTGTTTTAAACCTATTTCTACATTGAGGGATCCACGAGAGACAATTAACTCTATATAGCATATACCGTGTAGAAATGTGTGGTTCGTTAATGATTTTTTGGAGATCATGAGATGCGGTCTGGTGTGACGTAGGTTTTAGAAAAACATTTTCTTTATCGTGTCAATGTTTCGATCTTTATGGAGATCATCTTCAGGGCCTGGGATTTATAAACATCGTTTAAATTATACAAATGTGAAAAAAATAATTTATACAATGCTAGAAATTTTAGAGTCAATCAAAGTATTTTTACTTACTCAAAGTGTTTGTTTTCTGTGTAGATGTGTTATTCTTGTGTGTCGTGTTGAGATTGCCAGTGAGATATGGATGTTTTATGTTTATATACGTTGAATTTTGAGGGGGTAGGAAGGAAGTAGGGATAGAAATACATTTTTATATGAGGAGACGTCTTCTTTGAAGTGAAAGGGGAAGACAATGGGAAAAATGGGTAATGGATAGGCCTGATTATCTTTTCAGGATTATATAAATGGGGATAATTAGGGAAAGGAAAACCAAATTGTTGAAGAATTAGACTATGTTGAAATGTATGATGTGTGGAATGTTTATGATTGTTTTACATGTTATATTATATGTTTTGTGTGATGTGATGATGATATATGTATTACTCATGTTCTCCCATTGTCGGCTCGTTTCTAAAACCTACGTCACACCAGACCGCATCTCAAGTTCCCCAAATAATCATAGTATGTATATACCTTAACTTAAAGTTTTCTTTTTTAACATTTTTTGACTAAGTTAATATAAACTAATGAACCAGCTATTTGATTCATTAATTACTTGAACTTCGCTTGTAAGTCTTTTCTAATCCGCACGGCAAAACCAACACTTCCGCAACATTCACCGGTGTTGACGGTGTTGCGGGTTTAATACATGTGATGTTCCGTTTAAAACGACTCAATCGCACCGGGTCATCATATGACTTTCATCGGACACAATAAACCTTGAAGAAAAAAATCTCTTCTTCGGGCTATTTTTCTATATTGTGTCTGTGATGGAGTGTGCAGTCTCATAAACGAGGCCCGGTGTATACTAAACCCGAATTACTTGCGATTACTGAAAAAGTGTTGGTGTTGCGCCGTTTGGCAGTCTTAAAAGCAACGTTTCATTAAATAATAAACAGCGGATCAATAAATTATTAATATTAAAATGAATAAAAAAATAATAAACACCGGATCAATAAATTATTAATATTTAAATGAATAAAAAATGATAAACTAATAAACTGGACTTGCTGTTTGAAACTTGTCTTAAATGATACTTATCTTTAATTATTTCCCTTCACAGTGACTAGAAATATTTTCAGCTTTCTTATTTTCGTCTAACGTTTGTTGCTTTTATATTACTGTTATGTTTGGTAAAGACGACATTAAACCTCGAGAGAGGGTCAATTGTACTGTTGTAGGAAACCCCCCTTCGAATTATTAAATAGTGAACAATAAACAATCGATTTTTAAAGCCCTATTATTTTGTTTAAGTCCTCTTCCACTTGATGGATATTCATTTTGAAACGCAAACTTTTCTGATCAGTAATTCTGAACACCTAATAATGGTCTGCAGGAGTGGAAAGTAAGGAATGGATATTCAGGGCTTTTTTTAACAGATGGAGAACTCTTTAAACAACCAAACCAAGTTTTGAAACAAAGTTTAATTCCAGTTTCTAATTCATACAAAATAAAGCGTACCCCGCCAATGTATTAACGAAAGGAGGTCTAGGCTGCCCAGAAGATTATGTTTGCGTCCGAAAGATTCTGCATCAAGAAGCCGGAGCGACGATTTTCTTTTCCAGGAGGACGAGAGTAAAAATCGAGATGTTTATGATATTCGGCCCCGAAAATGTTGTAAACTAAAAGGAGATTAAACAGACCAAAAGACATCATCGTAATGTGCATATTGATGACACACATTCAATACATTTTTATTTTTGCTAAAAAGCATTTATTTGTAAACAATCACTTTGAAAGACATCACTGATTCAGTCAAGGTGAAAATAATTTGAAAGAACACTAGGTCGCCGGTGACACAGTCGACTCACGAACGACTTTAACGTGTTAATTAACCGAATTACCGTATCTCACGCCTGTTACTCAAACCGAGACAAATATTCAAAACAAATAGAACAGTAATGAAACAGTCGCGTTCTCTGATGAGGGACAACGGAGCCAAAATCTACTGATGATTGTCCTATTAAATCCACCGTTTTGGAAGTAGTTTTATTTTAGTTTAGGGATTATGTGTTGTTATATTTTTCTTTTGATTTGTATATTAAATCTGGCAATAATAATTCGAGCGGTTTGAAAAATAGTGGAAATCTATGACACATGGGAAGAGTTAATGAGGATGTAGAGAATTATTTCACATATTCCATTGAAATTTCATAAATGGGATATTAATATAGTTCGGGGTTGGGTTATTACTGTACAAAATATGTCCTTCTCTCGGGTTTATAAATTTTTATCAGCCTGCATGTTTAAGAAGATAATGCTGTGAAAGTACTAGAGGAAGTGAAACTTATTTACAGTCCCTTTTTGGATCAGCTTTCTATAGAAATTCATATTTAAATGGGTTTCATTGAAATACTATATATATATATATATATAAATATATGTAGTATATGTATATAGCATATATATGTATTAACTTTGAAATTAAGGAACAATAAAGGCAGTAAACTAAATTTAAATATAGTATGTAAATTATGTAAAATATTATTTTGACAGTAAACACTGAAAGATGATTACGCAATGTGAGAATGGGTCAGTTCTTAAACAGTTACAATCACGTTGAAGTTGGACAAATTTCAGAGAAATTATGATTTTTTAAATGGAATACTGGACACAAGAGAAACGTAAACTGCTGTCAAAAATGTATATTTTAGTTTGCTATAAAAATTCATAAAGGCTTAAATAGTGCTTAAAATGATCTACATAATGTACATGAATTACACTTGATGACACAAACGAGGACTACATAAATAAACTAAGATTAGGGGATATGAATTTAAATGTTTGAGGGTGAATTGTTGATTTCAGCCTTTTTTTCTCAATAATAATAACGTAAAATATAAACATTTTTAACGTAGAATAAAAGGAAAAATATTATAACATTTATAATCACGTTGAAATATGATAAGATCCAGAAGAGGGACGAATTTTTATGTATAACAATGGTAAATTTTTTAAAAGAAAAATTCGAATTTTAATAATGCTTAAAGCGAATTCGATTTTTTTCAGGAATAAATTTCTTTTGGCCAACTTTACGAGAGCATTTTTTGGTAAATTTTTACATTTAAACCCATTTAATACGTTCCTGCATAAACATGCAACCTTGAAATACATCAGAAGAAAAACATAAAACCAGGCATTAAACAATTGGAAGGGTACATTTTGTGGCCCGATGAATGGATAGAGGTCCTGGAGAATAGCAAATACAAGCTTTCCCCTTTTACGGTTATAAAATGTGCTGATGCAGTCACTTTTCAAAAGTGGACAAAATTCCTTTCGCCTTTAAATGTACAGAAATGTCCGATAACTACAAGGCCAATTAGAATCCTAAAGATAAGCAGCATGCTAAGTTTGTGTACTTTACAAACAAATGAAAGAAAAATTGTCTTTCCACAGATGACAGCAGCAGCTGAAACAGAAAAACGATCAACGTCCATTTCATTTTTACAATAACCGAAAAATTAGCGTGTGAGTTATTATTTTCAGAGAATTTTGTAGTTGCATTTCATTATTAAATAGTTTTTTGTCACGATTATACAGCAAAATATTCATTTATGTATATCCCAAGCCCTTTAAATAGACTGTAAGTTTTAAATTTTGAATTGCGGAGAACTTCTGAAAATTGACTCTGATCGTTTTTAGCCGTACCCCTTCAATTTTAAATTACTTTTGTTCTTTTCTCGGTTTCTAGGACCATTGGCAAGGACGCTCCGACGCGTGTCTATTATTTTCCGAACAAGTATCTCCAAAAAAACTATCATTAAATCTGTGATCTCATGTCCATAGCCTCCATTTGTTAACTGTCGTTAGCTCTACTTGTGGGTGTAAACATGCTATTCTATCCGTGATTAAACGCATAATGCAAGACAATCAGAAATGACCTTAATCAAGTCTGTTAGAAATCGTACCTAGATTTTCCGAAGTCGACTGTTTTACGGCAGTGTGTTATTTCTGGAGTGTGACGTTGAATCTGAACCAGACACCGGGCATTTACCATTCAAAGGCATTTCTTATCATCGATTGTTTCACAAGTTGTAATTAAGTATCAGCGAACAAGAACGCTTGAATTACACGTAATCAATGATGCTAAATCTCTTCCTCGTAACTCGAATAAAATGCGTTCATATTAGCACTATTATGTTGAATTACCTTGCCGATGTAAATCCAAATAATTCAATCTCAGAGATTGAATTGCGAATGATTTGTATATTTAGGTATAGTATTAAGGAGCTAGCAACGGTTTTTCGTACCAAACCCCATTTTTTTATAATTAAGTACTTTTGAAAAGAACAAAACTGAACGCCGCGAAATTTCAAAATTTGAAAATGTTTCAAATTTGTTGTTGTTGAAAGTTGCGAAATAAGTAAATACGGTTTATAATGACTGGATGCCATTTCTTATGCAGTGTCAAAACTCTTTTATGTATATTCGCTGTCAAAAACTGCCATTCAAACTAAAACGTCGTCTAACAACAACCAAAAGCATGAAGAATCGCGGGTAATCGAATCGATTCTCCTGAAATGTTATGCTTTTTCAAGATTCCGTACACTTTTCTCCAAAACTATTCATGAATAATCTTGATCTCGGTATGGTCAAGTGGATCAACCAACAACAAATCCAATTTTTATCTGTTGACGTATTATATGGTCATCGTCAGGGCAAAGCAATCTTAAAGATGTCTACAAATTATCATGATTCATAGTGTTACAGTCCTTGGCAATGTTGGAAGTGAGTCTATTTTATTAAAATTCATATTCAAACAAATTTGAAATCATTAATTTAAAAAAAAATGTCAATTTGTAAACAGCTATAAGATTGTTTTTCCCTGATGATGACCTTAAAATAGATCAAAAGCTTGGCAGATAACAATTAATTTTTTAAAAATTCAGAATATACCGAGATCCAGATTATTCGTGAGTAAAAGAGTGGGGCATACAACCTCTAACACACGCTTTAAAAATAGAACACTACTTCATAATTTTTTCCTTCAACTTATAGCGCAATAAAAGGCAAAAAATAAAAACACGACCAGTTCAGAAATCGTAGAATATTAGGAAAAACAAAAGGAAAGAATAGTTGTAATAGACTAAATAGTTTGTCAGAAAATAGTACTGAAAAATGACTAGTATTTGACCTCTCTTTGAACAACTAAATGATGTTAAAAATAGATAATGTGTGTAATAATAGATAAACAATAAGTACAGAATCCAGATGAATGAATCAGAAGTGGATGTGAAGAAACAATAACAACAAAACAACTGGTACTTACTTAACAACGTGCCTGAAAACCATAGCTTCTATTAATGTGCAATATTTCTAAACAATAAATTCCATCCAGATTTGCCTTTCCTTCTCTTTAAGAGTTAAAACCCTGCCACTTTGAAACATTTTCTACTTGATTGTAACTCTTTCAAAAAGGATCAAACTGCAATATATAAAATATATCAACTTATTATTGAATGATAAAAAACTTACATTTGATCTTAAACGGCACAACTCAAAATTACATTCAATTAATATATACCTAAAATCCAAGCTAATCATAAAACATAATTTTTATAGAAAAATAAATTTAAAACATAATAAACACATACTGCCAATATTATAAACTTACATTTNTATAATATAATTTATAAATATATTTATTTATGGCTAGTCCAAAAGTAATGTCATTTAGGTCATATTTTTGACTCAATATTATAATAACCAAGAATAACGGCAACCATCAGGGATCAGGGAAATGTTTAAACACTAATACTCCAAAGAATAAAAGGAAAAAAATGCATTCGATTAAATGAAAAATAGAGAGAACCAGTTGAAAATTTGATGCATAAAAACTTTGATATAACGTGTGGTGTTTAGCCAATGATTATTTGGAGATCGTGAGATGCCGTCTGGTGTGATGTAAGTTTAGAAAAACATTTTTTTTTATTGTGCCAACGTTTTGATCATTATTGAGATCATGTTCAGGGCTGACTAAATAAAGAAAGAGGTAAAAGTTATAGTAAAAATTAAACATATAAGTTACACCTACACAAAACCGTTAATTCAGCGACAGAGGCCCTGTACAGATTCGGGGAATGTGTTGTAAGCAAAACTCCATTCCCTGTTCACCATTCCGATTACACTTGTGAAGACAGATTCAGATTTATCTTTTCCGTGAACAGGAAAGGTTCCATCGCAAATTGGAAGTTGTGTTTATAACTAATAATGTTTTTTTAAAAAGACTTTCTATTAGTCAACACACGTAGCTTATACTTTACTGCGCTTTTCAGAAATGAATACTTTTATCAAACTTTTGTTAATTAAAAACTGTACACTTTTTCCTTCAATAAAACTTTTTTGCAGAAAAAGCGTACCTTGTAAAGGGAGAAGAAAAAAACTTTTAATGAAAATTAAATTTCATCCACGTTACAAACCGAGCACTTTCGACGCTTGCATGGCTTGCAATTTATAATTAAGTGATCCGATTTTCGAAAAACTTAGCATTACAAAATTATCATAACTTGATAATATTGTTTTTCTTATTTTTCTTCCACATGTTGTTATTCCTATTTTTCTTCCTTAGTTTGTTATTAAAAATGATTTTTTTAAATCATTTTTCTCATTCTATTTCTAAGATGAAGACATCCAAAAACACAGTTTTGTAAAAAGTTTATTTTATTTATTTATGTTTATTTACACATCGATTTCGAGGTGCAGCCCCCTTTTCAGCGGTTTTTACATAAAACTAAACAAAAAAGATTTTTTAATATTTCATTTTTTTTTTTTGGCTACGACTTGTCATTCTGCCTTAATTCTATAACATTCAGCGGAGCAACCCGGCCTCATTAGAGCGAAGCCCCCGCAAATCACGGCGCCGTGGCAGCCCCAGGCCTGGAAAGAACGGAACCACACGGTCTCTCACAATTAATGCTTTTAATCTTATTAGTGTGCGCAAGGCTTTATCGAGGAGGAGTCGGTGTCTAGTCACCATCCACACCTCTTCTAAGCTCACTGGAGATTCTTTGGTCTCAAAGTTCAGGGAGGCGCCCCTCAATTCAGCACAAGAGCGACCAGCACCCGAGGCGCCAGGACGGGCGCCGCCACAAACGAAATCCGCCACACCGCCGACATGGAGTACTAGAAGAAGAAACATGGAAATTAAATTTTATCTATTAGTTCGATGTCTGTTAAGAAGTTAAAAATTGAGTTTATTGACTCTGAGTTGTTGTTTAGTATGGATTGGAGTTCTTCGGGGATTTGGTGGAGGGTTTTAGGTGAGCTGCATAAAGACTAATCAATTATGATGTGAGTGAGATAGGAGAAGGGAATCTTCAAGGAGGGACTATGAGTGAGCCAGGAATGGCCAATTTGAAGCCGGGTTAGAAGGGTGTCTTTTTTCGGGAAGTCCAATTTTTACATCCTTCCTTATTGCGAGGAGGTTGTTTCCTGTGCGGGCACCGTATTCACGCCTCCCAGACGAGCTGCCAAAAGTGACAGCAAAGTAACTGAAGGAAACCCCATTACGAGGAGTACCATTTGAGATGGTCTCTCTTGCGATTCCGTCCGCCTTTTCATTCTCAGATATGCCAGCGTAGCTGGAATCCATTTGAACAATACTTTTACGCCTGCGTCCTGATATTGTTTTAATTTTGAAAATATATCCTGGATGTCTGGGTTTAAGGAGAAGATATTTTTTAGTGTGATGAATGCTGAAAGATTGTCGGAACGGATAATTAGAATGGTACGGGTGAAATAAATGATGTTAATGGCTTTGAGTATAGCTATAGTTGGAATAGCATTGCATTGGGTTAGGTGTAAAGGGGCGCACTTTGATTTGTAAAAAATCGAGACTTATTTTTTCGGGAATATCTGGCTGTTGGAAGGTGAGAAATAAAGTTGGATTGGGGGCAGGTGTCCATTTGGGTTTTTCTTGAGATTTTCGACTTTTACCACGCCTTGGGATTCTAGTTCAGTTTGATTCTCTGTTTCGGAACAGTTTACCAGTTCAGGAACAAAGACGACTCCTTGTGAAAAATTTAGTGAACGAACGAACGTCTCCGTTTATGGAAAAAATGGGTAATAAGATAAAAAGTTATTTTAAATTTCATTTTATATTAAAATACAACTCTTTAAAACATTTTTTATGGGACTTTCATATTAACCAGAGATACGAATGTATGATAAATGATTATTTCTATGGGGGGGGGGAAGAGAAGCGTGAGAAAATTCTAGGAAGGTGGGTGGAAATTGAACTTACCCATTTTATAAAGAATGAAACTTGGACTATTCGATTCCGAGATGTAGAAGTGGTTCAGATAATATTGTGAGTTTTTTTTATTATTTAGGCAATGAGAGTTGTTTTATGAAGTTGAGAACAGTGTGTCCAGCCTTCCAAAGCGCCTTCATTTGCCCTATTGAATACTCTTGCTATTTATATATTACTAGCTGAATCTCGATTTCTGTAAAACGGTTTCGTCAGTTTTCCCCCCGTACCTATTATATTCTTACACAACTTATTATGTCAATAGCCAGACAATGAAATGATATAAACATTATACGTTTTATAATTGTTTCTATTGAAAATGGAAAATAGAAGAAAAGAAACCGCATTCGCAAAAATGACCGATTTCAAATCTTTTTACAGTGAAACCCTTTTAAGGGTAAATTTTTACATTCCCCGGAAAAAGGACAGTATTTCTATAAATTTTAAACCCCTCTATAACGGAACCCCCCCAAACCTGTCGCAAATTGCCATCATTCCCCATCACAATAACTCCCCCTCCAGAATGTACGTAAACGGTACAAACAGATTAAATTATTAAATTTCAACGTGAAAAAATATCTGTTACGATAATTTTACTTTTTCTTTTTTTAAGTCAAAAACGTAAAAATACGCTAGGTATCGCACGTAATCCTTTACTGAGAAATAATGAAACCATTTAAATTTTGTGATTTGACACAGCTGATAACCCATTCAGGACGGTGAGCATATCACGCTCTTGTTTCCCCAGTGAGTTACTGCGAGCCTGATAGCGAGTCCTAGTATCTTTACTTTTCATATTTTTACTTGATACTGCAATAGTAACATGACGAAATTATGTCTATGCCATTTTTATAATCATTAGGAAGCGTCTAAAAAATTTGACCAATATCGGATCTGTAGAGTGCGAGTTTACCTCATACATACAAAAAACTTTCTTTCTTTAGCATTATATAAGCATTTTATAGATATTCCCAACTAAACCACGCCTAACCCATCCTTACCTGTGCTGCTTATGACCTAGAGAACTAATTGAGGTATCGTCTATTCCATATAGCTTAAAAAACGGGCACGAATTTTATAAAAATGAAGACCCGTTTGTTATTATTCCAAAGAAAAATATATTTGAAGATTGTTTTAATATTTTTGTTTAAATAAAACTCTTTTAATGGATTTGACAACGAGGGGGTTAAAGCGGATTAATTTTTATCTCACAACCTTATCAAATTCTAAAGTATTCATTAAAATTCTATGCTTAGATCGCACAACGCACAAGCTCACATAAACACCAACACGAAAAATAAATTTAAAAATTCACATTTTAAGTGATTATTCCCTGTTCTCTTTTTGTCCCTCGTGTAATCACCGTTTTTTCAATAAAAACCCGATCCTTTGGAGGAAAAATCTTTAAAAAAAATTACTTTAAAATCGGCCATAACGAATGTAAAATATGCATACAAAAAACCGGTTATTCAAAACGTGATTAGCTTTTATATGCAAAGTGAGAAAACCTCCAATCTTGGAACAGTATTAATGGCCCACCAATAATTACTTTTATTTCTGTTACGATTTTTTTTAATTAAAAAAGACAAATGTTTCATTTACTAATCGGATACAATTATTTTGCCAGGATCAGTATTGGAATGAGCAGCAAAAATATTCCATTAGTCATGGGTGTTCGTTACGCGAAAGAGTACAACATTATTTTTTCTGATTATTATTTAAAAATATCAATTATTTTAATTCCATTTTTTATGCCTCAAGTAATTCTGAGTCAACGATAAGTAGTAAAGTTTAAGAAAGAGTATGGCATGGATGAGATTGTAATATACGTATATGACTGATAAGTCTTCTAACAAGGTCGGAATCTCTAGACAAGTTTCATTCTTCGAAAAGGAGGGCTGTAGGAGTCGAATTATTAGCGAGCCATTATTTGAAAAAATAATTTCTTTTTATAACAAAAGATTTATTTACTGTCCTTTATTTTTACTACTTTTTGAACTGCACAATAATATTGATACATTTATATTTTTGTTTTATTTTTAATTTATTATATGTTTATTTTTAGTTTGGACCATGGAAGATAGCATATGCAGGTTCCATGCAATGGATAGGAGCCATCGATCGCCAAAGAAGGTAAAGAACCTAGCGAACCCTCAAACTACAGCCCGATATCCCTCACCACCTGCATGGGTAAAGTCCTCGAGTATAATAAATAAAAATGAAAGTATAAATAAAAGACTAGTATGGATTTTGGAGACACTGGGACTCTACTGGCGTCATCAGGCGGGACTCCGTGGAGGACATGCTTCCGTTGACTAAGCAGTTCTTCTCGAGGACGAGGTCCAGACCACGTTCCTGAACAGTAAACATGGTGTGGCCGTGTTCTTCGACCTCAAGAGGGCCTAAGATAAGACATGAAAGTGTGGTATCCTCTGGAAGTCTCACGAGGATGGCAGACTTCCGGACTTGATTAGGATTTTCCTCAGCAACCGGAAGTTTAGGGTTAGGCTGGGAAATACCCTATCTGAAAGGAGAGAGCAAGAAAATGGGATCCCGCAAGGATCGGTACTGTCAGTTATAATGTTTGCGATTGCTGCTAACGGTAACTCCGATGGCATTGAGCCACGATGATGATCACGCTCTACGCTGTCTCAGTCCGCGGCATAGATTTAGAAGATATCTGGAACAAGTGTACAAACCGCAATCGACAAAATGTTTGCCAATACCGAGAAGATAGGTTTTTCCTTTTCCGAGAGGGGTTAGTCCTCTTCTGTAGATTGCGAAGGGGACATAGCAAAGATTACAGAACGAACCCCTCGTGTACGCGGACCGCTCAAAGTTCCTCAGCATGATTTTCTACGAGAAACTAAGACGAATACCGAAGTCCAGTACAAGCGGGTCATCAACCTTCTGAGATCCCTGTCCAATTTCAGGTGGGGAGCAGAAAGGGAGGTATTGATGACCCTTTTTAAAACGCTGCTGTGCCAGAAATTATTCTACGGTTGTACGGCCTACGGTTCTGCAAGAAGAACGCACCTGAAAAAAATTGACACTACATACATGCGATTCTTGAAATTAGTAACAGGGTGTGTAGGACGAGCCCGCTCGATAGCACCTGCGTAGAAGCAGGTGTTCTCCCCCTGCTCTAGAAAGGGAAGAAATAATGCTGAAATATCATGAGAGCAAATGAGCCAGGCCGCCTTTCTTATATAAGACCCTTTTCGACCCTAACTTTAGAGAAAGATAGCCCTTCTGAGGACCCGTACGAGGCCGCTGCCCATAAGAGGGGCTTTACAGACAGGTCCGAAACGAACAGGGGGCGTTGGGTGTGCCCTGTATACGGAGGAAGAAGTTACACAATTATCGTTCCCTCCTGCTGTACACGGCGGAACTAAACGCCTCCCTCGCGCTGAGCATGATCAAAAATAAGAAAGTTGAAGGCTTGACGTATATAGACAATATTTCGGCATTTCATTGGACCTGGGCGTAGTCTTGGGGCACGGCAGAGGTCACAGATCGCTGTTCCGGTACCTCAGGGATTTTGAAATGTATATAGTGTTTTTTTGACTGTTTACCTTATGCTAATTTATTGGAATGGATGTAATTTATTAGAGTGAAAGGAAGGTTTTTATTCAACCCCACCCCGAGGACTATCGCGTACTCTGGGGAGAGTGTGTGACGTCTGGAGAGTAAAAGTAAGTTATTAGAGAGAATGGAATGGGTTCAACCTGGTCTCGAGGAATATCGAGTATTCTAGGTTGAGTGTGTGACGTCTGGAGCGAAAAGTATGTTACTAGAGAAATGATCTATATCGACAAAAGTAAAGCCTAGAAGAACCAATTTTCCTTAGTAAGTCGCTGAATTCCAAAAATGGCACATTTCTGCTCAAATCTACAAAAGTACAAGGCTTTCTCCGCCAAACTAAGACATGTCATGAACAAATAGTGAGTTAGGTTATAGCAGTCAACCTTAGCGGTATGTCGCTAATGGCATCTTATAAAGACAAAGGCCCATTTCTTCTTTTCTGGCGTCTCATACACAGCCCAGTAAGGCAAAATGGAACAACCTGTTGCTGTGGCGAAGCGAGTGGCTGTGACAGCGGCGGTTGAAATTGTTTCCTTCAATCTGAATCCCCTTAAGTTTCACTTTAATGCCCGTTGGGCGTTAAACGGGAATGAATTCAAAAGTGTCGGCCTATGGAGACTTTCATCCTCAGTGCCATAATTGGAAACGTTTTTTTTCTTTCACTTCCTGAGCTTTGTGTTTTCTTTAATAACCACAAATTCAAGGCAGATTATTCAATTTTTTCTTACTTAAATGTTGTTTAATATATTTACGAGTTCACCTCATGTCTGATACCTCATTATAATTTTTTCTATAATTGAAATAACCAGTTATAAGATAAAAGTTAATATTTTGCAAATTTAATCCTTAAAAACATCTAAAGCCAGGTAAAGTAATACTTGTTATGGACATACATGTGCTGTTGGGTTTCTAGTTAAATATCTGTCATGTAGTACTTTAAAGGTGCAACCTTAACAGTTAACCTTTGAAGCTACCAAGGGAAAAAGATTCCTTATGGTATCATAAGACTGGCTAGATTCAACTTATAAGATATATGTGCCTATTACTTATATATAATTTAATAATATAATAATAATAAATATTTATTTCGCCGCTGTGAAAATACAAAAGATAGTGTCAACTCTGCACATGTCAAGATTTGTGCCTATATAAAACCAAATCCACATCCAAATAAAATATACAATTTTTTGGATTCGAAATCGCTTAGTAAAAAATGCAGATAATTATAATATCCAGGAGTAAAAAATATTATTAATTCAGAAAAAAATTAGAAAAACTTGATCTCTTGTATCGAGAATTCATGGATGTATAAAGACAATTACACTTAATTATTTTGTAACTGACTAAACTTCTGAAATAACTTATATTAATTCTGTTAAATGTTAATAAATATATTTAAATATCTTGTTACGAGTAAAATTATATTATTTACTTGTACGTGTTTTTGGTAAATGGAGTTAATCATGTGTGATATAAGTTGAAGGATTTATGAAATAATTTATATTTCAATATACATATATGAGGACATGAACATTTAAAAATAATATAACTTTAAAACTTCAAATTTCTTGTATAGTAAATTTGTGCTGTAATTTCGTGGTTTAAACGTGATATTAATGTGGGAAGTTAAGGGGCCGACAAAAAGCTGAGGACCGTCTTTCACCCGTATTTTTCAGCTAGCATCTGCTATATATATATATATATATATATATATATATATATATATGCGCGCGCGCACATACATCACTACAAACATAGAAGTCTGGGCACATTCATCCTCTCCACAAGAGAACTCTTTACTTTTACTTTCCAGCCGTCTCTCACTCACCCCACATTAGTCGACATTCTACGGGGTGGGGTTAGAAAATCTCTTCCTTTCACGCTAATAAATTCACCGATTGCATAAATTAAGATAAACACAACTCAGGCCTAACACAAACATATATAAACTGTACATTTAAAAATCCCTATATACATGAGATACCTCCTTCGAACTCCTTCGTGTTTATTTAAATTATTCTCATAAGACAATTTTTTGTGTTTTAGGAGGGTATTTCAATTATGATGTTATATGAACCCTCGGGGTGCCGGTGTTTTTAAAAAACAGCCCATTTGCCTTACTGCTGAACGCCGTGTCAACGCCTAAACCGTAGCACCCACAGACGCCCCTTACACAATTTTGAGCGACTTTTAAGGCGATTAATATACTTTTACTAGTTCCTCCTCTCACGGTAACGCGGAGACACATACATTGGACAGACTGAAACGAAATGAAGAGATTGATTCAAAGAACATATCAGATCCTTCGTAGACAACGGGAAACCAAATTACGCCACACATACACAAACCAAAACAATAGAAACAAGAACGATTTTAATACACAACGCTCAAAAAGGAATAAAACTAAACGCACTGGAAAACATAGAGTTAATCAAACAAATAACAGCTAAAGACGGAATACTCTAAATGCACACACAAATTCACGTTTTTTTTTTTTTTTTTTTTTTTTTTTTTTTTTTTTTTTTTTTTTTTTTTTTGGCGTTAAAAAAGGGCCAGGGGCAACGGTGGGAATCGAACCCACGACCGCGGCGTGAGAGTCTCTCATGCTAACCACTCGGCTACCGCGGTCCCCCCAAATTCACGTTCACACACTGCTTTTACACCACTAAAAACACTACATAACACAAAATGCAAACGAGTAATAAAAAGTAACAACGCACAAATAATAATCGACAACGGAAATAACCGAAATCACAAAAGATCGAAGAACACAATGACTACGCCCCCTACCGCAAACGCCCGTAGGGACAAGCGACGGTCCCACCGACATATTAGCCCTACTATCTACCAAGTGACACATACGCACTGAACATGGCGCAATGCCAAAACGCGTATTAGTAATTCAACAAAACCTGCGAATGCGACCCCCCCCCACAAAAAAAAAAAAAAAAGTGATCCTATGTCGGTTCAGCAAGAGTTCACCGACTCGCAGACCAACATTCATCATCAAGTCATATGGAATTGGTTACATTCGTTACGTTTCGCTTGGAAAGGCTACATTTATTTGTAAAAGGTAGCAATTGACTTAGGAAGGGGGCGACATGGAAACGCTAACTTTTGTTGTCTATATTAGTTATTGAAAAAAAGATTAATTATTAGCTTCGTTAATAGCACGGTTGTAACATTGGAGTTAAAAGAAATCATTTTGTTCATTGCAATTACAGGTTGATGTAAATTTTTCCGGCAGAAAGATTCCTTATAGCTCTTACATTAATTAGGTACAATATTTTATTTGTAATTTATTGTTACCATTTACTGAATAGATGTTACAGATGATGCACCTTGTAAAAGCCAGAAGAATGTGTTCAATCAGTCAAATGTAAAAATCAAATCTGCATTGAATAATCACCAACAGTGGTGTGCAAATATAACGCGATAATATACGAGGAACTGGAAGTCCTAAGGTAACTTCGGCTTTGAAAACATTACAGGCGTTTCACAATCTCATTTTTTATGAAAAAACACCAACATAAATCGCCAAGAAGTAACGGATAAATAAACTTTCGGAGTGCCACACAAACGCGAAAGTGTTTTCACTGAAAAATTAAAGTTGAAAATATAAATAGGAATTAAGTGGGTCTTATTCTAGACCACAAACAGTCCGCAATGTTTAATAAAGGTTAGTCCGAATATGCAAGGTATGTGAAATATACGAGATGCAGTATACACTATGGACGGGTTGTGGTGGTTTTTAGTATTTTCACTCCAGATTAAATGCCTCCATTGTTGTTCCATATTCATAAAACCCTGCCTCATTCTTGTTTACTTCTTATAGAAGGTCTTAATCTCGCTTTCATCCATTCCTCTCAATAGACAACGTGCTATAAAATGTAAACCATTCCTATTTCATACTTATATCTTAAATTAATTATTTCGTGTGATCAGGAAGACTTTTTATTTCGGTACATATAATCTGCAATGGTATATATTTTTGTCTTATTTGTTTTTACTGGCAATATATTACAACTATCAAAAATTGGTCAACACGTAACAACCAATATATAACATTAAATAAATAAACAAGTATGAGAGACAATATACTGGCAGCACTCCAATGAATCTTAAGTGGCCTGTATTTAATCGAGGGTAGTTTCACTATCACTAGAAAGGAGATCCCACTGCCTTCGTCTGTTTAATCAGCGAAGATGGTTGGAAGGAATTCGTCGGGATAATGTTTTTGTATTTGAATATTTATGGTGGTAGAGAGATTTGTATAAAACTGATGATAATGAGAGTGTATTAAAGTCTTGGACGAAGGAATTGTAGGTCTGTATGTGAAGTTTCGTTGGGAGGAAACGGGGAGGAGGCATCAAAGATTTTTCTGATGATTATGGGCCCTTTGGATGCGGAGGATCTAGGTTGAAACCCACACATACCCCTATCGGCTTTACAATGATGTCATAAAGCAATCATTTATTTCATAGAGGTAAGTTAGAGCGTTATCAAGAAATCGTGAAAGTGCTGTGTAACGTTTCACTTCTTTTCGTTTTGTCGTGTGTGAGGAATCCACGGTTATCAATATATATTCCCAGATACCCGCATTGAGCTATTTGATTGAAGTAGACTAGAGGAGGGATCTTTTTGTGGAGAGTGAAAATTGTGTGAGTTGATTTTTCTGGGTTAAATTTTAGTCTATTTAACACCATGACTACAGTGCGGTATTCCTGAAGGTTTAGAGTGGAAATGACTGGATCAGAGATGAAAGCATGTGTAATATGAAAAAGAAAATATGATAATATACTGCTAAAAAGAAAGCCAGGAGCCCCACGTCATCCCTCTAATTGATCTCGGGGCCAATAAAAATCATCCTACGAGGATTTTTGGGAAGAATTCTTCCGAATTGATCGTTAATTTAACTTCTTGAGGTTTCTGGAAAGGACACATTAATTAGATCAATGCGAAATATAACGGGAACTCAGATGGCAGAGTTTAAGTTTATGCAGTGTTTTGCCACCGCCTTGCCGCATTTCAGCTCGGGAATTCGATGGTTTATCCGTCTGTTGTGGAGAAGAGGAACTATTTCTAACAATAGAGGCGATAATCACTATCTGCATTTTAGCAATGTTGCACATTTTTAATTGTGGCCAATCGGTTGAGCCCATGAAATTAATGGTATCTACACTCGGGGGCAAAAAAGAGGTCACCCTTTAGATTTTTCATTAATTGTTGGACAATCCTTCCTTGATTATCTTACAACAATATTTTAAAAGGTTTTAAAGGGTTAGAGGTAAATAAAACTTATTAAGTTTTGAATAAATCTTTGAATTCACTTTTGCAAATAAATCTTTGAATAGTCAATCTTTTCTTTGTTGATTTTTCTGTAAAACGTCTTTCTAACGTTTCAGTGATTTGATTTGTTTATAAGTTGTACCATTTTTAAGTTTCAAATTCGTCTGAGTGATGGTTTTGAGTGTTACAGATTCCGCTAGAATAATAGCATTGTTGGAAGATGGAAGAAATCAAATTACATGTGGCCAGGGTTAACATTCCCAGAATAAATGAACGAAGGGTTCCATCCAAGATGGTAGAGGTTACTCCAAGAAAGCTTGAATCAGGTCGCCATCGTGTCACATCTCAGAGAGATAATTGTTTTATTGTTTCGAATATACTCTTTAATCGACATTCTACCACTGTTGAGATCAAGTAACGACTTCGACAAGCAATGTAAGCTGGAGCGAATGTTTCGTCTTGATGGCTCTGGCGAGTAACTGACATGTCTGACTCGTATCAAATTTTATAGCTTTAAGGAAAAAAACGTTAAAAATAAACACGCAAATTTCACGTGAATACGTTTTCCCATGTATTACACTTCCATCCGAGTGATAGAAAGAATTTCGCTCAGAGTGCGTTGAATACATTTGGGAACGATGTTCTCCCCGTTTTATAGTCCTCCCATGCGGAAAGCCATATCTATTTCCATGTGGAATCACCTTAGCCATTTCTTTCTCTTCCTGTTTTCTTCAATTTCCCATACATTCCTTATTGGATAGAAGTTTGCACTTTCACTTGTAAATATAAGCAAATCATTGATGCCAAATACATTACTTAATTGTGTTAATAATAGGACCGCCCAGATTATTTTTTACATTAGATAATGTTAGTATACCATTTGCATTGCCATAATATAATATTATTAGAAATTCAGCCATCGTTGATCTGAAAATCAATTGCACAAAAATGAGTAGGGATATTGCCAATTTTGTAGTATTTACTTTCCCTAGATTTTTTATTTTATTTTTATTATAAATTCCATTAAAAGTTATTAGAAAATATTATGTCTTTTACTGAACGAAAATTAAATTAAGGGATTTTGAAATATAACATTCATTTTGTTTTCATTCCATAATTTTGTTTATTGGACACAACAATTTTTTGAAACAATTAATACTGTGTACAATGTTTGCTGTTAGCGAAAACTTCTGTGAGGGCCTGTTAGGCATACTGTTAATATGTTCTCACGCTTCCATAAGGAATTTCATTCCATAGATGTTGCAGGTCAAATGTCTGCGGACGGTGAACCAAAAGTCTTCTCTGCAACGCATCACACATGTGCTCAATGGGCTTGAGGTATGGAGACAATGGGAAAGGGGCAGATGGGAAATTCCCAGATTTTCTAAACATTGATGTACAACTGTGCCTCTATGAGTTCTGGCACTGTCATCCAGAAATCGAAAATCCCTGCCAATGAAATCCCTAGTTTGAGGGATGGATGTATTCCTCGATAATTTCTTGGACAGAACCGGCTGCGGTGAAGTTGCCTGCAACAATATGGACTCCAGTTCGTTCTTCAGTGTATATCTCAGCCCAGACCAATACACATCCTCCTCCAAACTGCAGTGGAGGAACACGAACTGTGACATTGTACGCATCCCTCTAAACCCTTCGATGCCTGCTGTCATTATACAAGCAGAAACGTCGCGTTACGTAAGACAAAAATGAATAAGGATATTTGTAATTTATTCTTATTCTAATTGTAATTAAATTAACCTCCATATTTTTGTTAGGTGGATAAAGCATATACGAAAATATAAACCAAAAACAAAAAATTGTTAACCTTTTTTAATAACGCATTTACTTAAGAATAGTAAACATGAAGACTACTCATTTTGTAAACAAACACCTTTTCTCGTCTTATCTCCATTTTAATCCAGTTGTGTTCTCTTTAACCATGGAAAGACATCATCTTTAACCAGAAGTTCGCCATATTATTGTGAGAATGAGTCATAAAATTCACCGGCAATGGATATCGCAGAGGCAGTTGCATTTATCTGAGCGTGATCTCCTAGGCTTTAGCCCGATTCCAAGAAAGTGGAAGTGCCAATAGGAGGCCTGGCGGTGGATCTCAGCGCATTACGCTAAGTGAGGACAAAAATATTGTCATTGCTGCAAGACGGAACCCGTTCCCTAGTGCCCGCCAGATCCTACATGAAGTTCGATTATGAATCGTTAGTTGAAAGTTGGCTTTTCGTACGCCCCTTTGAGACGACCTGCAGCAACGGCCCACCACCAGCAACTCAGGAGAATTGGTGCAGTGAGCACGTATAAGAGAATACCAATTGGAATGTTTTTATGTTTACTACTACCAGTTTCTACTGCCCTCACTACACAGAAACGCGAATCATCAGTGATAAGATAAGTATATAAAATAAGAAAATATTCCTATTCATTTTTGGGTAAATTATATATACTCAAAGACAAAGCATTGAATACCGGACGTATTTTATTGTTTATTTCAAACTATTTGTATATTTATCAGAATATTAATTTAATTAAAAAGAATATAAAAGATTAAAAATTAAATAAATTAATTGAACTAATTGTCATATTTTTGTACAAAAGTTAAATTTAATATATGATAAATCTTTAATATACGGATTGAGCGAATCGATTTGAACTACGTGCCTCAATTCTTAGGTGCTCTGAGAGAAACATTCAATTCCGAGAGCAAACAGAATTATTTCTCATTTGAATAGGATTATATGCTCTGTCAAGGCTTTAAGTCTGTCGCCCTTTCATCGTGCAATGTCATTGCCTACACCTGGCTCAATTTGATTTGTGACACATTGTTCGTCGCTCTTGTCGTTTTTCTCCTCCCTCCGTCATAATACTTTTCCTACCTGCCATATATCAATAGCGATTGAAAGAGACATGAAACATTTTAAGCAAGTCGCTGGGCAAATTGAAATGACAAAATTGAAAATTATGTGTTGCGCAAAACTGACTTCACTGTTGCTGTATTAATTGATTTCACGGCAATTAAAAGTTAAAGAATACTAATAATTATAAATACAGGTTTTTCAAATAAAATTCTTTTTTTTTACAAATTAAATGTACCCTTTTGCAAATCAACTTTTTGTATATATATTATATTTGAAAAAAAAATCATTGTCAAACAATGTTTAGAAGTAGAGCTTATACAATAAAAATGCTATTTACATTTTTTTTTTTAGGTGGGGTATTTTTTGAGAAAACCAAGAGTAAGTTAGTAACTTGAGAGCCTTTATACTTTTTTACATCCTTGAGAATGTAATGAGTAAATAACCTGCTCAAAAATGAATAGGGATATTTGTAATTATTACTATTCTATTACAATAATTGTAATTAAATTAACCGATATATTCTTGTTAGTTGGATAAAACGAAATAGACAATACAAACCAAAAACAAACACTAGTTAATCCTCATTTTTAATCCCTGATTTACTTAACGATAGTAAACATGAAGATTAATCATATTGTAAACAAACACCTTTTCTCGTCTTATCTCCATTTTAATCCAGTTGTGTTATCTTTAACCAAGGAAAGACATCATCTTGAACCAGAAGTTCGCCATATTATTGTGAGAATGAGTCATCAAATTCACCGGCAATGGATATCCCAGAGACAGTTGCGTTTTTCTGAGCGTGATCTCCCAGGCTTTAGCCCGATTCCAAGAAAGTGGAGGTGCCAATAGGAGGTCTGCTAGTGGATCTTAGCGCATTATGACGCGAAGTGAAGACAAAAATATTGGGCACATGTGGGATGTTGCAGAAAAGGATTTGCGATCTCCATCAGCAGCCAGTTGACGTGCAACAGCTGAATGCAGGATTGCAACATCTATGGAGTGAAATTCCTTCTGAAATTAGTGACAACATTATTAACACTATGCCTAACAGGTGTACAGAGGTTTTAACTAACAGAGGACATTATACACGTAATTAATTGTTTAAAAAATTATTGTGTACAATTATGGAATTAATACCTTTTATTTTGTTATTTTTCAAAATCCTTTAATTAAATTTTCCTCCAGTAAAAACATATTTTTAAATAAATTTTAATTAAATTTATAATAAAAATTGGAAAGTAAATACTACAACATTGGCAATATCCCTATTCATTTTTGAGCAGTTTACATTAAGACAAAGAGCAAATACATCAAGAGTTTATAATGTACCTAAGAAAATACTAGATTTTTGAATACTTTTTTTATTTAACTCGATATTCGTTAAAAAAATTAACAACGAATTAACATTATTCGATTTGTATTAAATATTATATACGCATATAACAATACAATATATATTATAAGATACAATGATGACAAAATAAACTATTATACAACTAGTAACTAATATACAATATTAATTTATTTAGGTTTATTCATAGTTTGCATACCGAAAAGTCGTAATTTTTTAAAAATTTAAATCGTAAGGGATTTCTTACTAACAAATTAACATTATGTGATGTGTATTAAATAATATATATGCATGCATATATACAATAGATATTGCAATATGATATGTACAATCGATATGTACTCAAAGACAAAAAGCCTGACACTCGTATTTTGTTCTTTATTTCAAACTATATGCATTCTTATCGTCGTATTAATTACGACATACTTATTCTAGTCTAAAGCTAATTAAACGAGGTCAAAAATTCATGAGTTGATTAGTTATGATGTTTTGAAAGAAAAAAAAACACCGTAAATTCATTTAGTGATACAATAAATTTAAATAACAATTTATGACCTAGTGTTGCCCATAGTAACGCATTCGGAGCTATTTACCTAACTAGATAAAAAAATGTTAGTTAAATTGTAATTATTTTTTATATTTTATTTAATTAAATTAATATAAAGATAAAAAACACATATAATCTGAAAGAAACAACAAAACACGTCTAGTGTCCAGTTTTTTGTCTTTGAGTGTATATACATCAAAAAGAGCAAATTTGATCTGCAAATGATGAACTTGATTCGCAAAAAGGTGAATTTGATATGTAAAAAAGTGAATTTAAACTGCAAAAGGATGAATTTTGCAAATAGGTAAATTTTATTTGCAAGGGTGAATTAGTTTAATAAAATGAGTGAATATCATTCGCAAAAGGATAAATTTGATTTAAAAAAGACTTAATTTGGTTGACAAGTAAGGTGAATTTAGTTAGAAAAACCATTTTCTACTAAAAATTTTAAAGATGTTCGGTCTTTTTTTTTTTTTTTGCTGGGGCTTCCGACATCTAGGTCATTTCAGCCCCCCNTTCTAACAATAATGTTGCGAAATTCTGGTTCAAGATGATGTCGTTCCAAGGTTAAAGAGAACACAAATGGATTGAAATGGTGGAAAGACGGGAAAAGGTGGTTTTTTTTGGTTTTTTTTGCTGGGGCTTCCGACATCTAGGTCATTTCAGCCCCCCGCTAAGTCTATATTCTATATTCTATACCCGTTCAAACACAACATTCATACAAATAAATACATTCATACACTTAAATACATCCATACAGTACACTCATTCCGTTTGGTCGGTGGAGTACTTGATATTCCTCCACCGACCTACACTTAAACTAAACTAAATTGGGGTCGATGGAGTACTTTTATAAATATTCCGCCATCGACCCCGAACACACACTCACTCGCTTTCATCGTTCGAGGGGCGATGATAACGTTATATTCACCCTCACCCCTCGCCATTCACGCTAATAAATACATGCACACAGACAAAACATATAGACACATAACACATAAGACATACTATATACAATAAAAAAAACCCAATTTCCCCTAAAAAGCGGAACAGGGGACTCTGAAACTCGCTACCGTGCTCGAGGACTCTTCTTAAATCCGGCGGCATGCCTACACGCTCTCTGTATGGAGCCAAGGCATGTGGTGTTCGGTCTTTTTCTGGATTGTATAATGACTTTTGGAATAAAATAATGAGTTAGAAAACCGTTCCATTAGATGAAAAATGATCAGTGTATTTAATATCCATTATTCCAATTATCTATAAATATTTTAATTTAATAGGTTTCGCCTTATTCCGACTTACCAAGATAAAGGCTTTACCGAGACCCTTCACTCTCACGATTGCTAAATCCACTCCTAGCCATCCGACCAGGGAATATAATAGGAAAGATTGTAACAACTGATGAGTATGTTTCCCGTAAGCCCTCAACTCCTGTAATTACTAACTTTTAAGACAGACGTTAACTTTCCTCTGGCCCTGTAGGTTGGTTATCATAGTATGGTACAACATCGATTGCTTTAAAATCATTTAGTGTCCAAAATGTTACCATTTCTTGGTACAATTTTCTTCATAACTATTTGATCTATAACAACTTTTAATGCTTTATTTTGTTTATGTTATACGATGCGTAGTTTAGGGATTTTTAAAAATAAATATTCCTTCAGTTTTGGCAACAACCTACAATTGTGATAATATTTTACACATTTTTTTATTTAAAAAACACTCCATTCTAAATTTTATTAAAAAAATATTACCCGCTAAAATTGTTTGGGTATGATGGCTCTCCAAAATAAAAAAAAATGTTTTGCTATGAAAGAGATTTTTGGAGAAAAGTGTCCCGAAATGTGAAAAAATAAAACTTCTCAACAGAACTGTCCATAAAGTTGTCATATTTCACCATTGTATACATATCTATTTGGTACTTTTCAACCGTGATTTTCTTAACAAGCTTGAATTTTTCTCGTTTTAATGTGACAAAAGGTTCTGGAGGAAAGTGTACCGAAATGTGAAAAAATGCAGTTTTTCTGGAAAAGCGATTTTCTGATCAATCTCGAATTTTTTTCCGTCCAATTTGCCCTATATAAACGTTACATCCCGTTTCCTCTTTCAATAGGGGTTGTTTCAGTTACGAAGTGGTTTTTTATTTAGAATATACATAATAGACGAAATTTTTCAAACAGTGCAAGGGGTGGCGAGGTGCAAGTTCATCAGGGCAAGATACACCGAAACACTTGATTCGCAAACTTTCAAAAACTATATGAAGTATATACTCGTAAAGCTCGAAATATTGTCAGTTATGTAACCATACAAGAAGTAAATAATTTTTGCTCTCTTATAATTCAAATACCGGCTAGTAACAAGGTTTTAAAATTTAAATGTAAGGTTAAATATGAACCTTGGTATTTTGCAGAGGTTTGTTCATTGTTTTTTTTTTTTTTTAGTTGCCTGACAACGGAAAAAATACATGTGAAATCATGGCCGCCCTTATGAACCGGCGTTCAGAGAAATGGAGCATGAAACGCATAGCCCAGAACTAAGCGGCTTGAATATAATATATCTTTCTTCTGCTTTCTAACTGACCTTTATGTTAAGTAGAAAGTTCGAATGAGAATTTTCTTATTTTTCCATAATGGAAAACCGGATCGTCCATGTCCGTACTAAATAAAGTCGTGTTATTGTAAATACTTCCGTAGTTAAAATATGAAAAGCTTTCAAAAGAGTCATATGAACGAATACAAACAATCACAGATCCTCGTGAGTCGCAGTATTCCAGTTTTTGTAATTTACAGGCAGATTCCGAGGTCAGACCGTTGAGGACATGATTCGTCCAGTCATCGAGGTTGCTGTCAACACCCTGGTCAATTCAGTGCATGCAGTTCCTACATCCAGACACATAACACTCTCACTCATTCTTAAATACATTATGTCCTATTTGCATACCATTCATAAAATTAGGGTGCTGGAGTACTCTATCATTCCTCCATATCCCCGTTATTTATACCTTTCCTCAAGTTTATTTGATGTTTATTAAATGTAATTTATATGAAATACTTGATTTACGTTACCTTATTTCATGAATGGTGAAATGTATGAGCAAAAGAGTGATTTTATTTTGCAAATAGGTGAAATTGATTGGTAAAATGGTGAATTTAATTTGAAAATCTTCATTTCAGGTTTACATGGAACATAAACCTATAACATCCGTGGCTTTGTCTGACATATAATTGTATTTTATTTTTTCTTGTTTCTGCTATCCCTTTGTGATATATGAAACACAGTTATTTCCTATTCAGCATCTTTTGGGTGATGTGGAACGTTTAATATTTTTTCTCTCTGACCTTCATTCTGACACACAGTTAATCAGTTGGAATTAAAGTCGTTACCTCTCATTTCTGCGTAGTCTTACTGCGGCAATAGCTCTTTTTTATGGTGCCGGAATACATCAGAGATGTAAACATTAAATTATTTAAGCATTGAGAAGCTACTACCAGTACCATCAGCCAGATAGGTAGAGGTAGAATTAAACCTTTATTCAAAAATATTTACATTAGTTTAGACATATTTACATAGGAGTGCCAGTTTACTATGACCTCCAGAAGTTAATTTTTTCAAAAGAGTGTCAACAAAACAAAAGTTGATTTAATATATTTATTTTATCATTAGCAAAACTCTAATCCGTGGGTGAAGTGTAAACTAAATACATCTTCACTTAACTATGCCTGTACTCCAAAATCCAAGTTTTCCCCAATTTTTAACTGATTACTGCTTAGCTCACATCGTTCAAAGAAATGTAAAGTGCAAGTCTAGAATGCGGGGTGATGAGGTCACCAGCCGTAAAACATATTTTGTGTAATTTGTAGCGTGGCTGTTATGTTCGATCGTGATGTCCAACCATGATGGGAATGTATGTAAGAGCATTGGTCTGACCACTGCTTTATGGAGGAGATGTTTGCTTATTGGGGCCAGTCGCTGCACAATAAGAGAAACAAGACACGAATTGCGGGTTTGCTCATTCTATCACTCATTCACTCTATCCCTTACATAGGCGGCGAAAGCTAACTTAACGACGGCTCCAAACATGCGGTATTCGCCGAATGTCACGCACATGTTTGCCGAATCCCGACTAGTGTGGATGGATGCTCGGCTATTCGCCGAAGAACAACGTCCGGTGCTCGCCAAGCTTGGCTTTTTGTCGGTTTTCTTGTCCGCTTCAAAGGGCACGAATATTCGTGATGTAACCGCACTTAAACCACACATTCGAGAATCAACTATAACTGTACATACCTATAACCAACTGTCAACTGTTATCAAAATAAACAGAAAGTGTATACATCTATTTAATACTAGTTATTTTTCATTAATAAACGATTCCTAACTATTTATGTATTCATTTACACAATAAAACAGTTATGTTATTAGGAATGGATTGGCCTAATGCAAGAGTTCCTCGATGTTTACGAAACAGAACCAATAATTTGGAAAACTTCTCTTAGAAATCATAAATTGTTTTATAAATAAAGCAATAATTAAAAATATAAAAATATTTTTTTTTCAATTACTTCGTAGTCACTGCACAAAATACAGCTGCAGCAAGGACAGTTTCAGTTGTCCTTCACGATTTGTACTAAGTTGAGGATTCCCACGGCATTTGGAAAATAAGTATTCGCTGTTTCCGTAACAACCAGGAGGTTATACAAACCCTCGCATGTGTGTATACTAGGCACGCTATTTGGCGAATGCCTAGACGAGCATCTCGAGACTTGGCAGATATTCGGCGACAATCTGCATGTCTGGAGCCGCCTTAACGTCAAGTATTACTCCAGTACTTAACAGTAGAAGATTAAGGTATTACCCGATCCCAGAAGTTTACTTGCCAATACAACATCCGATTGTGCTTAGTAAAGCGGGTACTCTCCGTTTTTTAATTTATTTTAACCCTCCATTTGTTACAGAACCTGCCAACATGGCTTTTGTAAGTCTATTCTCTATTGTATCCACTCTTCAGGACGAAGTGTTGATGGCAATCTCATCAGCCTACAATCCGAGTCTGCAATCTTTAGTCCTTGAAAAATATAAGCAAAAGAACAGTTTCTATTATGAATCCCTGTGGGATATCAGCAGATACTTCACAACTTTTTACACAGGGTTTAATTGAGAGAGATTATACATTTCTTATTATATAAATATAAGTGAATGATTTTAATGAGGTATGTAGGAAATCAGAGGTCTATTAGCTTGCTTATCACTCCAGCATGCCAAACTGTGCTGCCTTTCGGATGCCAGTGTGCTTTTGTTGATTAAACACCCCAGTAAAATGATCAACAAGTATTTTGCCGGTAGTGGGAAGTCTAAACTGCTCATATTAGATGATCTGGTGTCAAATAGGTAATTATTGTTTGGACGTCAGGTACATGCACAGGATACATGCTCTCCTATAATTTACTTATAATAGCTGGAATTTTTAATATAATACTTTTCCCCTAATAGAAAAATAATGTCATGTAATTAATAAAAAATTATTTATAACTGAAACAGCTGGAGGTAACTGTACCTAGACAGAAACTCCATTAAACCACAGTATTAATTGTACATATTTGTAAACAAAGCTTTCTATTCTTCTTCTCCCTGGGTTGATCTGTTAAACAAAATGATCGATGATGGCCAAATTTCAGGTACATCACTCACTAGAAAACATGGAAATATGTCACAAGTCATCAATATGTTACTGAAAATTCTGAATTAAAACTGCCTACTACACTGCACCTTGGTTTATACAATGTTGACTTTTTATACTGCTTCAATTTTATAAAAAAATTCCACCTTAAGTGCATAGGTCAGCCGAGATATATTTATAAAAAAACTATATTCGACGGATTAATAACCGGCTAGATTAACATCCGATTCGTTTAATTGAACTATCCATTCTCTGAATAGGGAGAAACTAATTTAGGAAAGTTCCTCAATTCGAGTTTAATTGAAATTTTAGGCAAAGCCCGGAAATAAATTCGCAAGTGGTAATGAGGTGAGGATTCGGGAGCGTTGGTCGGCTTAAAGAACAAATAGGTCCTATTGAAGCTAGCTGGTCGATAGCGCTTGATCCGCGATTCAGTGAAATTTCCTCATTTCCTTGTATTTCTTGATGATTACAACTTCCTTTCACTTTATCCTTTTTTCTCGGCACATCAAAGTTTCTGCCGTTTCTTTCAAGGTAAATGTATATGTTTCTGTCGTCCCCGACAAAGAATCTTTGTGTCTTTGTCGCCACTGATGAATTTTTTCGCATCTCATTACCTACCGTATTGTTTTTAAAGGGCGATTACTCCTTCTATTCGGTAACAACGGACAGTTCAAACGATCACGTTTACTTATAAAGAGAATAATAAAAGCTTTTAAAAAAATTCTCTTTTCGTTACACTCTTTCGAAAGCGTGGTCTACATATATTTAAAATAAAAATTAGAACCTGAGTCGGTTTAAAACCAAACTGAATAATAATAAATGAATTTGCTAGATGCAAACAACGGACGTATGTATTAATGCTCACAAATGGAAAAAAGGGAAACAAAAATGCTGGTTTTATTTTTATTCTTCTCCGCTGAACAGATCTTCCTTTTCTTCAAAGTTTTTCTCTACCTGTCTTACTTTTAAGCATTTTTCTTCTTGTAGTTAGGATTAGTAAGGCAGGATTTGCTCTCTCTACTTTTTTTGGTTAAACTACGGTACTCCAACTTTAACTATATCGTCAAAATGTACGTAGATAGCTTTTCTTAACGAAGAATATGGCTTAAGAGTTATATTGAAAGTTGCCATGATCGCCATCTAATGATGTTGTTACCTACAATGACGTAGGGTTGGAAATAAATATGTAAAACCTGGATAGTCCAAATTTGTAGTGGTTCAAAAAATTCAAAAAATAGACCCAAAACTAATCATACATAACTTTTCAATTTTTTATTTATTTGTACATTCCTTTTAGCCCTTCCAATGGTATCGTTATTGGTTTTGTTATTTAATCCTTTGACTATCAGTGAATAATTAGAATACATTAAATGCTATATTTATTATCAATTGATTATCACAAATCAATCATAACGATTCTCAAGTATTAAATTCTCGTTATATTGCCGCCAAATCCACGCGTTTGGTAATCCAATTGGAATTAGAAAAAACTCTGAATGAACAAACTGTGCGTAGGTGGTTCAACCGATTCGATAATGGTGACATGAGTATTGAAAAGAGAGTTCAGTTCCGATGTTCACTGGTAGACAATGAGATTTTCAAACGCCAAAAATCACAAGTCAATTGCCGACGTTATACGTTTCAGTCGAAAAGGATGGTGTCATTTTTTTTTTCATTTTTTGTAAAAGATGTTACTTCGCACAAATTTGTTGTTTACAACTATCCGGATTTCAAGCTAAAAAGCTCATCTTCAGGTTGAAAGGAGTTACAAGCACGTCGGCATGAATAGTAGATAAACCGCCAACGCGACGTTCCATTGAGAAGCTGGTTTTTATAGGCGCTCAATTTGAATTATAACGCAACTAAATATTTTCTTAATAAATACTGTAAAAAAATAATTTTAAATTATGGATTAATTTGGTTGTCANAATATAAATTAATTGATTTGATTAATTTTTACGTCAAATATTATTTAGGTACATATTTAAAATAGGAGGTAGATCAAAATCTATTATAATATTTATGCATTTTTCCACATTTACTTTTATATTTATTTATTTTTTGATAGGGGCATCCGACAGCTTGGCCATTTCAGCCCCGAAGCGCTAACATAATACCGCTACAAACTCGATACACTATCACACCAATAATTACATTCATACCTATTATTGATTGATATTACATTCATATTTATTGATCGCACTCATACTGTTTGGTAGATGGAGTACTCGATATTCCTCCATCTACCTGTTCCCTATAATAAACTAATCTAAACTGGGGTCGATGGGGTATTTTTATAAAATTTCCGCCATCAGTCCGAGTCATACACACATCCCGAGAGGCGATGCAGAAGCTACATCACCATCAGCCCCTCCCCATTCACACAAGTAAATACATTCACTCATACAAGACACAGAAACACAAAACACATAACTTTATTTCTATATACAATAAAAAATTCCCAATTCCTTTAGAAAGCGAAACAGAGGACCCTGAAACTTGCTGCTGTGTCCGAGAACTCTCTTTAAATCTGGCGGCATGCCTACTCGCGCCCTGTAGGGAGCTAAGGCACGACACGCTATGTGGGACACATCGAGCAACCTTTCTCTGCATAACAGACACCTGGGGGGGGGGGGGTTGACCCACCAGCAAGTGCCCATGTTTTATATTTATTAATTTCAAATTTCTCAAACTAATTTATTCTCCGTCGCTTGTTGAAGCTGTATATTACTGTTGTATTTAAATTTAAATTGCAATCGTGTTTTGTTTCATTTAGAAGGTCCTTAAATTCCGAAATTTGATCGATTTAGGCAAGTGAATCCATATACCCCACCTTCATTATTCTAAGGATTATGAAATGTTAACACGGCGGAGCGGTGCATTGACCAAGGTCAGTCTGTCCTTTGGGCTGCAAAACGTTCAATTAGGGGAGAAAAACCGTGTTTTTCATGGAATTAAGAACGGATTGTGCGCCACTAGTTCGCCCCAGATGCTTAGTTAGTTCTCAACTTTACACCAACGTAGAAGGATATTTTAAAGCAGCAAACAAACGATGATGCAGCAAGACAATACTCAGCAATGATGGAAAAACTTTACTGTACCCTTCCTTTATTTCAGACATGGCTCTTCAGTCTACTCTTTTTCGGGCTCACTTTTCTACGGGGCAAATTATCATTAGAAATGACGTTTTTCCTTTCGTTATGTAACGAAAAAAATAAAACAGAAAATTGATAAAAAGACAATGCTCCTGATGTTTTTTAAAAGTAGCAATGGATTGAGTTCGGCCTACAGGGATCGTTGATTCCATGAGATAATATTGAGCAATGATAAACAAGGATGTAGTGCCAACACATTTCCAGAAAAAAAATCTGCACCCAAAAATGGTTATGGTGACTATTGGGTGGTGTACTGCTGGGGTTGTTCACTGTAATTTCCTATATTATGGTGAAACTATCACAGCAGAGAACTATTGCCAAGAAATTGACAAAATGCACGGAAACTGCTACTTCCTTGTCCAGCATTGGTAAACAGTAAGGGGCTGATTTTTCTTCTCGATAACGTCGCACCCAACCCTGCGGAAACGGAAGGACCTACGATATGAGACCATACCGTACTCTCCATATTTGATTTTCATCTGTTCTTGTGGGTTGACGGCGTTAGAAAACGCGGTGAAGCTGAAAACGCCTTCCAAAACTTTATTATGGGTCGAAATACTTGTTTTTATGTCAGCAGCATAAAAGTCCTTATAAACACGTTGGCGATGTATAGATTTTCACGGAAAATATTTCGAATAAATTTTATTTATTTTATAAAAATTAAAAACATCTTGGACTGCATTATTTTTGCACCACTCAGTTTTAAGCTTCGACGACATTTTCATGATTTCATAAATTTTGACTTTTTAACTTGATCCATTCGAAAATTTAGTCATTTTTTGCGGGGGATTAAGATATTATATAAGGGTTCCTGGATCTGTAGGCGTTATAGCTATTCGTATTTTATTTTTTATACCCGTCGCATATCTTTAAAAGTTGCTTTTCTTCTTGTATAGCATCGCGAACAGTGTAAACGCCGTGAAACGGCTGTTCGAAGTATGCAATAAAGTTTAAAAAAATCTGTATAACATGAATCTGGTACTAACTTTTCTTGAAAAACGTAAGTGGACAAGAGGAACACAGTTCCAAGTAGTTATGGCATTTAAAAGCGTGGATTTTTATATCAAATTAGATAATATAATAAATATATTTTTAATTGAGGTAATAACATCTGTTTTCCTAAATTGTCATTATGGTGCCTATGAGTAATCATATGTGTTAGGAATAAACAGGTTCAATAAACCAAAGGTAAAAGGTGATTTTGACAGAAAATACAGTAGGTTATATAGAAAAAATACTCTAAATGGAAGGGTGAGAGGGGTGAATAAAAGTTAAGCTTACTGGAATAGAAACAATGGCCCGATTCCCTGCTATACCAATTTAATTCTAAGCATAAAGACCTGCTTTGTTATTGTAGGTTTTATCAAAATTGTTAACTGAGATTTTGCTACTAATAAAACAAGAAAATATAAAAAAAAAGAAATTAACTCCTGGGGTCAAACCGTTTTATAATTTATTTTTCATAATATTGCCAATTAAAATGTGCCGATTCGAACCCAGAACCCCTCGAGTGGCAAATACGGGTCGAGCCCCCTGACTGCAGTGGCACTTCGGTAACTTCAATAATATATAAAAATATTTGAAATAGCAAGTGGAACATAAGAAAAAGTACTGTTTTTTTTTTCAAGATTGAGCAGGTTTTGGGAAAACAAGGTCATTTAAAACAAGTCACTAATAGGTAGGCACTTTGTAAATATAAAATGCGTAATGAAATGAAATAATTAACTTTTATAGATCGATACATGTCTGATTTTGAATTCAAGTTGGCAGTAGCAAGCGGATTACAAAAGACGTCTGACAAATTATGAGGTGGAAGGAACAGCAGAATCCACTATTCTTCCCAGAGGAAATGGGGATCGCAGCGTTGGGCAGAAGCCTCAGAAAGATCTAAGACGCTGGTATACGGTCCCCTATTATAACTGCAACGGCCCGTGAAGAGAAATGGCCAGAAATGAACCCTCTTTGGCGACCCTACAACGGTCTTGGTTGAATATCGCCAGTGGATGGAGGTGGAGTGACGAAATATCAAGGAAATATGGCAGGACTAATTAATTGATAAATAATAATTTAATTAATTAAGGTTTTAAGTTGAGTTAAAAAAGTCAGTGTCACGAGCGGGATTCGAACCCACGACCTTCGGCTTGATAGGCGCTACTCTACCACTTGAGCTATCGTGACTTCCACGAATCCCGCTCGTGACACTGACTTTTCTATCTCAACGTAATTGTACGATATTGATTGGTCATGAAAAATTTAATAATAATTCAATTATTTTCTTACGAGTTTAAAATGAGTTCTCCGATTCATTTCCAGCAGACGATAATTTAGAATAGTTAACTTCCAATGCACGAGGCGCTGGAAAATACACTTGAGTTTCTGTAATAATTTTATTCAAGTTGGAAAGTTGGGCTTGAAAGTATACTCTAGAAGTTAAGCGCAATGGCCGGAACGTTCCGCTACGGCGGGGGTGGAGGTGAACACTTTGTGGAAACCTAACTAGTGAAATATTAAAACGCTATACACTTAATACTCACTTCCGGCTTTGTACGATAAAAAAACACATACGAACTTTCTCCATTTAAAACACGCATCACGATCGTGATGAACATTCAAGCTGAAAACCAGCAGACAGCTAGATTATAATGACCACACTACAATATGGACATAACTAGCTATGGCCTTGTTCTCATAATAATGACCAACATATCTATGCCTAGATAATGTTTTTCCAAACTTACGTAAGAAAATATATCTTCTAAAACTTTAAAATTAAAGGAAGAGCAAAGCTCTGACAATATACATTAACCCTCTAACAATAAAAGGTTCAATCTTGTTAAAATTCCATAATACACATAAACTGAGTAATGCTCTATGAAAAGAAATATTTGGGATTACTGGAATATATAGTGTTATGCATTCTCCAATTATACAAAATAAAAATCTTGAAAAACCAATTCATAACAATTTGTCTCAATGAGGAACTTGTTAAAATGAGAAAATATTAAGCAATAGCATATTTTTCAAAAATGTAAACAAATTCAGAAAAGTGTGTAAAAACGATGATCCCTTGGAAAAAATAAAAGAGAATGTGCAGTGCCATAGAAAAAAAGAAAAAACAGTGTGGAATTTAATAAATGATAATCGTAAAATGAACAAAAACAATAAAGAAGATACCAGTCAGTTGAATTCAGAAAATTTGAGTTAATATTTTAACAACATACCTAAAACCTATCTAAAGTTTAACAACTAAATTAATTAATTTTAAACATGCTTTTCTTAATAGAATTGGACAATGTACCAGAATTAGATTTGAAAGAATTTAGTATACAAGAAGTCGCAACAAAAACAAAGACATAAAAAACTGAAATAGCAATGTATTACTTATAATTGGGTTTTTTAAATTGTTTGAAACTGATTTTACTGTGATCAGGATTTCTAGCAGTACATGCTATTCAACAAGCGCACACGTTATATAGGTACTTTATAGTCTTCTGATGAGCATCTTCGAAATTAGGATCAATGTAAAACAGTAGTGACTATTGTATTAAACATTGAATTAATATACCCACTCCATCATAACCATTTTCTCTTGAGAGCTAAATCAATATTAACAATTGTTTCAATATTTACATTTCAAATTTTAAAAGACGGATTTGTTGAACATTTGGAGGCCCATGACTCTCTTATCATGCATGCCTAATTTCGGTAAAGAAGACAACTGAGCACATAGTTAAATATATTTTGAAGAGTTATCAGAAAAATAAATAGTGTGTCATGATGCTAGATCTGATAAAATATAGGATTTATTATCTATTTTATTTTTTATTATCTGACAAGGTTCAACGAAACATACGGATGGCACAAGTTAAAATGACTTTTCAATTCACGAATATGTCAGCGCATGCCTATTTTCATTTCTGTCTGAATCTTTACAAGCTTAATTTGTATAAATCATAAAAACGCTACTTGATTGGATTACTTATCAGAAGACTGATTAATTGGCAAAATGTTCAAATCTTTAAACGACCATAAACCTTTCCCAAAACAAGAATAATAAATGTTCATTTTTCAAATAGCATCGTAGTCATTTCTGAATGGTATGAATCGATGTACGGAGTGAAAAACATACATGTAACTGCATGCTTCATGCCCTGATGTTTAAAATGACTAAAAAATAAGCATTCGGTGCATAACGGAACTACCAAAATTCGATCATAAAAACATAAGCATCGAGTTTTTAAAATAGACTTAGATCAGTCTTAATATAAAGTTTATTCACCAGGACAGAATTGGGCAAGATAAAAAAATATTCAATTTTGTTTTTGTTTTTAATGGAAAAATGTACTTCATCGATGATCATTGGCTGCCTGACTGGCTATTTTGTACCCAGGTTTTTATATTCAATTATAACATCCGTCTTCGCTAATCCATGCACTCCTTATTTAGCAAAGATAGGTTTATCGTGTGTCAATGAGGAAGTAAAAAAAACGTAATATATTTGTTTCGTAAAAATCATCTAGTCTATTTATATCTTGTCTCTACATTTCAAAATAGACAAATACATGTGTACATTGTTTTTTTCTTGAAAATTACTATTATTTAACATTATTTCAATAATAATTCACTACACTATTTCTGCTATTTACTATAAACCTGATAGGACGGTGGTCGGCCTCCAATTCCGCTTACCTGAAACAGAAATTCAAAATTCAGAGATTTTCTAGATTTCCTTGTTTTATTTTGATTAAAATTGAGGTAAAAAATCTGTGAAATACCATTTCTATTAAGTTCAACGATGAAAGGTGATTAAACAAACGATAAAATAAACCAATTTTCAAGTTTATTAATATTCTCTCAAGAAGAGGTAATGTTGCCAATTATTTGGTTGCTGGTAGTCGATGATCTAATTAAAGAACTTTACAAATTAGGATGCCATATCTTAGGTTACGCAGATGATCTGGTAACAATAATAAAAGGGAAAAGACACTCTGTCAAATCAAATACAAACGCCCTAAATACCGTAGGAAGATGGTGTCAGAAAAAGGGTTTAAATATAAACCGTAGGAAAACATCGCATACTCTTCACAGAAAGAAGTACCTTCATATAACCCTTGACAAAGGCTCAAATGAGGAAACACATTGGTAACGTACTGCATAAAGCCAAGGCTCTATTAAGCATTGGCCGAAGATTGTGCAGTACAAACTTGGTTACAATGAGTGATATGGACGTGGACTCGTGTTTCCAAAAACTTTAAAAAAAGTGCTGATTTGTAGAGGAAATCCTCCAAGTGAACTTTATGATGAAGCCAAGAAAGAAATACTTGATCTAACGGAGGTATTTAATTATCTTAAATTGATCATTAATTACTATAAAACAAAAGGAGCGGCTCCCGCTCAGACCACGTCCCAACTTGCATTATCTTACAGTGATGCTCTTAAACAAAACTCACCAGAAATCCCAGACCCTGTTTTCACTTTTCTAGTTATACCTAACAACAAGGATGCTAATTCTGATGTTATCAAGAATATCCTGAAAAAAAGGAAAGTCCGGCCAAAATGAAGCTCAGAGTAAAAAGATTGAAAGGTCATCATAAAAACAACAACTAAAAATGACTGTGAAAAACTCTCAGAAGAAACCAATAAAATTTGTACTAAAGATATAAAAGCAGAGGCGGTTACAAAAAGTAAACCTAGAATTATAATATTCCTGAAATCACAAAAAACAATCTAATTGACGTGGTAAAAGAGGTAACACAAATTTGCTTAAAAAGAACGACAACGTTCAATAATAGAAGTAACCCCAACCCTTAGAAGAAGCCTGCTAAAATCCAAACTGAAATTAATGTGGCGAACACAGGCGTGTAATTCCTCGATGCCGCAATATGCTCCGAGTAAATCTAACGCAAAGCGCAGTGTTCCAAGATGGACCCCCATATATCGGCAGCTTGCAAGTACAGCAGGCGACTGAGAAAAAAATTCAAAGAAATACGCAAGATCAAAACCTGAGAGAAATCCACAAAAGAAAATACTATAAAGCGCAAGAGGAACTAACAACGAAGATTCTGGAAAGTAAAAACAAAACATGGAGAAATATGTGCAACGCAACCGACAAGTCCGCACGATGGAACATAGTTTATGACGCCGCATAAGGAAGAAGAAAGAAATCCTAAAGCTGACATCAATTCTAAAGCATGATGGGACTTAAACTCATAGTAACGAACAAACTCTCTCGGAAATCCTGAAAAAATGCATACCAGCCGATGATTATCCAGACGATATTAGTCACCAAAAATTAATGAAGAAATTTCTGAAAATTCTCCGACAAAAAACGATACCATTTGGGAAAAAAGAAATTTCAAATACTATCACCGGATTTAGAGAAAAAACGCGTGGTGATGATGGGCTAATAAAAGTTATGGCTTTTATGGCCTTTGTGCGTTGTAAAACTTGTATTGCAGGCATTTTTCCTGGCATTTAAAAGACATCTTCATTCATATTATTAAAAAAACCCGGAAAAAAGGAATCTCACGACGCTTCAATATACCCTCCTATCAGTTTGCTGCCATTCCTCGGAAATATTCACGAAAAATTAATGAACAATAGGATAATGTTTCACCTTTGAAAGAGTAAACAGCACCGACAGTATAGCTTTACGCCCTAAAAGAGTACAGTTGATGGCCTAATAGATGGAAAAGATTCCCTAGAATGTAACCTGCCTTCCAAAAACGGTATTATTATCATCTCACTGGATGACAACGGAGCTTTTGATGCTCCATCGTGGCCTGCTATTCTTGCTCAACTTAAAAACAAAGAATGCTCAAGTAATCTATACTCTTTGTCGAGTAGTTACCGATCAACCATACAAAAAAACGGTCTCTTGTTCCATCAACTGACAAGCTGTAAAAGGATGTCCTCAGGGATCATTTTACGGCCCAGGATTCTGTACAATCATGTTCAACTCGTTATTAAATCTGGGATATCTAGAAGGAGTGCAGGTTTTCGATTTTGCCGACGACCTTCTTATTACTGTTGCCCATAAACGTCCAATTATTACTAATTACAGAAAATGAGACCCTAAATCAATAGAGAAATGAGCACAGTGAAATATGATTAAATTTAATCCAGAAAAATCCCAAATCTTATATGTCACCAAACTGAAAAATATCGAACCCCTTAGGGTGTATCTATCTATCCGGTATCCGCCTAAAAATAGTGATTGAGATGAAATACTTGGGAGTTTGGATAGATAAAAAACCTACTTGGAATAGACAAATGGACTACACATGCGAAAAAGTCTTCCAGCTAATTAATCGGCTTAGCAGATCGGCCAAGGTGTATTGGGGATTGAGGAGTGACTCTCTCGAAATTATTTGCAAAGGAGCGATTCTTACAATTCTCTTACCCGGCCCCCGTTTAGATCAAAACATCACAAAATCGACACAACGTCCCAAAACTAAGGAGAGTACAACATAAAATAGTTCCGAAGGCAATAAATGGTTTCAGAACAATTTCATTCCGAAGCCTCAAGTGTAATAGTGGGCTTTTTGCCTGTCGACATATAAATTCCAGACCAAATTAAAATAGTAAAACCATCAATCACACAAGTGTGGCCAAACCTTGAAGTGGACATAAATTTGCCAGTAGAACCTGGCCGCATTCTGCAATATTTACAGATATTGTAAACAAAAATTATGTAAGCTCCTAAGGTGGTATTCATATTTTCACTGACATCATAACTTCAGGGGATCATGATGACCACCATCATGGGACCGTCTCATAAGTAAATGCAAAATATATTTTCTTATGTTCCTCGACACTATCGACTTTAACTTAATGTGACACATAGTAATACGGTGACACGTAAGAACGAATAATTGTATTTGTCTATGTATATATATATGTATGTATTCCTTCTCTTTCCTGTCTTTCTCGCGTATTTTGTATTGAACTGCAGCCATTTGAGCATCTCGATCTGGTTACTGACTCTGTGCTTTTACTTGTATATTACGTCGTTATTTTAAAAAGCTAGCCTCTTGTTAGTACCTCAGGTTGTCAATTTAAGAATTGATACACAACATACAATACATAACATATACATCGCCACAAACATAGAAGTCTGGTCACATTCACTCCCCCAGAGTACTCGATATTCCTCGGGGCGGGGTTGAACCCACTCCATTCGCGCTAATAACTTACTTTTACTCTCCAGACGTCACACACTCACCCCAGAGTACTCGATATTCCTCGGGGCGGGGTAAATAACCCCTTCCTTTCATGCTTAAATTACATTCATTCCAACAGAGTAAAATATAAACAACATACAATACTAACAGAAAAGTCTGGTCACATTCACTCCCCCAGAGTACTCGATATTCCTCGGGGCGGGGCCGAACCCACTCCATTCGCGCTAATAACTTACTTTTGCTCCCCAGACATCACACACTCACCCCAGAGTACTCGATATTCCTCGGGGCGGGGTAAATAACCCCTTCCTTTCACGCAAATAAATTACGTTCATCCTAATGTAATAACATAAACACCACACAAACACGACACAAACACTTCAGACACAACACAAGCACAGAACAAACACACATAAACTATATACATTTGAAGATCCCTATAGCCCTGAGGTACCGGTACAGCGATTTGTGCCCGCTGCCGTGCCCCAAGACTACGCACAGGTCCGACGATATTCCAAAATATTGCCTACAAACGTCGAGCCTTCTATAATTGAAAAGGTGCTCGACTGTTACTCTATCTTTGCATAATGGGCACCTTTGGTCTATGTGTAAACTTAAAAATGTTTTGTATTCAGCATATAATAATTTATGGGAGCATGCAAATAAAGGAAAAACAGGGTAATAAACCTAAATAATAAATTAAATAATAAAAACAATACTTGGACACATATGAAGCATTAGCTTGGTGGCAGGCCGTTTGGAACGTATTGTTAATTCTTGCACCACCGTTGAATAGATTCATTTACATTGATAAATTATTTGATATATAACAGGTTCGTAAAACAGGCGTAATTTGCGAAGCTCTATGACTGAAAGCAATAATTGGTTCAAATCAAGCCGTCACGAAACTGTTTTTTAAACGTCTCCCAACCTTTATTACTAATTTTAACGCGCGACCTTTCACCGGCAGTGGCGTTGTTTCGGCATATATTTAAACAGTTTGGTTATGAACTGTTCTAATAATATTTTATCTTTTATTAATACAATGGCTCAATATAGCATGCAAGGATTGTTAGAAGTTATTAATGTACAAAAGGCCAGTTTCCTCAACAATTACCATTTTTCCAAACCATTCATCAATTTTTCTGAGAGAAAAGTTCTCCCTTTTTTAAGTAAGAAGAAGTTTTTTTCCGGTTGCTTCGAAAGAACTCTTAAAAAGAAAAACACTAAAAGTTAGTAAGTAAAGTACTTCCTGTCATACAGAACGGATCTACATCCCATATTTTTTTCATATTACTCACAGTTAAAAATCCGTGTAACTTGACAGGATTCAAATCCAGAACTGTGGCAATTATGAGTTAGACGCCCTAACCACTCGCTCACCACGATCTACCAAATAAATATGACAATTCGCCGGAATTTTGCGAATGGATTATTTTGAAATGACGTTCAAATTCATGAATATTCAGGCTCGTTTCATCTAAAAATATCTCTGTGTAGCTCTACCGATACCACCTTCTGATTTTTCGATAACTAACTGATGAATTTCGGATCGACAGTTACGGCTCATTCTTGTTTTTTAAATATGAATAGGTTTTTTCTTGCTCATTCGACAAAGTTCTCTATTTTTAAAAGAACAACACGAAAATCATAAAATCCATTTGTTAACTTTTTGGGGAAATCTTAGTAATTCAATTTGTGGACATATCAACGTTTGAAGGGATTTTGAGAATGACTCAGGTTGAAATGACCATCCAAATCACTAAAATTTCGGCTCATTCGTTTTCATTTTAAATAGAAAAAAGGTTTTTGTAGTTCATTCAACGAAGTTCGCTATTTTGAAAAGAATAAAACGAAAATAATAAACCCCATTTGTTAAGTTTTAGAGAAATCTAAATAATTCAATTTGACAATGATGATTCAACGGGACTTTGCAGATGTCCCACGTTGAAATGACGCTCTTCTTCACAAAAATTACAGTTCATTACTTTTTTTTAAATGAGAAAAGGTTTTTATGCCACACTCCGGAAAGTTCTCTAGCTTATGGGTAAATTATTTATACAACAAAAAATATGAATTTCCGAAATGGTAGACTGTTGGTCGTTATTTAGCTTTTCCATTGCGTATACATTTGCAGTAAAAATGTTCTAAGGTTTTCTTAAGATTTCATCTTGTATTTTCCCTTTTTGAACATTCTTTGTTTATTGTCAGTAACGTTGACATATTTTTTTTTACCAACAGAGATGTTTTATAGTTGGATGGAATCAATTTACCATCATACAAGAGACATCCGCAAAATCCTGTCGAACGGATTGTCACCAAATCATAAAAATGACAAATATTCTAGGACTAGAATTTGTTAAATTCATGTAGACGCTAACGGTGCTATTCGAATTCACGCTGGCCTAGACTATTCAAGGTAAATATGCATTTTCACATAAGATTAATATTTGTTCTACAGTTATTCAGATATCGTGAGATGCGGTCGGGTGTGATGTAGGTTTCAGAAAAACATTTTCTTTATCGTGCCAACGTTTCGATCTTTTATNTGAAGATGATCTCAATAAAAGATCGAAACGTTGGCACGATAAAGAAAATGTTTTTCTGAAACCTACATCACACCCGACCGCATCTCACGATATCTGAATAACTATCGATTAACGGTCACTAATCTCTACACATTTGCTCTACATTTTCACATAAGATTAATATGTTCTTTTTAAAAGAAAATATTAAATACAGATTTTTTTTAAACACATAGGCACAACAATTAAAAGGAGTAGTTCTGTCCTCTCAATACTCAAAAAGTTGTCTAATTTAAAGTTACTTATTTGGAATGTGTGATATCTTAAGTAAAAAGGTTTAGTAAGTTGATTTTCAAAAATCTTTCCCAAATAATAAATAAATAAATACAACTGAACAGAAAAACGTCAGTAATATTATGTGCAGGAAATAATAGAAAAACAGAAGTAAATGTAATTTTTTTATTATTTTGCACTAGGATCATTTTCGTTTTATGATATATATCATTTATATACCATTTTCTGCTTCATTGTTGAACAGTGAATGACTGTATTTTCAAATTATTTTTTTTACGCTTATTATAATCCATTTTTAAAACCATTTATGTACATAAGGAAGTATAACCGAAATTAAAATAACAGTTCTTTTACAGCATTGACTATTAAATCAGCTGCTGGAGGGGTGGCCGGCTGAGAATCACTTGAATAGAAGATAATATGTACATACAAAAATAATAATAATAATTAAGTAAACAAAATTAAATGAGATTAAAACTATTAGTGCTTCTCAATATAAAGTTAAAAATTCAACTACTCTACGAGCTCTCTGCGATACTCCAATGTACACTTTGCAATACTAACCAGGTCTGAGAATACGGAGAATTTAGTTTTGCGATCAAACGCTCTCTCAAAACTCGAATAGTTACCGAAAAGAGAACTCGAAACTCCTAGAAAATGGGAAATCAGCCAATAAATGGAAGAGGTCTTGCCTCGCGCAGGAATTACACAGTGAGCAGCGCTCAACAGAACCATCTATCTGAGGGGAGGAAAGTAGATAAGTTCACACCTGAGTTTGATGAACCAGTTTAAATTGAGCGAGGACAACTTTAGTTAGCTTATTATTGGACACGTCTACAAATGCCTTTGAATTATCAAGTTCAGAAATCTAAACAATATCTATTTGTTAGGTTTAAAGAAATCTTAAATGTTCAATTTGTGAACGAATGATACTCCACGGGATTTTGCAGGCTCTCAGGTTAAAATGTCGCTCCAATTCACAAATATTTAGGCTCATTCCGACAAAAAATATCTATCTATAGCTCAACTAAATGTCTGATTTGCCAGTAATTGATTAATGATTTTTAAACCAAAAAGTTCGTCTCATTCCTTTTTTTAAACTAAAAATAAATTGTTTTTTGGCTGCTTTCGATAAAGTTCTCTACTTCAAAACGAACAATAGAAAAGTCATAAAAATGCACTTGTTAGTCTTATAGAAATTTTAATTTTTTGTTGTTTGGTGAGTTGCGTTGTCTTCTTGGTACTTAAACCTTAACGCTACTATACAGGTTTGGAAAACTCCCTCATTATTAGTAGATTAACAATTTCTATTTCGAATTGACAAGAGATTTTTCATACAAGAGTTTTGAACATGTTCTTCTTTTGACAGAAACGACAAAGTTATTAATTGATAATTCTACCCATTCCTAGATGATGCTCTACTGGGGGCAGTTAAATCAGTGTCCATTAATGCTTTTTGTTGAGGGTTAGTAGATATTGTGTCTTTTCTTTATATGAACCATAATAAGCTTGAGCAAACGCTTTGTCCATGTTTTATTTAATAGTTAGTCTAATATGTCCAAATTTTATTTTATTTTCGGCTGAGCTTTATCATATTTCTATGATACCTGCAGTTTTCATTTTCAATCATTTTTTTCTCGTATGTCCGGCAGATCTACACACTAACTTTTTCCTATAGAACCACCTTCCAAAATTGTTATTTTACACAAATTAATTTACAATACCGGACACTTTATTTTCGTTAAGCACAGTCAATTTCAAACGTATTAATTGTATACGTAAAATAGTAATTTATTATTATTAAATAACTAGGCCAGAAATTTGGAAAATCTGTTATTTCATCTACATTACCCATACATACGTTAAAAAATAATTACCACACACAAAACAACTCATTTAGTGATAATTCAGTTATATTTCTACGCAATTAACTAAATATTTTAAAAAAATTAGAAAAGTGCAATTATAATTTGTACAAGGGTACCTGATGAGCTAGGCCGTATTTTTTCTTGTTTTAAAGCATTTAACATTTTAATGTTGGTATACAATATACAAAAAATGCAAAGAATATTCTACAGAGTAACGGGTTTGCCGTCTATGCAGATGGTTTTTATTTATTGTATTTCAAGAGATTTAATTACGGGGAGGGTGATGTTCTGTTACAAAATGTTTCCCATTCTAGTAAAGCTGCGTTTGCACAATTGACGTAGAATTTCCCGCCTCGTACTACATCGTAGCCACGGATACGGACCACCCCTGTTATTTATAAATTTTTTTCAAGATTACTTGAAAAAAAGAAGAACAATTGGTGTCAGTTGAAATAATGTAGTTTAAGTTGTTGAAGGTTTGTGATTGTTTTTACAAAAAATTCTCGAAAGGTTGAGAAATGTGTTTACGTTGACAGTGAACCCATTGTCACTCATCCGTTAATTCCACTGACACGTGTCTCTGCAATCTTCCTTATATTCACATTTGACCAATTTTAAATTGAAAACCAAAAACACCTTAAGTTGAAAGAAAGGGTTAACTGGTAAGAGATGGGTGTCAATTAAATGACAAATTCCCAATATTTTAAGTTTTGCTGAAAAGGTATACGCAATTTCCATAAAGAAAATTATGATTTGGCCCAACAGGTATTAATTTTTTCGTTTAACAAATATTGTAAACGAGGCAAAAAATTGTTTAAAAATAAAATTCTCTTCGAATCAGCCCCATATCTTAAAAATATAGATAAACTGTGGAAATCCTTTGTGCAAAAACCATTACAAAACGGTGTTAGAGAATCAGCATAAGTTCAACAGGTTTCCGGACACGTTTGTCTGACGATGAGTCAATTTCATATAAATGCCATTGGCTCACCTTTAGTGGGTTTAGGCTCTTCTCCCGCTGCTTCCATCGCCAAGTCTGGATCTGGACTGAGAACCCCAGACTCAGCTCAGGGTCCCTGGACCCGGGCTATGGATCGATAACGAACCTCGTCCCTTCTCCCCCTTTGCTCCCTTAAAATCCCCTCCCGAAACCAGTCCCGCCACTCGCTAACATACTACTAGCACCACCGCTGACGCCACGTCCCAGACCGCCCACATTCAACTATCCCGTTTTACGAGGACCACTGGTTTTTCCCTCTTTTCACCATGTCGTTCGATTTCTACTGAAATCATAACTGTCGGAAGTTATCAAAAAATTTCAGATTTGGAAATTCACACTAGACAAATATTATCGTTGTTTACAATAAAAACAAACAAAATTAATGAACACATTTTTTGGGAATGGTTACTCTTATTAAATATAGTATAGATACTGTAAAACACCCTTTCTGTATAACATGATATCAAATAAACATGTTACGGAAGGTAAAATAAATAATCCATGTCAAACTTTACACCAATAAAACAAGTGGTGAACATAAAATGTTTATTTTCTAGGCAAATAGTAGAAAAACTAGGGTGCAAAATAGTAAGATGACAAAAATACATAATTACTAATTCTTATCGTATAATTAATCAGGTAGCTAACGTTCTTCCGTAAGTGTAAGGTTGGACAGAAACTAGTTTAATTGTATTTTGTTCAGGTTTAGGACATTTTTGTTAAAAATCGCCGGGGCACTACTAACTTGACATCCTAAATGTATATCCAAAAGTCTTTGATAAAAATAGTGCAAAACTACCAAAATTCGCGAAATTATTTTCGATGAATCGTCGCTTTACACGAAAGCAATCGGAAGAAACAACATATAAAACTGTGTTCTGAAAATGCGAATAAGTAAGATGAATATATCCTCCGAGAAAAACCGTTTCAAGGACCATCGAGCTACTGAGAACAAAAGGAAAAAGGACACCTGCCGCCACATCATTGTGTTCCTCTTCGCAAACAAAACAGCCGTGCCTGAAAAATCTGATGCGTGATATATAAACATAATGTACTTATACAATGTAAATTTTATGGATTTGTATGCATATGTACATATATAATCTAATTAATTATTTGTAATTATTGTAGTTAAATAAATTGATTAGTAATTATTACTGCAATCTCCTCATTCGGTTAATATTTCTTATCTAAGAGTTTTTGTATAAGTTTTTTTTGTCAGTAGTGTGTTGCAATAAATGGTTAGATTTTTGCTTACACGATGCTTGACATCTCTAATATTTTATAGACGTTCTTGGATCTACCAAGTATAATTTAATGTGTGGTGATTAGTGATCGTTAATCGATAATTATTCAGAAATCATGAGATGCGGTATGGTGTGATGTAGGTTTCAGAAAAATATTTTCTTTATCGTGCCCAACGTTTCGATCTTTATTGAGATCATCTTCAGGGCTCAAAGTGTTTGTCTTCTGTGTAATTGTGCCATTCTTGCGTGTCGTGTTGAGAGTGTTCATTCTGCAGTGAAACTTCCCATAAAGGACTCCTCTGTTTAGGGAACCTCTAGTTAGTTAGACCGGCAGTGGAATATTCAATTTCTATATATTTAAAAATTCTCCTTATGGGATATTTCATACCCATTACTTTAAATGGAAGAATAGTGATGGGTAGTTATCTCAAGCAAGTGCAAGAGACAATAAACCTTGGTTCTCAGTGCACCGTTGGCCAGTACATTAAGAATACTGTTGTAAAGGCAGAGGCCTGTCTCTTTGCATTACCACATGCAGTGGCCAAAGTCATAAAAGCATGAAGAAATAAAAAGGTTCCGGTCCATCACGGTGTTTCTAATATTCTTTTAAAACATCTTCCACACAAATCGTTAGTACTAGTAATTTATGTTTTCCACAACGCAGATACAAGGGTGCTTTCCAAACCACTGGAAGATTTAAAAGACATATTCCCCATCAATCTACAGGCCAATCAATGTACTGAGCAATATTAGCAAAATATTTGAGCGTGTGCTAGATATTTAGCGTCCTAGCACGCTTGGAAGCTCATATTACTCAATCAGGAATAATGAAAGCGGAACAACTTGGATTCCGGCCTGAACTCAGCAGGGACAGCGTAGCAGAGTAGTGGACAGCATAACGGATGGGTTTTAACAAAAAGGTCTACATTTGGATGGCTAATAAATTTTCACTTTACTGCTTATTAAATAAAAGTTATTCATTCGTACTCGTTAAACGGAAGATTTCGTGTGTCCTGTAACAATACCCCCTCAGCCCTTCACAAAATCACGACTGGAGTTCCCTAAGGATCAATCTTGGGACCCATTTTGTTTAAACTGTTCTTCAATGTTTTCTCCTTACCCAAGAAGTGCAAGTTGGGCTTCTATGCTTACGACTTGGCAATGTTCACATCCTCATGGAAGCCAAATGGTATAATCAAGAGGCTGAGCTCGGATATTGACAGAATCGCCCGTTTCTGCAATAAATGGAAACCTAAAATCAATTAATCTAAAATAGAAGTCATTCTCTTCACCAGAGGAAGACCCTAGTTGACTCGGCATGCTATAGCAACTGGAAATATTACCCCTTGGTCGCAGAGTGTTAAATACTTGGCTTAACTATGGATAGGAGCCTGACTTTCACCAGACATGTGGATGAAATAGTTGATCGTGGCAAAATTGCAACACAGGAGGGTAAAGGACACCCTTCATGTAAACCACAGGCTGTGACATGAGTATTGTGGCATATTATTTGCTGTGTTCCTATCTATTCTTTTTTATGTAACTTATAAGTAGTTATACAGCTTTTCGAGTGCAATGATTGCCAGATCCCACAGTGTTGTTTCTCGTTGAAGAGTGGTTTTTGAAATAATTTTTCCCTCTCTCTAAAAATTGTTATAAGCCTGTGATATATGTTAAGCAGTTTCTGTCTTATTGAGACTATAGTGGCCCTGTGTTTGTTACTCAAATGTATATCTAATGAAAATGATGTCATACACCACGGCCATGAAATTAAACAATATATAAAACTAACTGAACTGGTCAATATATAAAACTAAGTAACTAACTAAGCTATTAAATATATATATAATAAACTATACAATTATGGGACATTGTTGTCAAATAAATGACGGGTCGTCCTACAGTCAATCTATAGACTGTAACAGTAAAAGCCTTCTTAGTAGCGGACAGGCCTAAGGTTTTCTTAGGTAGCATAATCGAGTATTACACTGATTTCTAATTATGTATATTAATTATCAAAAGTATTTTTTGAGTGAATTAGAGTGATTCTGTGAATTTGTTAACTTCTTCTCCCCCTTACTTTCTTTCGTATATTGTTTTATTAAAATGGTACCGAGTGGTCAAAGATGGACTTTAAATGCTGACAATAACACATGACCTAATAAATGGAAGGACAGAAAATTTTAGGAGTTCGTAAAGTCATTGAAAATTTATATCTAAATCTACACCTCATATGTACGATCTGCACATATAAATATACAAACTGCTATAAAGAATCTGTTTTCAGGACACCTCCCGAAAGAAGACAAAAGTTATAACACCATGACTATCCCTTGACCAAGAGGTTTCACTGCAATTCTAAAAAATGATGGCGATCAATATGACGTGATTTACTGAAAACCGACTTCGCAGAAAGAAACCCCCAATTACATCAAATTTCCAACTTGTCTGAAGAAAGTTTTTCATATCAAGAATAAGTGGTGAATCAAAATAGCACTTCTCTTTCGTGCGATAGGAAAGCCTTATATGTATTTCACGAAGAATTGGGTCTCTGCTCCGTCCACCATATCAAATATCAACATCAAATTGACCTCTACTTCAAAAGGTTTCAAACTAAAACAGAATGAGTTTCAAAATATAATATTTCTATAAAAGCATGGGAAAAAGACACTTGACAGTCTGACAATAATTAAGGATGAAAAACGTATTTTAAATTGGTATATACAGAGTATATGTTATTTTACTTGTAAACATAATAGGGGTTACACAGTCTTTGCGTTAATCCTGTTAACTCTGACAGGTCGTGTTAGATTGAGAAAAATGATAACGAGGACTTGTAAGAATCGGCTAGTTAACATTGCTCGACGCAACAGGATAGGGCCAATGTTAGATGTTAAGTCGAATCGAATAAAGGTCTCATTGTTAGCCGTTAGGACGTAGGTAACAAACATGGTGGCCATTGATGTAACAGCTGTTTTTTGTTGACAGGTATTCTTATTTTTAAATACGCACTAATTAAATCAGACCAATACATTTCTTTTGCAATTTCTGACCTACCGTTATACTCTCATTTACAGTGGATGCATCCCTATCCTATAAAGTAGTAGACTCTTAGCCGTTAGGATACAAGTTAGGTACGTCGGCTCGAATTGAAGCGTGATACGGACTACTATACGTACTGACGTATTTAGCACAAGTATTTGATAAGGGTAAAAATTGTGTCAGTTGCAACTAATTGTAAGTTTCCAACTTTGTAAGCCGTTGCCTTCTTCCTTGTTTTGTTATGCATTCTCCCTTGTTTATTTTGCGCTGTTCTATTTACCTTTTTTGCTTCTTCCCGCAATTCATTTATTTCGTCCATGTGCTTGTCTAGGAAAGCCTTCTCAATTAATTCTTTTAAATGAAAATCCTCTGGGTGTGCAATATTTCTTCCAAAAAGAAGTTTACTTGGTTTTTATACTCCTTGCTTGCGATCTCGATATAATTTGCTATGAACTTGGGAAATAGTCGGTCAAACACAAGAAGTCAACTGCAGAACTTTCAGAGATACTAGTTTTATTTAATTAGCGAACATTGCTAGGAATTACAGGGGGAGATTTCAAATTTTTTTCTAAGAGTAAAATTTGCTAGGATCATTAGATATAGAATAGATTTAATATATTTACTATGGCACATTCTGTTAGTATTTTTTTCACACAGCTCGCAATCTGAAGAAATAATTACAGTCGTCAACAAAAAAATTGTCCAAAAATATTTTCCATGAACACGTTTTTTTTTGTTAATAATTTTAACTAAGCACTGAAGCATTGTGAATATGAATTATTAAAAATAACAATCATTGGCACATACTTATTAATATCCTCATATAAGACATCATAAGATGTCGATAACAATGAGCGAAAAGTATTTTGTAAAAACTCAAATTAAGACAAACAAATAAATGTTCAATAGATTTATTTAACAGGAAGTTGACTACTTGATATGTTTGTACCCACAATTAATAACACATCATCATCCTTTCGATTTTGCACTATTATCATGAGATCGATCACAACAATATATCACGTAATTATAAAAACCTAATTCTCTTGAATTAATGTCTTCTGACAGCCACGTTTCAGTTAGAACAAAAACATCATAAACACCATTATTAGTGGCAAGTGAGTGGATCCATTTAGTTCTCATTCCTCTGACGTTCTGATAGTAAGATGAAATTAGGCGCTCCTCCGTTTTTTGAAACTGTATTTTTCATGATTTTCGGATGTCCATTAGAATATTTAATGGTCAATTTTTTTCTCCAGCATTGGTTATACCTTTAAATTATTTTTGCAGAGCAGGCAAAATATTTCTTTCCATTAGTCAGGTCTTTTCTCAAAATAAAATGTTTGGCTTGGATGTGGACATCATCTCATCCTCCCCAGAGACGAAAGAGAGCTTTCTCGATATCGAACTGTCTGCAAACTCAAGACCATCATACCCTATACACACTATTTCATTATTAAATTCTACCTGGCTGACAGGTACTTTAGAGTTAAGGGTCGGATCCTCACACTTTCCCTTGTACAGGGCGGACGTGGGAGTCCTTCTGGGAACGTTTACATAAGTTCTGGACAAGAAGCTACATTTTTGCTGGGGATTTTAATGTCCATAACCTGGCGTAGAGCGACGCCCGAAGCGATCGCCGACGAGGGCAGTAATGGCCTTGATAGAGGAGGAAGAATTTACTTGCTCATCTCACATGATTCACCCAACACATGTAGTACGGCACTGGGAGAAAGTGCTGTCCACATCATGATAATATCACCCTTACTGCGCCGCCGTATGACGAACTTCACCATATCATTAAATGCCATTATGAGTGACCACGCGAGGTCGGCTACTTCCCAGCTCCCTGGAAGGCCGCCCTTGTCTGCGCATTCCTAATACCTGGGAAACCCAAGAACAGCCAGGATCGTACAAAATAATATCCCTTTTTTCCGTCCTAGGGAAGGACCTAGAATATTTAATTCTGGCCAGAATTTACCACCACAGCATGACCAATAACGTGAAATGCCTCGTCGTAGCATAAACCAGGCAAGAAGGTCGCCGCCTGCTTCGTTGATATGAAAAAAATCTTTGACAGTACGTACTAGCCTGCGTGTTTTGCAGTCTAGTCAACCATGGGACGTTTGCAAGCTTCTGGGCAGCAATCTGTGTGGAGGAACTGCCAACCTAACGGAGTACGTAATGGACTGGTGTATAGATGGAAAGATGGGAATCCCCTAGGATCAATTCTGGGACCTTTGGGTAACATTAGTTAGCATTGAGCGATGCCGAGTTTGATACTGTGTCGTACGTAGATGATGTGGCAGTAATTATCCCAGCCGGAACAAAAGCCGATTCAGAACAAAAAGGAAATAGAGCTGTTAAGTACTGGGCGGCTGGAGCATTCGAGTAAAGCTCAACGTAGCATAAGAGCTGATAAGACTGAGCTGATGATTCTAAAGGGTACCCTGAACATGTGATCGCCACTCGTTATCCGGATGGATGGAAAAACAATTAGGACTCCTCCTGCTGTCACATACCTTGGAGTCTGTATGAGCCCAGGGTTCCGCTTCGGTATGAACGTATTAGCTGTCACAAGATGCTAAAGAACGGCATCCACTGAGGCCCTGCAGGTTATAGAGGGTCGGCCACCGTGGAACTTTATCCGAGATTCCACAGACGGGCTAAGTGGGAATAGGCTCATGGGCATCAACCATGTATGCCTGTCGCCACGGTGAAAGATGCCAAAAAATAGAGGACCGACCGGTGGCAGAGAAGGTGGAACATATACACGAAAGGCAGATACACGCACTCGATCACCCTAATATTGAGAAACGTCTGAGGTTGAAGCACTTAGAACTTCCCAATTGGCCCAATTCTTATATGGCCACGGAGATTTTGCCGAAAAATTACATTCATTTGGACTGATAGAGTCCTCTTTGTGCAAGTGCGGACAAATTGAAACAGCGATTCATGTATCAACTGAGTGTTCAACATACGGGCAAGCACGCCCGATATGGCGCCAAGAAATCGGAGAACAGACGGCAAATTCAGATACCCTAAAGAAAACAGTAAATTCTTCGGATGTTTGCAAATTTACAAAGAGGATGTGGCCGTCATACGGCTAAAGGGGTGACCGATCGAAAGAAATTAGCACAGCTGAGTCCGGACCATGCACCTCCCCGTGGGCCATCCTGGGCACGGCATAGACCGTGGTTAACGTCTGGGTGGGCAGGCACGTCTGGGCAACAAAGAAGGAGCCTAGTCGTCCTATACTCAATCGGGTTAGAACGATCCTTTCCTTTCGGTTCAGATTCTCAGAAGGCCATCATTCAGTCACGGTGGCCAATCAAGAGATTGGCAAGAACTTCTCGAACGAACTGGCCCATTATTTCTCTATTTCTCAATAAAAAACACACATTTATTCTGATTATAATGTGTGGCATTAAAGATTTGCTATTTTTGATAGTAAAGAAATTGGACGTGGAAAGAGACATTGAGTGAGAAAAAATTACAATACTTAGGACTTTGCAAACAGTCCGAACATATTGCTCTTGCAATTGGAACTCACGTAAAGACAAATTAAATCGTCCTGGGTATCGCATTTATCGCAATGATAGAGATCATGCCAGGCCCTCAGGCGGGCCGGCTATTATGCTCGTATATAATTAAGTATCATACACCAATTAATGAGTTCATACTTCCAGAAATTCAGTATTTGGAGTTAGTTTGCTGTATAACCCACACTCTCATTATCGTTAGCATATTAAATTGGTTAATAAACCGAGTATAAAACTAATTTCACAAATTGAACTAATCCAATTATCCCACTTCGACCTTCGTAATATTCAAGTTGGACATCTAAACTGTAAATGTTGAGATAGTTTTAAGTAACTAAAATATATAACAGAGATAATAAAAAACTATCGTAAACTAGTGATGTGTCGCAAAACACTAGAAATTACTGCCAACCTACTTTATTCGTGTTCATCAATTAATGATCGAACGATCAATTAAACAGAGGATTAACCACTTTACGCTGAAATAAACAAATGCTGATTAATTATTGCGTCCCGGATTTGCTGATCACTTAGTAAATATTATCTCTACACCTGTTACAATCAATCATACAAATATAGTCAAATTGTAATATTCCATATTTAAGAAAATAGCTACTGCTTTTTGGACAAACATATAGCGTTATTTTAAAATGCAAATCTATGCTATAAATTTTATTTTAAATACGAATTTTTTTTCAAGAACTTGTGTACTTTTCGTCTAATCACTAACTTACGACATTTAACCGTATTTATTTCCTTTTCTATAGGCATTTAATTACTAGAAGTCAAAAAGGCTCCATCATTTCCGTACCATTTTTTCGAAGTCTATTTCGTCTATTACAACCAATTTTCTTTTGGTCTATTTTTCTTAGCATACTACGAATTCCCAGCTTCTTTTATTATTTAAAAATAGTGAAACGTTAATGTTTGGCAACTGTAAACCTTTGCGACGACACTATACCTTTCGCTTATACATCTTTTGTATTTCCTTTCGTCTGAGTTTTTATTTCCATCTAAAATGCTCCCTACGGTTAGTTAGAATGAGAGAAAGAGAAAGGGAAAGAAAGGGGGGGAGAGAGAGAGAGAGAGAGAGAGAGAGAGAGNGAGATGCGGTCGGGTGTGATGTAGGTTTCAGAAAAACATTTTCTTTATCGTGCCAACGTTTCGATCTTTATTGAGATCATCTTCATGGCTCAATACAGATCGAAACGTTGGCACGATAAAGAAAATATTTTTCTGAAACCTACATCACACCAGACCGCATCTCACGATTTCTAAATAAATATCGATTAATGGTCACTAATCACCACACATTATGGAGATAGGTATAAAGAGAGATAGACACAGAAAGATGGAGATAGATAGGATAAGAACAAAGATCGAGAAAGAATGGTTAAATGGTGCTGGAAAACCGCCAAACTCATATTTATTAAAAAGCCCAACTAACCCCTGAGACATTCTCCTCGTTACATACCATTCAGCCTTCAAACCGCAATAAGCAATATCTTCGAAAACTGCATACACCTTACATTAATCTGCCACATCATGGCACAAACCATTATAGGGAATGAACAGCATGGCTTTAGACCCGACCTATCGTAGTACGTAAATGCATTACAACTCCAGATAGTTTATTTTAACTTTTGTAAAACAAAATATATACTGAATTATTCAGATAAATTGAGTCAAACACATTTCTGGCTATCTGCAGGATTTTTCTACTCTATTTTTTTCGTTCCAACGGATGCAGTTCCACCTCTAGTACCAACTTATTTTCAAAGTAAAATGATTCCACTATGCTTAAAGACTTAATTGTCAAATCAATTCAGTTTCGGGCAATCTATGTATTGGGAACATAGAGGGTTACTCAGTTTTTGGCAGTTCCTTGACCGGATCGTTGTTTAGGAGTGTGGGCCGGAGGAGTACGGTAGAAAGAAAATTGGACATATTTTACAACAAGAGGAGAATCAACTAAAAGCATTCGTTGCTTCTGGAAGAGTAATTAAGGCGTAAGTTTTTGGTGGTAGGCAAGGAAAAACCGGAATCAGCCTCCTACGCAGCATTAATAACTTTAAAACTTAAAAAGAGCTGTTAAATAAATAATAATATAGAGTTCAAAAAAATTAAAATCACCTCTACATCCAAATAGCTACAGAAACAACAAACCCATTCTTAATGGCGAAACGAACCCCAGGGAGATCCATCTATTCACAGACCAATCAGCCTTCAAGGCGGAATGAGCAAAATCTTCGAAAAATGCATACACCTTATCCTAATCCGCCAAATCATGGCACAAAACATTATAGTCGATGAGCTGCATGGCCTGTCTACCTCTGCACAGCTTGCGGGAGTGGTAGATCATGATACAAATTTGTTTAACCACAAGAAGCACTAAGGTGTAGCTCTGCTTGACCTGGAAAAGGCATTCGACTCTGGCATGATGGGATTGTTTATAGGTTGATTGACGAACTTTCCAGGGTATATTGCCAACATAATTTCCTTTTACCTAAAACCCCGTTACTTTTGTGTCCGTACAAGTTGCATAAATCAAACCTTTTCCCCATTGCCGCAGGAGACCCAAGGTTCTATTTTGGGACCCTAAATTAAGAAATGATGCACTTTATGCAAACGATATACAGTCAAGTTTGGATGCCTGTAACAATTATGAAGAGACTAAGCTAGGCTGGAAACTGGGTGTCCCGTTTCTATAACTGATGGAAGCTTAAAATAAATCTCCCTAAAGCTGAGGCCATTTTTTTCTTAAAAAGCTAGATCTTCAGGGAGAAAGTGTCAATGGTTTTCCGATTGCTTGGGCTGAAAAAATCACATACATAGGAGTAATTTTGAACTCCTTTAGTCACATAAATGAGGTTTTAAAAAGGGAAAAGTGGCTACGAGGATCCACTTTCCGCTTTTGCCTGGCAACTCCGCACTGAGCATTAAAAATGCATTCCTGTTTTGCAAACTTGTGGTAATGACGGCCTTTTGCTTGACCTTCATGGAACTACACGTGCTATTCAAATTGAGCGAGGATACAAAGCAAAATAAGTTTTTGAGGCTAATTATCTCTTCGAACCGCCACACAAGAATTAGCCTCATCCATGATAGCACATGATCAGGTTATGTAGAACATGAAGTTAAACCAATCTCTGTCGAGTCCTTTAATAAACTGATGGGGTACAGTAATCCTACATACCGTGAAATTGCAATCTACTCTATGAATACATTATGGAAATATAGTAAAATTAAACATTATTAGTATCAATTAAACATTTCTAATTATATACAAAGGTGTAGTGACAAAGGGACACCGTACGGCCATGTAATTAAGGTGATAAATGATATAAGACAGGGGAGCCTCCTGGAGTGAGAGAGAGAGAGAGAGAGAGAGAGAGAGAGAGAGAGAGAGAGAGNAGGCGAGGGAGAGAAAGAAGGATAGAGGGGGAGGGGGAGAGATACAGAGAGATGGAAAGAGGAAGAGAGAGAGCGCGAGAAAGAGAGGATTTACAGAAATTCATTTTAATTCCTCCTCTTGCCAATTGGAAGCGATGTCGACTCGGCTCTCTCGTTAATTAGACAAGGCTTCAAACCTCCTTTGGGACCCGCGGTTGCTTTGAACAGGTTTCTAAATAAGATCCGTTAGCAAACTCAGACCCCCTAAATTCGATAGAAACAGTCATAAACATTGGCTTCATCTCGAGGTTTTTGTTCCGTTTTTCTTCTTAAAAAAAATTAATAAAATAAAGGTAATGTCAATCGTATTATTGACATTATATTCTATAAAAACGAATATAGTAATTAACAAGTCTTAATTTCACATGGTTTTAAACAAAGAAAGTTCGACAAATTATAAACAATTCGAAATCCATATCGTGAAAAACTTTGATAAATTATACCTTCTATACTCTTTTGTTCGAATATTTTGCTTACAAAATTGAAATAATTTGAAACCTCAACAATTACATGCAAAATTAAAAATTTACCAAATTTCTTGATGAAGTAAGATTCGACATTGTACTTGCTTATAAGTACAAAACAGGGGATACAATAGAAAAATAAAGTTCAACACGGTTTAGAGTAAAAAATTCATTTTTATTTAGCTTGTATATTTTTCTCGATTTCAGAATGTGCCAAGAATAATAAAGATTTTGTCTATGATCAAAATACACTGTATAAAAAATGTTCTGTTAAACAACGGAATGCATGGATAGCTGGTGATACGGAGTGTTGATACGTTAATTTCATAATGCCCATTTTCCTAAATGATTGTGGCTTGGTGTAATAGGATCAAGTGGAAAGGAGGTTGGAGTTCCCAGGTTCCTTTTTCGGTGTAATGCTAGAGCATCAATAATGGCCATTTTTCGTTAATTGGTTGAGGCGTCGAACTCGCCGGGGATTGATGTTACCACGGGCAGTCTCTCTATGGATTTTTCTGAGATCGGAAGGACACGTTTGTTCGATAGAGATTTGAAGACCTGGGCTATTAATCTTGGTTTGTCGACTTTTGCATCATTCATTTTTTTAACGGCAGTGAGCTTTTTCTTTTTTTATTTTATTAATGAAAGTGTTTGGTTTTTCTTATTTGCTCAAAAAATGTGCTGAAGCACGGGCAGAGCCTCAATTTCTTTTTTGTTGTTTATTAATTTTAAATGGAACTCCTTTTTTATAATGGTACTTAAAAGTTTTTATTTATGTTCCTTTGCTACTATTTTTTGGACGAGGAAAGGCCCACCAACAATTAACTTTTTTTGTTGTATTTTTGTAAATAGCACGAAACATTACGTCACCACGGAGAAGGAGGGAGACTTAAAAAAACATGCCTATTCCCTGAATCGACCATATAAAAAAAAACATAGGTCGGACCGAAATGACAAAAAAAACAAAATATGGGAAACTTCACATTGCAATAAACCATGCAACATGTACGGAAAGAATAAAAAAAGAATTAATCAATACTCTAGCTGGTCATGAGGTTGAGGTTCTCCCCCACCAAAGGTTGAATACCTCCAAGGGAGTGGTGACCTGCCGTGACCTTATGTACAGTAGCGTTGAAGATATCAAGGAATGCCTTCAGAGGTGCTAGAACTGAGAAGACTCAAGCAAGCCTCGTTCTCACCTTCGACACCCCAGTATGAACCCAAAGGTGCAGCATTCTATAGCCTACGTGTTTGCCCATACATACCAGCGACTATGCGCTGCTATAATTGCCGGCATTTCGGAAATATTTCTGGGAGGTGTACGTCTTCAAAAAAGATGAATCAATGGGGAGAGAAGCACACCCTAAAGACGCACCTCGTGAGAAACCGCCTACTTCCATGAATTTTGGAGGTTGTCACACAGCCAGATCCGAGAGCTGCCGCGTTCTCGAAGGAAAAAGAAATGCAGAAGGTAGGTTGTATACCTGCTGAGTTTTCACCAACGAAGGACAATTGTATATATCAAAAGTTTCGCCGGTGACTTTGCCCAGGCTGCAGCTTGCCTCTCCCCCCCCAACCTATGGCGACTAGTATGGGTACGGCCGCCAAAACACCCCCCTCGAAGGTCGGAAAAAACTCAACGGGGGTCGCAGAAATCACCTTCACCCTAAGGAAAATGCATCGTTCACACAACATCTCCAACTCATGGTAACAAAGCCTGCGCCGAGACGATACCACTAAGCCACTGCGAGTCTTTTACCCACGTAGCTCACTACAGGGCATGGCACTTTGCTGTACTCCCAAATACTCGGTCGTCCTTAAAAGGACAATGAGGATCTTTCGCGTCCGTACCTGGCTCAAGGCCCCATGGTTGACTAGACTGCAAAGCACGCAGGCCACTACGTGTCAAAGATTTTTTTCATATCAACGAAGCAGGCGGCGACCTTCCTGCCTGGTTTGTGCTACGACGAGGCATTTCACCTTATTGGTCATGCTGTGGTGGTAAATTCTGGCCAGAATTAAATATTCTAGGTCCTTCCCTAGGACGGAAAAAAGGGATATCATTTTGTACGATCCTGGCTGTTCTTGGGTTTCCTAGATATTAGGAATGCGCAGACAAGGGCGGCCTTCCAGGGAGCTGGGAAGTAGCCGACCTCGCGTGGTCATTCATAGTGGCATTTAATGATATGGTGAAGTTCGTCATACGGCGGCGCAGTAAGGGTGATATTAACATGATGTGGACAGCACTTTCTCCCAGTGCCGTACTACATGTGTTGGGTGAATCATGTGAGATGAGCAAGTAAATTCTTCCTCCTCTATCAAGGCCATTACTGCCCTCGTCGGCGATCGCTTCGGGCGTCGCTCTACGCCAGGTTATGGACATTAAAATCCCCAGCAAAAATGTAGCTTCTTGTCCAGAACTTATGTAAACGTTCCCAGAAGGACTCCCACGTCCGCCCTGTACAAAGGAAAGTGTGAGGATCCGACCCTTAACTCTAAAGTACTTATCAGCCAGGAAGAATTTAATAATGAAATAGTGTGTATAGGGTATGATGGTCTTGAGTTTGCAGACAGTTCGATATTGAGAAAGCTGTCTTTCGTCTCTGGGGAGGATGAGATGATGTCCACATCCAAGTCAGATATTTTATTTTGAGAAAAGACCTGACTAATGGAAAGAGATATTTTGCCTGCTCTGCAAAAAGAATTGAAAAGTATAACCAATGCTGGAGAAAAAAATTGACCATTAAATATTCTAATGGACATCCGAAAATCATGAAAAATACAGTTTCAAAAAACGGACGGAGCGCCTAATTTCATCTTACTATCAGAACGTCAGAGGAATGAGAACTAAATGGATCGACTCACTTGCCACTAATAATGGTGTTATGATGTTTTTGTTCTAACTGAAACGTGGCTGTCAGAAGACATTAATTCAAGAGAATTAGGTTTTTATAATTACGTGATATATTGTTGTGATCGATCTCATGATAATAGTGCAAAATCCAAAGGACGATGATGTTTTATTAATTGTGGGTACAAACACATCAAGTAGTCAAGTTCCTGTTAAGTCAAATAAATCCATTGAACATTTATTTGTTTGTCTTAATTTGACAATGTGATCGTACCCTAACTAAAGAAAGAATACACGGCTTTAACGGGGAAAGTAAAAGAGCCTTTTATTTGTCAACTTATTTCCAAGTTTTCCTCTTTCACACGACTTAAACGAACAATTGCCTTTATTAAGAGATTTATTAGGAATTTGCGGTTTAGAATCTGGCGAAAATCTACGGCAGAAACTATGTCTGAAAACTATTCCACCTTAACAGTCGACGAGCTGACCGAGTCTGTCAATACGCTGATGCTGTTGACTCAACAGCATTATTTTAGACTCGAATATTCTTTGCTGACCAGCGAGCGGCCTCGAAAATCTAGATTGATTAGTTTGACGCCGTGCGTTGACAAACTAGGATGCTTGCGGGTGGGTGGCCGCCTTACGAATTTTCACTTACCCTGGGCTTCAAAGCACCCTCTGATCCTGCCTGAAGATTGTCGCTTATCCGAGTTGATAATAGATTATTATCATGTCTTGAGTCTCCATTCGGGACCACAAGTAGTTCAGTCTCTCGTACAGAGAAATTATTGGATTGTTTCGGCCCGACGCCTTATTCTAAATGTCTTAAGTGTCACAAAGGGAGATCTCCCCTAATCCGTCTTTTATGGCAGATTTGCCTGAAGCCAGAGTCCGAATTGACCGTCCGTTCAATCAGGTGGACACCGATTTTGCGGGACCCTTCTTGGTAAATTAGAGTACGCGTCGAAATGCTAGTGTCACCAAAGCGTATCTATGCCTGTTTGTGTGTTTAGTCACCAAGGCCGTACACTTGGAATTTGTCTCCGGTTTGTCGTCGGAAGAGTTTTTAGCCGCCTTGGACAGATTGGTGGCCCGTAGAGGCGCTCTTCACACTATTTATTCAGATTATGGTCGCAATTTTGTAGGAGCCGCTAGTTATTTGACGGAAACCCTGGTTTTTTTGAAAAATAACTCCACCCAAATTGGTGAATACTGCTCTGGAAAGCAGATTAAATGGCAATTCAATCTGCCCAAGTCCCCCAATTTTGGTGGATTGTGGGAAGCCGCCATAAAATCTGCTAAACTCCTAATGAAAAGAACTATAAAGGAAACAGTACTTACATTTGAAGAATACTCAACACTATTTTTTCTCATAGAGGCTATCTTGAATAGTCGTCCTCTCTGCAATTTAAGGGATGATCCGGACCATAATGACTACTTAACTCCGGGTCATTTTCTAACAGGTGCACCTTTGCTCGCACTGCCTGAGAAGCCCATGCCTAAATATTCGGTAATTGAAAATTCAAATTTTTCCCAATCCCCTCCTCGGATTCACTCTTTCCCATTTTCTTTAATTTTGAATTTATTTAGGCTTTAATATACAGTCCACTTAACGAACACCCTTCTATATAATCCTGAAAGGATAATCAGGCCGAACCATTACCCACTTTTTCATATTGTCGGTTCCTTTCACCTCAAAGAAGCCGACTCCTTATATGTGCCGACTTACTTCCCCACCTCTTCAAAATCCAACTTATAAGACATAAAACAGCAATATCTCACTGGCACTCTCAACACGACACACAAGAATGACACAATTACGCAGAAAACAAACACTTTGAGTGAATACAAATACTTTGATTGAATATAAAATTTTCTAGCATTGTATAAATTCATTTTTTTCCACTTCCTACATGTATTTGTAAAATTTAAACAATGTTTATAAATCCCAGGCCCTGAAAATGATTTCAAGTAAGATCGAAAGGTTAGCACGATAACGAAAATCTTTTTCTAAAAGCTACGCACACCAGACCGCATCTCATGATCTCCGAGTAATCATTAAATAATTATTCAGAAAGTCAAAAGTTTTTTCGATGAGCACCATGCTCCCACACTTCATCAAACAATAAATATATGCATTAACTAGGAGTAAAGCGAAAAATATATTAATACAGACGTTTTTAAAATATTTTTAAATTATATATTTTGTCTCAGTGTAAAGATATTTGACGATTTGGGGCGAATTAAACGGGACATCAAGCATACTAAACCAGCATGATTTCTAAGTGTGGCAGAAGTGTTGGTTTCGGGCGCCATTAGGTCAGATTAAAATTAAAACTCTGTATAATAAAATTAATTATAACACAAAAGTAAAGAAGAAAAAGATAAAAAAGTTAAAGTTAAGAGTCAATGATAAACTATGCAACGTGGTTGTTAACTGCTGTGTGAAATTTGTTTCTATCTTGGTTTCCATTTAAACATTGCATTGAGTATAAAACTTTCAAACTTTTTTAAAAATTATAATTGGAAATAGGATTTAAAATAAATGTGCTGCTATTTCTTCCGAGGAATGTGTGTCATTATTGCTATGGCTATTGGCTCTATTCAGATAATGAAATAATCGATACTGTATTATGGTTATTGGTGTTATTTTATTTCACATGTTGTCCCTATTGAGAGATGTTTGTGATTGGGAGGCTTAAAGAAAACCCCTTATATCAGGCATTATAAGTGTGGTTTCAGATACTGAAGAAGAACTAACAAATAATATATTTAACGATTCGTTATAGAACTGACTTGTAAAGCTTTTCCTGATATACGGCAAAAATTTTGATTCAATTTTTTTCTAGAAAAAATCGAAAAAAAATTATAAAAGGTCGAATAGAAAGACGAACGGTCTTCTTATAATCCTATAAGACATCCTACAAACTTTGAAAAGGGGGTTTAGAAGAGGTGCGTTCTTCTGAAACGAACTCTGTATATGGGGAAGTTATTGCTCTAGAAAGACGGCCGTAACAAATATAAATTTTTAAAAATTGATAAGCCATCATGTTAATAACTTTTTGCTGGTGTTTAAATTATCAAGGACAAAGACAACAGAAAGTCAAGAAAACACACAAAATAAACTTGACAAAGCAATAAAAAAGTTTTTCAATTTATAGGGAATAAATCAATTTTTAATGTGAAAAAAAATTGCTGGCTCGCCTTGAAATTCTCCTCTGTCTATTTTGTGTTTTAGATTGAATTTTTAGAAAACTGGTGGTTGTCTGATTTCGATCACTACATGTTTTCAATGTTCTCGCTTTTATCACCTGGCATTTGGCTGTAAAAATACTACTTGCTCCCACCGCTCTGATTTCGATCACTACATGTTTTCAATGTTCTCGCTTTAATCACCTGGCATTTGGCTGTAAAAATACTACTTGCTCCCACCGCGCCGAGCAACATAGTTGTAATGACTGTTCAAATAAAATCGAATCGCCGAAGTGTATAAACTGAGAAACTATAATAAAAACACAAAAACTTGATCCTCTGACACCATTTTTATCTCAACCAAGACCTTACATAAAAAGAACAATTAATTGAAAGAAGTAATTTCGTCAATTGACCACTAAAACATAAATGAATTAATATTTAATAAGTACAAAAAGTATCACTTCACTAACAGCTCCCCGTGGTCACTTTATATTAGCTGAGAATCGAATCCTGATTACACGACATTTAAAAATGGCAAAAAGAGAAGAAGGTAGAGATGGAGAGTTGGTGTCCGAGAGGATCGAAGTGACGATAGCTCAAGTGGTAGAGCAGCGGAGTATTTAGCCCAAGGTCGTGGGTTCGAATCCCACTCGCGACACTGACTTTTTTTATCTCAACTAAGACCTTACATAAAAAGAAGAATTAATTTAAAAAGTAACTTGGTCAATTGACCACTAAAACATAAATGGATTAATACTTGTAAGGAATTATCTCATACTGTGGAATAATTTTTAAAACATTTTGTGATGAGATCACAATATGTTTTGCTTCTTCTTTTGCCTTTATTCTGCTATTATCTCTATCTTGCTTTCCTTTATAACTTCTTTCGTTTGTCTTTCTTTTCTTTTTGTCAGTTTTAATTTCAAGTGGTTCTCCAATGCCTGGATCTGTACTTGTTGTTGGTGGATATTTTCTAATGTCTAATCTATCAGCCGACAATATCCACACTTGAATTTGTCCGTGTACGTGAACAAATTAAGTTCTTTATATCTCCAAATACAAATTTTACTTTTGGTTACTTCAATACTCAAAGTCTATGCAAAAACGTTCTTAATGTTCTATACTATCTAGGTTCAAATCTTCCACCCTTCATAGTCTTATCTGAGAAATGGTTAAAACCAATTATATCCTCTAAGCATATTGACATTCAGGGGTATACATTTATAAGAAATGACAGTTTATACAAAAGAGGTGGTGGAATTGGCATTTACATAAAATCTGGCCTTTCCTATAAAATAGTTCTTCTGTTCCAAGCTGATAGTATTATTGTATATATTTTTGGGGAAATTGTAAATAAGCAGAATAAAATGTTAATTGGATCGGTCCACAAACCTCCCTCTCCATTCACTGATATTAGTGAGTTTGAGAATGTCCTTTCTATCCATCCGTAGTTGTGGCTAAGATTTTATATTCATTGTTGCTGATTTTAACCTTGATGTACTCAAACATCTTAGATAGATAGATAGATGTAATATTTCAGGGTATGGTATACTGCGCCCTTTAAGAGCTATTGTATCCCCTGTGCTCTGCCTAAAGCACATCGGTGAGTCCTATTTCATCAAGAAACTTGATTAATAGGCCCGGTTTCAGTGGTTGTAGTTCTTTTATGGTCACATTGTACATCCCAAAACACTTCCTCCTGCGGGCTAGTGTAGCTCCGCAGTTTGTTAGTAAGTGTGTTGGTGTCTCTTCTGCTTCTTTGCAGAATCTACATGTGCCATCTTGGATTATTCCAATTTTCTTTAAATGTCCATTTAATCTACAGTGTCCTGTCAGGAATCCTGTTAGGATTCGCAGTCTGTTCCTGCTTCCTTTGACACATTCTGTGATTTCTTTCTTGCCAAAGTTGGTTAGAAAATTCTTGGATTGTCTGTGTCCAATAAGTGAGTTCCAAAGTTCGCTCATTCTCTTTTTATCCTTCTGTCTGAGGTATTCGTTGATAGTGTGTGTTCCTATTCCACAGAAGGGTTCAGGTCCTATTAGCGGTGTGGCAGCCCCTTTTCTTGCCAGGGTGTCCGCTTCCTCATTACCTTCTACTCCCATGTGTCCTGGGACCCAGCAGAGGCTGACTTTATTCTGCGAGCCTAATGTATTTAATTTGGTTTTGCAGTTCAGCACCATCCTTGAACTAATGGTATTTGAGCTTAGTGCTTTGATGGCTGCTTGGCTATCTGACATGATAGCTATATTCTTGTTTTTGTATCCTTTATTTAGATTGAATTGGATACATCTTTCAATTGCATGAATTTCTGCTTGGAAGATACTGGTGACTCAAACATCTTAATTCACAGATAAACAAACGCAATAATATCTTATCTGCATTCAATCTTTCTACCCTTCCTTCCTGTTCGATACATGGGGTTCGATCTGTGCGTCACTAATAATCCTTCATGTAATAACAATTTCCACTGCTTTGATAACCCATCCGTTTCTGTTCATATGCCCTTTGTAACAGTTTATATTCAATCCTTTAAGTTTCTCCTCGGTACATCGAATGTCGTAAATGACACTATTTCATCTTAAACTGTCATTGAATCCTTTTCAAAATTAAATTGGGATCCTATTTTAATGTCACAAATATTAATGAAATGTTAACCATCCTAAATAGTAATTTCCCTTTTGTCTTGAACTTAATAGTTTCATTAATGAAGATGAAAATTTTTCCTTCTGCCACTCCTTGGTTTTCTCACACAATTAAATTTGCTTTTAAATATCGTGATTCAGCCTAAAACAAATGGAAATTCACCAGGATTCCAATTCATCGGACCTATCTAAGTTTAAAATTCTAAGGAAAAGCTACAAATCTAGACCGCAAATCACAGAAAATGACTTTTAATAAACTGCTTGATCGTAATTTACCGCCTAAGTCATTTTGGAACAACATTAGAAAACTTAGACTTAGAAACAAAGTCGACAGCTCTCATTCATGCCCTGATGTTAATAAATTAAACTCGTTTTTGCCTTCCATGTCCTCTTCCCTCCAGACTAAAACTTCATTTTCTGCTCATCAAGAACGAGGTACATTGTCCATTAGTTTTTCAAATATTACTCATGAATGTGTTTTAGAAGCCATCATTTCTATTAAATCTTATGCTAGAGTTTCTGATCTTATTCCTATTAAAATCATAACTTTTCCCTTCCTGTTATTTAACATACATAACCCACATTTTGAATATCTCTCATACCTCATCCTTTTTTCTTCAGCCAGGAAGTAAGTCCTAATAGTCCCATTACATAAGAAACCTAAACACATTCTTGCTAGTGACAATCGGTCTATTAGTATTCTTTCATCACTACCAAAAGCATTTGAGAGGATTTTATTTAAACAAATATCCTTTTTTTTACACCATACCCTTCTATACCCTTTTCAATCTGGCTTCCTAAAATATCATACTTGTGAGACACCCTTCTCAGAATTTCAGATGATATTCGCCTAGGCATTGAGGATAATAAGTGAACTTTAACTGTTCTACTTGATTTTTCCAATGCATTTGGTTCATAATAATTTACTTATTTGGAAAATGACGCATCTTTTTGGTTTTTCTTCTACTGCTACTAATCTCCTTTACTCCTATCTGTCTGCCAGAATTCAGAGAGCTAAGCTTCAAATTCCATCTCCTCTTCTCTCTACATTTCACCTGGTGTACACCAAGGTTCTATATTTGGACCTCTACTCTTTTCCATGTTTCTAAATGATCGTCTCTTAGTTCTTAATTTCTCCGAATTTCATCTTTATGCTGATAACACTCAGCTTTGTTTTCGATGTCCAATGCAACACCTCTATAGCTATCTCGCTACTCAACCGTGATCTTCATTGTCTCAACCAGTGGTCAAGAAATAACGGCATTCTTTTAAACCCTAAGAAGTCCCAGTCTTTATAAATTTCCAATAAACCTATTAGTACAGACTGCCTATCACCTCCACATATCAAAGCCCCCCCCCTATTAATTTTTGTCCTAAAGTTAAAATTCTCGGCGTTACTTTTAACTTCAAGATTACATGAAATAATATGTACATATTTCCAATCATATCCCGAGCCTTCAACACTACTCTAAACCTTTATTTAATGCAGGGAGAAGACTATGGAATTTGCTTCTCCAGCAATTACGTTCTGCTTCCTCGCTGACTTGTTTCTGGTCAAAGACATCGAAATTGTTAAAAACGACATAAATCATCTCATTTTCTTTTCTCTTCTTTTTTCCCCGTTTCCTTTTTTTCTCTCTTTCTGCTTTTCTTTCATAATGTAGTTTCCTCATTCGATTATAAATAATATTATAATTATAATAAAGTAATATTTTAAAGAATATATTATTGTCATTATTATTTTTTATATTTTATTTTATTGTATATGTTATTATTACTTGTGTTATCATTGTTTACTATGGTTATAAAACTTAATTTATTTCTAATATAAGTTATGTAAAGGGGCTAATTAAAGCTCTATTTCTACCTTTAAAATAAACAAATAAAAGATGTCAAAGAAAAAATCCTTCACAACCTATCACGCATTTTCTTGGGTATTTCATTTCAGGAACTTTTTCGTCACTGATAACTAACAATAAGGTGGAGATACTATCTCATCTCAAACAGCATCGGGTTTACATTTTTCCATACTCTTCCTTAATGTACAGAAAATCTAATATGAGCAAGCCAGATATTTGTTATTTTGGCCTTATAAAATTTACAAAAGGAGTAAAATATTCTGATAAGAAATTTTTCTAAAGATAAAATAGTAAAATTGAATTGAACATCCTTTTAGCAGAGTTAGTCGAGATGGGAAGGCAAGATACAGCCAGTCATAGAAATAAGCAGGAAAGTCTCCATGACTTAACTTAGAGATTTGTTGAATTGAAGAATAGTGCCAGAAAATTTTAAAATAAAATAGTATATAATGCACAAAATAAAATTGTAAATAGTAATATTCATAAAGTGTTCGTATGGACATATTTTCACGGAAACATTTACAAACTTCCTATATATTTTGCAAGTGTTATAGAATTTTAAATTTATTTCCTTAGGTAATAGTCTATTTATGATCGATCAATTAAATGATCATATTTCTTGTTAGTAATAAGTATTTGTTAACTCTTGGAAAAAACGAGCGAGTTCATCTTGACCACTAAGATATAAAAAATATTTTCCGTTTGAACGAAACCGGAGTGTGATGATGAGAAATTGCGTTAAGCAAGTTTCCAGTTAGAGCCTCTGTAAGCAATCAGTGGATAATTGGATGTTGTATTGACCCTGACCCAATTGTGGTACGAAGCTAAGCCGAAGAACACACATTAATTTAAGTACATTCTCTGTAGGCGAAGCTCATTCTTTGCCAGGTAGGATTTGAAAATGGGAGTCTTTTCAGCGTGTTCCCGTACCACACTGAACCGTCATCCGAACCTCGGCCAGAACGGAACCTTTAAAAATAAAAAACAAGTTTAGAACATGTTGGTCTCTTTACGACAGGAAAAGGGGTTTAATTTTAAAATGTGGCTCTTTGATTATTTAATAATATATGTTTTTGTTTTTTGTACAAATAAAATGAGTAATATATTTTTGAGTCCATATTTGATGATAGAAAATAGCATTTGATATTTTTCAATATAAACAATTTGTAATCATGAAATTTGCTCGTTATGGGGCAATTTCGTCGTGTGTTTGCAAGTTGATCTCCCAAACGCGGTTCGATATTGCGTTATCCACAGTGTGTCTGTGGAAAAGGCGAAATGTCAAAACGCTTCTGACAGAAGTCAAAATATCAGCAATATCTTTTTACGTCGCTTTTACCTTTTTCCTCAAACTTTCGTGTATACAATTGATCAACATTATATTGAGGGAACTATTCGATTTGACTTGTTTCACCATTTTCTAATAAATTTGAAACACATGAGAGCTTGACGCCAAATTGGTGTGTTCCACCTTGTGAAACATCTAACTCTGGCGTCATCCGCTTAATGAAGCAGCTGAGCGTTTAACGCCACTTAGCGTCTTCTGCAGTGAACGTGCTAAAGGATTTCTTCTTGTATCGTAGTTTGCTAGATTGTGAAATGGTGTTTAGTCGTTTCAGTTCACCTTGCTGTTTTTTTCGGTGGTCAGATCCGAAATTGCCAGATTACAGGTTCATCACCTTATAGCGGAGGAAATCTTACAAAACTTATGTTAATTAGATACTAGTTTCAGAAATGTATGACACTTTGAAAAATGGCAAAAAGGAGGGAAAACTCATAAGGTGGGGTTGAGATAGGAAGTTGATGTCCGAGTGGATCGAGGTCACGATAGCTCAAGTGGTAGAGCAGCGGCGTATCTAGCCGAAGATCGTGGGTTCGAACCCCNAATATTTATAAAAGTACTCCATCGACCCCAATCTAGATTAGTTTGAATATAGGGTCGGTGGAGGAATATCAAGTACTCCACCGAACAATCGGAATGAGTGTACTGTATGGATGTATTTATATGTATGAATGTATTTATTTGTATGAATGTAGTGTTTGAAAGGGTAAATAGAATATAGACATAGTTGGGGGCTGAAATGACCTAGATGTCGGAAGCCCCAATAAAAAAAAAATCAACATTCTTTACAAAAAATAATACAAAGAAAATAAATAAAATGTACAATATTAAATATCAATAAAATTTGTTCAAATTTATTTGATCCTATTTGAAGAAAGAGAAAAACAACTGCTATTATTGTAATGTTTGAAAGTAATGCTTATATTTATAAAAACATTTGTTTTTTTATATATAAGTAGAGTAGTTTCGAGAATGTTGACACACTGGATACTAAGATCTATACATCACAAAAATTGTCTGATAGAGACAAGTTGTCATAACGCCGAACCAAATTAATCATCATAATTATGTAGTTATTCAAGTTGAAGGATAATTTCCAGACGCGGATGGCTGTTTGCTACTGCAATTATCAATGAAGTTTACCACAAGTTCCGTTAATCACATTATCAATTTGAGCCCCCACGATAAACTTTACTTTCGTTATATCTACGTAATTTACGTCACATTAACTGATAATACGAGTTGTTTTACAATTTAAATTTTGATTATAATAAAGATCGCCGAAAAAAAGGACGTCGTGAAATTTGTTGGACTAATGGGCTTAGTCTGATCTATTTCCCATCATTGCTAAGTTTAATTTAAAATGGACCAAAATGTATACACAAAAATCATTATTTAGGAAATTGTAATGTTTGAAAGTAGAGCTTATGCGCCAAAAAATACTTTTTAAATTTTGATTCTAGGTTGAGTGGTTTTTGAGAAAACCAGCGGTGACTAGTAATTGATTTATGCTATTTAGTAAAATGCATATACGGTAGAGAAAAAAAAGGAGCGACAGGAGTATGTATGGGGGCAGAAAACCATAAAATACAGCTAATTAATAGATAAAATAATTAACATACGATTTCTTTCTTGTGCATTACCTGGCCACAGCGGTGAGCTAGCTGTTGACAAAAAAAAAAGAATTAGAAATTCTATAATGTTATATTATAAGTATAATATATAAAATTAATACGTGTATTTTTAATAATATAATTTAAAAAATGCAGTGAACTTAAATTGAATCATTTATCTTAGTTTCATGGCCATTACCGTGCCAAAGAGGCATCAGATTTCACTTACAGTTAACTTTAAATAGACTCTCTTAAATGGTTTTCCCTTCATTACGCCGTGCCTAACGATGAAACAATGAACCTGGAGTGTCATTATAAACTCCTTTTACACTAAACACATTTAATGACCCATAGGGCAATATTTTGAGGGGAACAAAACAGGTGGTTAGCACGTTTCCTTCCTCACAGTTTCAACTAACTCTACCAAGACTAGACTTATTGTTAAGACTTGGACTTCAAATCAAGCTTTCATAGTGTTGACAACTGATTTATTCAGGCATTAAGTCTGCCTAAAGGTCCATACGGTGGGGAAAATCTGAAAGGAAAATGGCGGTTTTATGAAGGTTTTTCTACTGAACCAAAAGTAGAACGCAAAACATTGATATAAAGTGTATGATGTTCAGTGACCATTAGTTAATTTAATTTAGTTAACTAACATCTTCTTTGTCGTGCCAACGTTTCGATCTTTATTGAGAATTAAGTGAAATGAAATTACACAGAAAACTAACATTTTGAGTCTTCATGGAGGTCATTAGACATGTGAAGAAAGGAAAAGTCTAATTGTTGGGTTCACCAAGCTTTCGGCAACTTATAGTGCCATCATCAGGGCTTTCCCAAGAATGCAGAAAACGATTAACATGGTAAAACTATTGTAAAAACGACTTGGGTTTAAGGTTATGAATCACATGGCCAGCAAATTACATTTAACATGGTGAAAACAGTCATCTCGCTAATAAAAACCCATATGATTGTGGCTTCAACAATTTTGTTCTGAGTAGCAATTTCTTATAGGTAACATTTATGATCACAGAGTATTTTGACTAGAATTACAGCTATTTATAAGTACTATGTACATAGGATTAAAATTAATGAGAGAGAAAGAGAGAGACAAAGACCTCTCACAGTCCAACCTGAAGCAACGGTTCTGGTTAAACTTTTCGGCGACCTGCTGTACAGACAAAACAGCTACTCATCGTAAACAAAACAGCATTGCAATTGGCGTTGTATTCTAGGCGCTCGCTACACCATATCCTCCTGATTTGCTGGTGGCGGGCTGTTGCAGCAGGTCGCTTCAATTCATACGACGAGAGGCCCACTTCCCACGAACGATTACGAATTATGAGAAACATCAACTGCCTCATCGGTATCCAAGTTATGGAGTAATCAACGCCCCTCAGACCAACACGTCAGCAAAGTCTGGCGAGTCCAGACGGCCGCCCGTCATCTTACTCAGCACTTCTTTAAAATAGTATGAAAACCCCAATCCCCAAATATCCGGGCCTTACTCGTACGATAGCTTACTCCCCATCACTCTGTCGGTTTAAAATTAAACATTGTGCAGTTTTAACAATAAAGTTTCTTCTTTTTTTAAAAAGAATTCTTCGGGCGATTACTTCACTGGCGCCCGGAACAGGGACCGCGAATAGCTAAATTTTTAAAGACGTGATCATTTGTACCGCAGTTGTGTCCATTTGACTCAACGGAACTTTAAGCGTTCACATCGGTGCTTTGATAGCGGTTCAAAGAAACTTCTCTTTAAGTGAAGCCAAAGAGAGAAGAACGAAGAAAGAAGAAGTAGCAAATGAAGAAGAACACTATCGTAGAAGTAAGTAGCCATCTTTTGCTTATTAAGCCTTCCAAGTTAATACTTCCTTCTAGCGTGTCTACAAAAATTAATTATAAAATAACAAAAGAAGACTACGATCACATTCTTTTTTCGATGGAAACCCTTCAGAACTAGCCTTCTTTTGTGAAATTTTGGAAACTGTATACAGCGTATTGTGTGTAGAAAATATTATCAAAAGAGATTTCAATCATAATGTTTTATTCGTAAAAACAAAACGCAAACTAATTGGCCCTGCCAGAAATGTACATATTTCGCATGGTGTAAATCATTTACTAATTTTAATTAAACATTTGAAACAAAATTTCGCTGATTCAAGGTCATACGAAATTCTTAAAGAAGAAATAATACAAACTAGACTCAATGCTAAAGAATCCCCGATAGAATTTGTTAACACAATTCAAGAATCACGAAACTTAGTTTGTATTCGACGAATGCTAGACGGAGTAAATTCAGACACCTTGAATTAATGACTAGGATAGATTTAAAAAAATTATATTTCACATTTTAAATGTTTACCTTCCGCTTTAAGTAACCACATTATGATATTTAATCCAGAAACAATAGATGAAATTAGAAGCATGATATATAACAAATGTTCTTGTGTATTATCTAATATCAACTACAAGAAATCCATTGAATCCAATAGAATTCCAAACCATTATAATAACCCTACGTATTTTAATAAACAATATTCTCATGTACAACATACACCATTCAACAAATTCCAAAATTATAAACAACAGCAACAACAACAACACTTCAACTTCAACAGAACATTTGAAAATAAACCCAACTACCAATACAATAAAAGACAATACTTTAGAGGACCGCCCCAACGACCCAAATCATCCGTTTAATAAAAACAGACCCGCGTATAAACATGATTCGCAAAACACAGTTTCTATGCGTTCCATAGGTAGACCGCGAATGTCCGATTTACGATCTCCCTACGAAGTGATCCATTATAAGAAAAAAAGACGAATCATGTTGTTGAAGACAGTCTGACAAAATTAGAAAAAATCATCGAGACACTAACAGAAAAATTCGATCAATTTTTAGGAGTAGCCAAAAAATCGAAAGGAAGCCCCCCGAATATCAATTAAATTCTGTGAACCTATCATTACCACATTTTCATTGACGGGCACGGACTAAAATGGTCAATAGATACGGGATCTTCTGAAAACTACATTACGCCCTACAGCAATACCCAAAGACATCATGTTATCAACTTACCGACCAACACAACATTCATACACAGAAGACGTTATCGTAAAACAGAAAATTAAAGAATACCACGACAACAGAGAACTTGTAATTAGCAATAAAAAAACAAATCGAAAATGAAAAAGAAAACAGAATATATAAATTCAATCAAACCCGAGAAAACGTTCATTCCCGAAGGAGAAATTTCTATACGAGACCAACAGTTTGGAAAAGCTAAACCTAAACATAAAAAAGGCATTTATTCTCACGATACAAAACTAGCCACCATTCGAAGAAAATAATGTAAAATACACCCCATCTTATCATGAGACCACGGGAATTTTCAGGAAACCCTCTATCTGTTACAGATGAGGACGTTACTCGCACTGATTCTCCTGACTTAAGCGAGCCAGACCAGTCGAAATAACTGACTTGATGAATGGACCTGGTATTGTTGCTATTCAACTACCACAGGCACACAATAGTTAAATACTATACATTCATACACTTTATTGACTAGATGTATTAAAAAATGAATTAAAATATACATGCGACCTAATAAAACACAATCTGAACGAATCAAATTCACTTTTGGCACTATATCAATACACAAAAAAGAAATTTGATCATCTAATTAACGATAAAACCAAAACTAAAAGGTCAAAACGAGGGCTCATAAATGTTTTTTTTTTTTTTTTTTTTCAAATCCACGAAAATCGTCATGCCCAGCATATTTTTTGGCGTCCCTCTCCAGATCAAGAGTTTGAACTGTCGTTTCTTACTGTCTCGCATCTTCCGTTTATTTGGCTATCATATCAATTAATCAGCTTGTGGCTGATGAAGGTGTACCTTATCCTGCTGCTTCACACGCAATATTGAAAACATGCACGTCGACGACGCGATCACCGGAGCCGAGGATGTAACCTCTGCTATTGATCTGCATGAACAATTACGTGCTTTACTTGGAAAAGGTGGTTTCGAGCTCCGCAAATGGACGAGTATTTCTCCGACGGTATTGAAGGATTTGCCCTCTGTCCACATCGAATCGCAACTGAATTTTTCTGACGATGGTGGCCAAACAGTTGAAATATTGGACCTCAGCTGGGAGCCGTAAACAGACGCATGTTTCGAGTATTCTCGTTCCAGGGTGAAGCTACAATGCGTACCGTCATGTCGGATATTGCCAGAATCTTTGACCCGATTGGTTTTCTTGCTCCTTTGGTTTTTGCTATGAAAGTGATTTTGCCAAAATTATGGCTAACCAAAGCCGAGTGGGACGATTTGATTCCTGCTTAATTAGAAGCTGATTTGGTTCGGCTGACTCAGAACACATATCTGGTATCCTCCCTTCGAATCCCTCGATGTATTTTTCCCTCATCTTTTGTTAGCATGACGTTCGTGGAATTTTGCTATTCTTATGAGAAACGATATGCTGCAGCCGTCTATCTTTGCATCCGCTCAAACTCGGGTCATTGTTAATGACATTTATTGAAAGTAAAAACTAAAGTTGCACCTCTCAAGGTCATGTCAATTCCTCGCCTGGAACATTGCACTCCTATACACTTGGCTCAACTAGTTAAATCAGTACAAATGGCATGCTTACCGACTTCTTACCAACCTCAACTGGGAGATCTTCCCTCATGTCGCGTCACTGGCTCTCGCCTTTTCCCACACGTCGGCGTCGATTTTCAGGTCCTTTTACGGTCCGATCAAATTTTTCTCGCAAGCCATTATTAACCAAAAGCTCTTTGTGTTTGTTTGTCTGTACAGCAACTAAAGCTGTTCACTTGAATTTGTTTCGGAACTTAGTACAATCGCTTTTCTCTCTGCACTTGATCGTTTCATCGCACGTCGCGGTTTAACTTCAGAAATATTGTCAGATCGAGTGCGGAATTTTGTTATGGTACGTTGTTTTCAAGAATTGAAGCTGCATTAAGTAGCAGGCCCTTATGTCCTTTAAGTGATGATCCTGCTGAATCAGTCTCATATTAAAACCCAGGCCATTGACGCAGCACTGTTCTCTTCTCCAGAATATCCTTGTTCAACTCCAAGAATCTACGAAACCGTTGGGACAGACAACAACATTTGTTTCAGTCCTTCTGGAGTCGTTGGTCTAAGGAATATTTAAATTCACTCATACAACGCCGAAAATTGGGCCTCCCTTCGAATCTTCCCGTTGTAGAGGACGTGGTGTTCTCGAAGGGAAATTACTTCTAAATATTGTACATAAAACTTTACTTTTTTTCAGAAGATAAAATTAATTCAATTTTGGTGGGCGGTATGTTTACGCCAAATTAATTACCATAAATATTTTGTTTCCGTTGAAACGCTGACCAATTTCCTTTCACCCTTATCCCTAAACGGGCCGATAAGGGACTGCGTCCATAACTTGCTCTCATGCACCCGAGAGAAATTAACGTCTTGCTTCCGTGCTTCCGTTTTCGGGCTTCCGTGCGAACGTACGGAGAGTTAGCATTCCTTACGTCAAGCTCAAAAGATATTTTCAGTTTAGATTTCTTTTAATTTCAAATCACGGGAGTGATATCTGCCAACCGCCGATAGAAAATATTCTGACGGAGCTTAACAGGTGCCGTAATAATTTAAGCCATCATATTGTCCAGGGCCTTGGTTATGTTGAGGATTTAGGTGCTGCATTGGTGTGTACTGAAATGAAATTGGCGAGGATTATACACCCGTTCACCTCAGGTATTGGGGCTTTATTTATTTTATTTTATTATTTTCATTATTGGTTTCGCGACCACACCAGCGCGCGCCCTATTTAACGGCGCCTATATTGGAAATTCTATTATTTTTACATTTTAATTAATTATAAGTTCTCATTCTTTAAATGATACAAATGTAAATGATTAAGTGATAAAAAAAGAGAAAGAGAGAAAAATCGCATTAGGGATGAGTAGTTCTTAGGACAGGCTTATAAAAAAGGTACGTTATAGAAATGAAGGTGCAATCTTCCGGTCCCCCACAACCCTATTTTCCTTTCTACGTGCACAGTTTCTTCTTTTTAGATAGTTCACCCAACGCTCTAGTAGCTTAATATCTATCCTCTCTAACCTAGCAAAACCCCTTGAGAAATTAGTTCATTTATAAATGACGTCTTATTTAGAAACCTACAATCTAGTTTTCTTCCTGGCTTTTCCTCACAATCCGCTCTCCTAAAAATCTCGACTGACATAAAGGCTATAGTCCAACGAAAAATTCTTCTTTCGCAGTGTCCTCAATTGGTTTCTATCTTTTCTTTCAGATCGTTCCCAAGCAGTACCCATCCCAATTAAACCCCCATCCTCCCCTACCCATCATTACTGGAGTCCCTCGAGTGTCAAGTATCGATCCTTCTCTTTTTTGTTGCTACATTAACGACTTTAAATTTTGAACTCACCATCGTATGTAGACGACTCCCAAATTTACCTTTATTTTCAATTTTCCACTTGCTGACTTACAAGCTGCAATTGTAAAAGTAAAAGAGGTCTTAAATTCAATTAATTCCTGAGCCAATAAAAATGGCCTTAAATCTAATGTAGAAAAGTCTCAGGCCATTGTGTTTAGGTCTCGTTCTCTCCTCCAATTCTTACATTTTATCCCTCCGTTTACCATTAACGATCATCCTATTTCTTTCAGTACCACTGTCAAGAACCTTGGAATTGTACTTGACCACACCTTATCTTGGAACCTTCATATTTCCCAAATCTCCCGGAACTGTTTTTCCACTCTCAACTCCGTCCTGCCAGTAACCTTATTTCCATTAGTACCCGTAAACTCCTAGGCTCCTCTCTTATTCTCCCATACTTTGACTATAGTTGTGTGTTGTACGGGAGGCTCACTGAGGAGCTGGATGATAGACTTGGCCCTTAATGAATAGTTTTGTACGCTTATTTTCAGCTTTCAAGGAGATTCCACGTAACTGAAATTCCCTTCCTTTACCAAACAATATCTTCCCACTCCCATCCTTATATTTATATATAATATCCTAACTTTTACGTCTTCGGTACAAAACCGTCTTACTCGTTCTAGCTTTTCCGACTCTATCCACCTAAACACAGAACTACTGCTTTCAGTCGTTCCTTCCTTATCCTTTCATCTAGACTCTGGAATCCCCTACCTCACTCAATCTGCCAAACCCGACCTATATCAACAGTTTATTTGATTACGTTCTGTCATTGTAACTTAGCACCAGTTGTCCTAATTGAAAAATTATTATTAAAACATCTGTATTGTTAAATATAATTTCCTCTTTTAATTTTATACACTACACCTTGAGTACAAAGTTAAAATTTATATATTTTGTAATGGAATTTGTTCTTCTGTATTCCTGCTGAACACGAGTGTAGATACGGGCTCTAATATCTATCTACCTTTGCCTCAGAATAAAGGTTATTTTCTTCTACGTTAGGAAGAGGACTGTTTTTTGCAGAAATCGAAGGATTTGAGCTGTTATATCGTCGTATCCAAGATTGTTTCTTTTTCAAGATGCTTAGTTTATTTTTATGTGTTTACTTATGAATAATCTAGGTCTAGATGATCAAACTATGTCAAAAATATTGGAAATTATATTATTTTTATATTTTAATTACAAATTCCCATTTTTTAACTGATACATGATGAATGACTTGAAATTATTTATTTGAAAAAAAGAGCAAGTAAGAAAAATATCATTAGTGAGAGATTTAAAATTTAAAAAAATCAATGCCGATAATAGAGGATGTCTTTATATTATTCGGCATTTCGTATTTATATTAATATACTTCGGCTTATATCTTTCATCATATATCTAAAATGAATTGAACCGAAAGCCCCCCGTCTGTTTCTAAATTAACAGTTCCGGTGGCTCTGTTGAAGGCTAATGGAGGGCGGGCATCGTATTTTTTTCTTATACCAATCACACCGTATCCTGGGAGGTGGCCATCTCCTCCATCACATTCTATTAGGTCAATTTTTTCATTGTTCTTTTTACCACCGGCCACCATCGATGGATGGCAAGACATCCACTTGGCTGTATATTAATTTTAGTTTGATTGAAAAGATTTTCCAGCGACTGGGTTCGTTCAAATTAATTTACCTTTTATTAAAACAATATGTTAAGAATATTAATAATAAATTAATTTTGGTTTGACATTTATTTATGTTAACGAACAAACAAATTCAGGAAAAATCACTGAAAAAAATGTAACTGGTTTCTGAATTTGAAGCAACAACCTTTTAATAAAATGCGATTTTACGATTGATTTTAAAGTTGATTTGTATAAAATATTATTAGTAAAAAGAGTAATATTTTCAACTCGTATGAAGCTGGGAAGATTTTAAAGGAGAAAACACTTTAGTATAAAATTTTCCTTCGAGACTATTCCACTTGTTAAAGCTGTGATCATTATGGGTGCGCAAAATTTACTCCCAGATCAGTGGAGAAAGGGATCTTCCTTAATTTAATGGGACTATCTCTACAGCCTTGCTTTAGTCTTTCCCTCATTAAAACAAGGCTGTGTGATTTTCAGAAATTGAAATCATTTAATCAAGCAAAAGTGGTGAATACATTTTAAAAACTTTTCGGCTTTGGAAAAAATGTCCAAGATTTTCTATTTTTGAAGAATCGTTCATTTCAAAGTTAATTATTAAAATACAACATTTATGAAAAAGAAGACTTTTACAATTGATTTTATCAAATTTGCCATCACCTCTACAAAAAGAAATGTGCAAGTCGAACTCGCCTCATAATTTAACTAATTAAGGTATTACAGCCATATTAACAAGGAAACGTAAAACTTCGAATAATGTTAATAATAATGAATAATCAACGAACTTTTGTCCATTGCTTTAATAATATAAAGTTTTGAGCATTATTTGACACTCAAATGCCATGGATGGTGTAAAGATTTCTTTAAATTAAATAACCTTCAACCACTTTGGGTCATTATTGATATTGAGTTAAAAGTTGGTGTTGCTGTCGAATGGTTGGACATGGAGGTGTAAAGATTTGAAATATCATTTTGAATTGTATTTTCTTATGTTAAATTAAGCATGTAAAGTAAATTATAGAAAAAAAAGCAAGAAAATGTTGAGAAATAAGAAATCAGTAGCATCCGTTTAATGGTCAGATTAGCGCTCTTGGGTATGTTTCATAGTTTTTGTAGCTGTTAGCGTACTAAGACTGTTTGATAATATGATAGCATTTTCGTACCGATGTTGAGATATGTGCTGAAGGGCTTCCGCCATGGCTATTAACTTCTGCGGAGAATATCGTACATATATTTTTTTCCGAATCACAGTGTCAGAGGTTCAATACCGCTGCTACAGTTCCTTCCACTGATTTTGAGCCGTCTGTATAAATAATGGCGTTCCGTCCTACTTCTTAGTACTCTTCCACGAAATCCGGTCCATTGTGAAGTTCTCTGTACGAAGTTATTGTGTTAAGGGTGTAGGTGAGTAATCTGCATGGGACTAAGCTTTTGGGCGTTAATATGTGCTTATCCAGAAAGAGTTTTTTGTTATGCGCATTAATAAGCGAAGAAAGAATGGTTTGCCCGCCTTATGATGCTGTTTTAGTTGACGGTGGTGTGGAGCATTTTTCAAGAGAGCTTTGATAGCTGGGTGTAAAACCTCGTTAATGCGATAGGAGAGGTTCTTCCCACGCCTTACATGTAGTGGATACATACCTGCTTCCGGTAGAAGAGCGTTTGCAGGTGTGGATGCCATAGCTCCTATACAGCACCTAGCTGCTCTTATTGGAGCCGGTCAAGCCGGGACAAGTGGGATTTCGCGGCACTTCCGTAAAATACACTACCCTAATCTATTCAGGATAATATTAGCGACTATTCTTAACAAACAAATGCTTGGATGTTTACCATACTTTACTCTGGATACACTCCTAAGGGCGTTCAGAGCCTTTTCACATTTGCTTTCTAAATATTCAATGTGAAGTTTCCACCAAAGCTTCTGGTCAATGACTACCCCCAAGAATGTAAAACGACTGCAAATGTTGATTTTATAAGGTCCGAGTTATACGCTGGTCGGTATTGTAATCTTCCTTTTTCGAGTAAGGATCAGTGCTGCACTTTTCTTTTCTGAGATAGGAAATCCTAGTTTAAAGTTCCATAAATGGAGCTTTTTTCCCATAACAGTGAACTCAGATATTGCATTTTCTAGTGATTTGTCGCTAGAATAGATGGTTATATAATCCGCGAATTGAGATATTTTAATGTGCGGGTCAGTTAATTTATTGAGAGACGCGGTGTAAATAGAAAATAACATTAGGCAGACCTACGAACACTTCCCTTGCTCCGAGATCATAACTATCCGATACGAAATGTAGCGTTCTAGATTTAGTTAATCCCAGAATTATCCTAATGAAAATGCTGGGCTCTTCCAATCTATCATATGTTTTTTAAGAATATTACTATTTGGATGGTTGTATGCGTCCAATATGTCAAAGAAGACAGGTAGGTTGGTCTTTGTTTTGAGAAAGTTTAAACAGGTATCACCCAAAAAAGTAGCTAGATTGTCATATGTGCTATAATTCCTGAAAGTCAGGGATAATTTTAATTTTCTCCAAATACCAGTCCAGTCTTACTTTGTCATTCTTTCGCATGTTTTAAGCAGACAAAACAACAAAATAATTAGTCGATATGAAGTCGGGAGGTCTGCCAGCCTGTGGGGTTTTTTAATGGGTCGAACTAACTGATTGTTCCATTTGGGGACTGTTTCTCCTTGAATCTACACTTGATTCAGTATGCCTGATAGTTGTAGATCACGAATCAATAATCAATACAATCACATCCCGGAGCAGTGTTTGTGTTTGGATCAATTGCCATTTTCAATTCTGAGATGTCATCGTTGTCGGGTGCCAAATCATCCTACCTAATCTCTTCGGGAGCATAAGGGGGAGATATATTGGTCATGAACTCCTCCATGCTTTATATATAGGGGTTTCAAATGTGTACATACCATTAAATCGTCTAATTTTCGTCCATACCCAGCTGATATGAGTTTTCCCAATTCAAAGAATGGAAGAATTTTCGCAAGCTTTCTCTTTATTTTCATTTAAATAGTCGCCTACAACTAGCAGTTGCCTTTTGGGCCGCGCAAAAGTTAGATTGGCAGGGATTTATCCAATATGTATGAAAAGCAGCCTTTTGTTTTTCCCATTCAGACCTGCACTCTTCATCCCACCGATATTTTGGGTTGTTGTTTTGAGTGGTGATGACCGCTCGCATACGTGAGGGTATACTAGGTACAGCTCCTTGGTTTATTATAGAAATTAAATCCTCATAATCTTTACGGGTGTTAGACTCATTAATATACTGTCTCTATTTCTTTAGAGTACTCTTGCCAGTCAGCATTTTTGTTTTCTATCGGATTATCTTGCTTTTGTTGAAAAGAGGTGGAGGGTGGTTTTGTGGTGCTTGGACAGTCACCTTGATCGGGCAGTGGTCGGAACCAAAATTGTTTGGGAGTGGGTTCCATGCCATGTATGAAGCTAAATTTCCTGACACGATGGTGAGGTTGGGGCAGATTGCTTGTATTCTGGTTTGTGGATCAATGAGGGAGACTATTATTAACAAAGCATACACCCCACTAATCCATGGCGTCGAGAAGAGGTACCTGATGAATCTCGGTATGAGCAGCCCCAAGCTTCATGATGTGCATTCAAGTCACCCCCACTTGATGACTGGATGTGACAATTATCCTATCATAGTGACCCAATCTGAGGTCCAGATATTGTGTTGCGGCTGAATATAATGGTTACAATTGATATACTTCCGGCAGGTAGGAAAGGTTTTACAGCCGTAATCTGAATAAAGTTTTCCCAGTTGTTAGTTACTCTGATATGTGAGTATCGTACGTTATTCCTAATAATAATTGCACTGCCTGTATTCCCATGCAGACGGTCTGTGCAGAGCAGATCGTACCCCGAAACGTTCAGGAGGTGCTCCTCCTTCAACCATGTTTCTGATAGTAGGCTGACATCAAATCTTTCTTGAGTTATAAGAATTTGCAAAAATGTCCNAATAACCACTTTCCGAAGAGCATGGGATGAGCGTTTCGTATGTTTCCATTTCCACTCTCTGCAAACAAGGAAAGAGCCAGGGCAATCTTTTTCAAAACGGTTATGCTTTGATTGAAATCTTATTTTTTGTCATTTAGTTTCTCTATCCTTTTTAATTTCACCCATTTTGCGAAAATTCATTTTGGTATAAGCTTTTGGTTCGGTCTCTGGGGCTGGTCGCTTTCTGGAATTATTTTCGCCAATAAATATTTTATTCCTTGTGTTTGATCGCATTACACTTTGAAAGTTAGAAATTACGAGTGGAGCAGCGGTAATATCCATTTTGGAGGATTTTTTTGTACTATCTTTAGTCGGGTATGGGTGATCGGGTGGTTTCAAACCCACACTGCTAAGAGACGTTACTGAAAGTAATGACAACTGATGTTAAAAAATTTTTTTTGCTTTACCTAAAATAAAAATTGATATTGAAATAAAGAAAAGTTTAATTTAGGGAATAAAATATGTTTAAACAACTCCTGTGTACTTATCACGTTTATCGGCACTAATCCTCTAGAGTCTCGTCAACAGGTCTGCACTCTGAAAAACTAAGTACTTTTTGTAATTCACTTGAATGGAGCATCCATGAGAGTATTTAAATCGAACGTTTTGCATAAAAATGGACTGCACTATTACCCGCTGGAGGATTTAAAAGTGAGAGTTATATTATTACCACAACACTTTTTCTTCCTAAATTTTCCCACTGTCTGCCAAAAAATGTCTAGAGTTCTAACTGCCGATAAATGTACCTCAGCTCCTTCATTAATGTGACCATTGATTTCAAAAGATATTTTTTTACATTTTAAGATAAAATTATATCAGATTCCACATAGGTGTGAAAAAATCGCAAAATCTCCAACTGTATTTGCACATTTTCTTAATATCTTTTTTTATTATATTAACAGCACCCGGTATACCCTGGTTTGCCATATTTAAAACGTCTTTGAATTTCCAATATGAAATGTATGGATCCATACCCTAGATTAAAAGGGGACATCGAAGCTCAAAATTAATTATTCATTTAACACACTACGACCAAAGCAGGTAACGTTTGATTGATTATTCCAGAAAATCGCATTAAGAGCCTTGCCTGAAGGCCTCAAAGAGCTACCTCGTTAGATTCATTGATGCGAGAAAAAATTTGATAGATTCAGGTCAAGATTTTAATTTTTTAACGAATAAGTTTTAACTTCCATTAAATTTCTTAAAATTAAGAAAGCGACAGTTTGGAACTTGGTTATTTCACTTCAATAATTGTTGTATTAATCGTGACATACTCAAGTATTAAAAATTTATTAATGAATCACAAACTTGAAAAAAAATCAATATTTATGGTTATTATTTATCAAAAACATAAAAAAACGAGCTTAGTGACAATATTTCATCATTTTGTTAATAGAATTATGTATTTTCTTCTCACGGGCCACTGCTCGGATCCGAACCGGTTTGGTAAACATTCACTCTCGTTCCTTCCTTATGAACCGACGAATTAAACTCGACTTGATTAATTAAATTATTCGCTTATCATTTATAAAAATAGAGCATAATGACGTTAAACGGATCAAGCCGAAAATAAGGGGGTGATAAAAAACTTTTTTTGAGGGGGGATTTTTGTAAGTTGCTTTTCTAACTCTATCTTTTCTATCAAGTAGAAATGCATATCAAAAAACTAAAAAAATAAATACAAAGAGAGAAAAGACCAGGAAAAAGACGTGAGTACAAACTGAGAAGAAATCCTGTTTCTCGAGTATCACTGGAACTTACTGTTTCAATTGTATAATTTCTCAAGAAGGAGATTTTTAAGAGCTGTGTGACGCACTAGCGTAACAGATGATAGAAATTTTATCAGTATCCGTGTCCAAGTGCATGGTCATTTTTCTCTCCTCGTCCGTGACATCTAACGTTTATCTAACTGTTAAGTCCTTCTGTATAGCAGGAATTACTTTAGTTTACGTAGAACCCCTGGCGTAGAACTGGCCCTGTTCGCTGATAACACAGCGCTCTATACATCATCATGGAGGGTGAGTGCCATAGTGAACCGATTGAGCAGGGCAGTGGAGAGGACTATCGGGTACTTTACGAGGTGGAAAATAAGTGTGAACAGGAGTAAGTCTGAAGCCATACTTTTCACGAGAAGACGTCCAATTGTAGACCTTAAAGTTCGCCTCAATGGTGAAGAAATTAACTGGTCTCCCTCAATAAGGTACCTCGGCGTTCGGCTAGATGCTAAATTAACGNCAGAGAAATGTTTAGATTAAAAGATATCACGATTTTCCGACGCCAGGACGTGATATCTTTCAAAATCGATAAAAAGCGAAATTACTCTGAAATGGTTGAGAATCGGACCATGGACAATATGAACTTTTTTGTTCATTTTAGGGTGAAGAATCTACTGGAGAAGTTTGTAGCACGAGTAGCAATTCACCCTGTATATGTATGTGAATGTGTGCATATGTATTATGTACGTATTTATATTTATTTTATATGTACCTATATTTATTTATTTAATTAATTAAATACACTAGGGACCCATACATTACATTGTACATAGATTAGACACGTATCACAATAAATATTAGTCGTAGGGTTTTTTTTTAATTTTTCCCCAGCAGTATTTACATATGACAACCAATGACAACAAAGTTGCCAATAAATTGCGTGGTGAAAAGTCACTGTGCATACAATTGTATTTGTTTCTTAAAATAAAATATCATCAAAAAAAAAAAAGTATAATGTATTAGTAAAATGGTAAATTTATCAGAATTTTTTTATGCACGACCGATAATAAGTTATTAAGAATTTACTAACTAATAACTATTAAGAACAATAACTATGCTGAACTGAGCGACGCTGGTGGCTTAACTGAGTCAGTTTATTCTCGCTGGTTTATATACGAATAAAAGAAAGTAGCAGCGTCAATGGGCCGGATCGACAGAGAAGCTCTCGTTTATCAAGAGCACTGCCGATGGGTGGCCCTCGGAGGGTCTGACTCGTAGAACAACACTTAGAGTGTACGTAGAAAAGGTGTAATTCCTTGGCTCCATACAGAAAGCGCGCAGAAATGCCACCCGATTTGAGAATTGTGCTTGAGCACGGCAACGAGTATTTTGGTCCCTGTTCCGATTATAGGAGGAAACGGGGTTGTTCTATTGCATATAGTAATAACAGTTGTGTATACCTAATTTGTGTTGAGAGCGAATGAAGTTATTAGCGTGAATTTGTGATATTAAAGGGTCGATGGCGGAATATTGAGTACCACATCGACCTCAGTTATGCTAGTTGTATAACATGTGTAATTTGTGATGGAGTACTCCGCCACCTTAATTGAACGAAACGTATGTATATAGGAGTGAATGTATTTATGATTCTGCCCCCAGACTGCTAACACCCGGGGTGGGAGATTTTCGAGTCTGCCGGCAATTGAGTGTTAGTAGCAAAAGCTGGAATTGCCGAGGGACTACGAGAAGCCAATAGGCTCTACTCGGCTCATGCTTGTATATGTACAGGTGCGGAGTTGATCCTGTACAAATCCAAATGAAAATCTAAATCTATTTACCTGCCATTTCATGTATCTCGTAAGGAACTGTTTTAGGCCCAATCGTTTTCACAATTTATATCAAAAGAGTGCTTATACTTGACACAAAATGCCAGACTTAATCCACCAAAGGACACAAAATCATAACCCCCCCGGTCATGATTTATTAAAAAATTTGAATTCACATAAAATACTCAAAACCAGCACTGAAAATTCCAAATGCCGAAACGACTTGTAGAGAACACCTAAAAATTTTAACAAATACTAATTATAGCGAAAATATGATAAATTTTACTTTTCATAAGTATCAATGTCTAATCGTCACTATAGATTAAATTGTTAAATCTGATATTGTTTTGTATTTTAATGCCTTAGTGGAGGAACGAGTAAACTAATGTACATGGCTAGTAATAGTCAACCTGCGGTCGAAATACGTTCAACGAGGAAACGGAAATCCATTTGCATAATGAAATCCTCTATCGGGCTGTAATAGTGTTGGAGAAGCTCAGGCTTAACAAAGTTACCCATGGAAAACCGCGAATGTGCCTTACCTGGGACAACCACTTTGTTCGATTTAGCTTTCAACTACAGAAAGTTAGACATTTCGAGTTGGGAGCACTTTTAAAAGAGGGCAATGTTTCTGTTGATTACGATATAAAGTGATAGAAAAAAAAGCCTGAAACCCTTTTTTGTGATGTGAGAATAACTATATTGTTTTGACAGGAGTTGGGAAGGAGAGTTGAAATCACAATATAGCTTCAGCTCAATATGAAACTTGGAACATAAAAATTCCCAGATATTACGAGGAAAAACGAATTTCGTAAAGTAAAACATCGTGGGCAAAAACAAGCAACAGGTTTGTCACATCATGATATGATTTTCTGTACTTTGAATATTAAAACTAATAGACAGTTAAGAAAAATAAAGTTCAGAAACATAATGTATTGATGCGAATAAACTACTATTTGATGCTGAGCAAACGGACTAGAAGAAAGTTTATGATAAGACTAAATTGGATAATAAAATCAACTCACTCAACGATTTAATAAATAACCTTTACTACAAACATTCCCCAATTAAAATATTTTCAAGAAAAAAAAAATCCGGAGCCTTGGATTAACAAACAATTGAGGACTTATTGAACTATAGGGATAGACATAAACATTCAAAAAACGGAAAAGCAAGGATGATAATACAAAATATAAGATAATAAAAAATGAGGTAAAACAAATATTCAGAACTGCACGCAATAAATATCTCAGAGATGTATTTGATCAAAAACAAAACCCTAGTGACTGCTGGAAAATATTAAATAATAATGGTATTATTAAAAGTATAAAAAAAATCATCTAACATCTAACTTAATGAGTTGAACAAACACTTTGCTGGAGCAAATATGACATCGATAGGGAATGTTTCAATAAATATGTACAATTTGTAAGAGAGTCGAATCTTGCAGAAGTTAATCTAACGAAAATAAAAATAGATGAAGTGGTAGATCATGAAAAAGTATTAACCCAAAAGCGGTTGGTATTGACAATGTGGCCATAAAATTTTTGTAGTTACTTGAAGATATTATTGCACCAAATTTGTCAAATATATTTTATTTTTCTATTAGTAGTAATACCTATCCAGATGTTTGAAAAAAACAAACAATTATAATTCCGTAAAAAAGAAAAATAATCCTATCAGTTGTAATGAGTGTAGAGGAGTTAAAGTTATAAGTGTCATGGCAAAAGTATTTGAAAAAATTAGATTTAGACAATTACAACAGCATATTGCTAGAAACCTTAGTGAATATCAATCTGGATTTAGACGGGGTTAGATGTACACAGGCTGCTGTAAAGGTTATAGATGATTTGAGAAAAAATATAGATGAGTATAACTTTTAGTTTTATTTACTTCAGGAAGGCCTTCGACTCTGTGAAGCATAGTCTATTGTTGGCTATCGTTAAGACTTGGATTAACCATTTCTCTGATGGCACGATTTAATGGTTTTCAACATACGTGATAAAGAGATATTAATGTGTTAAAGATGTCGATGGAAAAGTTCAGACTGGACAAGGTTATTATCTGGAGTTCCTCAAGGAAGTAATTTATCAGCATTGCTGTTCATTTTATTCATCAGCCAAATTTTCACATGTTTTAAAAATGTCAAGAGCAAGATATCCGCAGTCGATCTTCAAACATATTGTTCAGGTAACAAAGAAAACATGAATCTAATGATTGAAAAGATGCATACTGATTTGAACGACCTAAACAGATGGTGTGAATAACATAGGGTAGCAATAAACTATGACAAATGTCAAGCAATGCTGATAGGATATAGAAAAAATTTGAACTGTACAAATGTCAAAAATGTAAATATCCTAATAAATAACCACAAATTATTGCTGTAAAAGTCGTTAAAGATTCTTCGTGTCACAATCTATGAAACTTTATCTTGGTCAGGATAAACCATCGACATTTGTCAAAAAACTTTCCAAAGCCTTTGTCACCAGCGAAAAATCCAAATTGATGTTCCACCTGAGGTAAAATTATAAATTATAAAATCTATGTTGTTCCCAATTTTTGATTATGCTTGCCTATGCTATTCTGATATAAGTAAAAAATATATAAAAAGACGAAAAGACTACGAAGAGCACAAAATGCTTGTGTAAGATATGTTTATAACATCGAATACTATGATCATGTCACACCATATTATGCGAAAGCAAAAATATTAAAAATCAAAGAAAGAAGAGCATTATCACTCTCGATGTTCTTAATAAAATTATTAAAAAGACAAAAACCCATCATATCTGATTAATAACTTTAAATTGTATAAGTCTATCCATGATAAAAATACTAGATTTGATAAACATAAATTTATATTGCCTAAATTTATACCTACTATCTACAATGGATATTTTCTAGTAAAAGCAATCAATAATTATAATGATAATTAGCTGTACAATTTACTACCTCTACCGTACGTAAAAACGAAATCTGTATTAAAAGAAGAGTTACTGATAAAATAAAATAATAGACAAAAATGTAAATACAATATCCTTGTGTGATACAATATATATAATACTATATTATTATACTATTCAATTATTATATTAATAGAACTGGTATGAATTATGTACTATTTTGTTTAGATTATTTATTGATATTTATTAATTATAAACATTATTATATTGTTTATACAAATGTTATTTATTTGTTAATTATTACTAGTGTTCATAAAATTAAAATGAATAATATAATAGACTTTAAAATTGTAAAAAACGAAGATTATACTTACGAAAAGTTGTTATAATTAACTGTTAGAACTGAATAAAATTAATTATTAATATTAAGTTTCCTGGCTTCGGTAAGAGAGGACCCTATGGTCCTATTACGCTTCAGGTTAATAAACTGTTCATTCGTTCATTCATGCGCTCTCTCTCTCTCTCACTCTCTCTCTCTCTCTCTCTCTCTCTCTCTCTCTCTCTCTCTTTACTCCCTGTCTCTCTTTTCAATCTCTCTCTCTCTCTCTCTCTCTCTCTCTCTCTCTCTCTCTCCCCTTATTATCTTTCTTTCTATTTATCTTGCCCTTTCTTTCTCATTTTATTATTTCTTTCTCTCTCTTTTTCTCTCTTTCTGTCTCTCTTGTCTGAAAGGGTTTGCCCAAAACTAATATAGGACTGAGTGCGGTATTTGTAAAAACCTTTTTCATATACAGTGCATTTATGAAAAGATGTCTATTTGTGTCATAAAGAGGCAAAAATGAGTGGTTTTGCCAAACTTGTTTGAAGGACAGGCGACAATCGCGGCGAGATCACAAAGTCTCTCGGAACTCGTGAATGTAATTAATGATAGAAAGTTAATTAAGGTTTTTAGTTGAGATGAAAAAAAGTTAATGGCACGAGAGGGATTCGAACCCACGACCTTCGGCTAGATACGCCGCTGCTCGACCACCTGAGCTATCGTGACCTCGATCCACTCGGACATCAACTCCCCATCTCAACCCCACTTTATGATTTTTCCCTCCTTTTGACACTTTTCAAATGTCGTGTAATCGGTTTTGGATTCTCGACGACAATTGAAATGGCGACGGAGAGCTTTAGTGAAGTGTACTTCATTTTTAAATCATTAATTCACTATAAAACTCATAAGGTGGGGTTGAGATGGGGAGTTGATGTCCGAGTGGATCGAGGTCACGATAGCAGGTGGTAGAGCAGCGACGTATCTAGCCGAAGGTCGTGGGTTCGAATCCCTATCGTGCCATTAACTTTTTTTCATCTCAACTAAAAACCTTAATTAATTGTCTTGTATTAATTGGTCATGCGGACCACGACAATAGTGAATTAGTAATTAATGATTTTAAGAGAGACATTATTGAAACGCAGAAGGACTTTAGAAAAGTTTAAATCACTTTACCATACTTGTGGAAGAAAATACGACTGCGATCAATGCAGAACAGTTGGAGTTAAAGAAAAACGATTTTGAACATAAGTGCCTGGAAAATCGGAAAATGAAATCTATCACGTACCATTTACAAAAAATGAAGACTTAATTGAAATTATTCAAAACCTTGGAAATAAAATTGGCTGCAATATTTCTGCTATGGACTTGAATAAATGCTATCTTATGAAACGTAACAAGTTAGGAAATCGTCCAGGAATCATTGTTGATGATTTTATTTGAAATATGAAGAGAGAGGATTTAATTCGTAAACTTAAATCACGGAAAAATAGACTGACAGTCAAAAAATTCTACCCAACTGATTTTTTTTCATTTTCTTAATAAAAGAAAATTCTGCCCTTCATTTGTCTCATTGTTTTTATCAATAAATATTTGTTTATGCTATATTTTAAATTGGGAATATCAATTAGAAGTAAACACAATTAATGCTTGCTCCTCCAAAACAAGGATAAAAGATTTTTCAATATTTACTTTTTATGGAATTTAAAATGTTTATTCAGTCTCATTTGTATTCTGAAGGAATAAGTGTTTAGTTTTCATCTTTGTTTTCTTAATTCCAATTTTTAAACCTAAAAATGAAACTTAGTGCTGAGGATGTGGCGCGTGGTGTGGCTCTTATTGAAGTTAAGTGATCGCTCGGAGTCTTTTAAAAAAAGATGCTTTTTTCTTCTCTTTTTTTAGATGTAACAGTGGTCCTGGAGATCAAATTTTGAGTGATGTATCCATAAATAAAACGGAAATCAATTATTTTTTTCTAATATGTTTCTCTCTCTCTCTCTCTCTCTCTCTCTCTCTCTCTCTCTCTCTCTCTCTCTCTCTCTCTATGGAAGGGAAACTATAGTCACTAGTGACCTCTGGAAAAAATTGACCTTCATCCTTAATGAAGATCCCTCCATCTTTCCTATAGTTTTACTTCCNGACACTGACTTTTTTATCTCAACTAAAAATCTATCGGTAAAACTCTATTTATTATCCATCCCAGGAACCCTCCCCTAAATATCGCCCTATGATCTCATCACACCTTTATTTATCAGCAGATTGAATGCCTGCATTGACTTTTTCTCAATACTCGCAAGATATTTCGATACACTCAATTTAAAGTTGAACGTTTATTAAAACTAACTTGTCCGGTGTTTTGCAAAATGTCATGTAACTTATGACGAATGTCTACGTGAAAGTTGGATACGTTGTGCGAAATGAGCAGATTAAGGCTATGGCTGTAAAGTTACACAAACTACAAAAAGTAACAGGATCTCACACTTCCATTAGCATTTGAAGAAACGTGAGCCACAGAAAAAGTTAATTAATTAGGAAGAATGTCATACGAGTAAGATTGTTTTTTTTTTTGCTGGCCTCATAGTTCATTTTTTGACAGAATGAAACAAGTCGGTTAAGATTTCGAGCTTTACAAGCTCTTCTGTTTTTTATATTTGATATATTCATTACAATCGGTAATCTTATTTAAATTAAGTAATGAATTGAAATTCCAAATGAGATAGATCATGTGTCGCGAGGGGATTTAACGACCGTTGCACCGTGTGGGATTATAAAGTTGGTTTCTACTGGAAATGGTTTGGCAATTCGATTGGGGTGAAAGGAGAGTTTATTGTAGAAAGAGGGAAATGTTTTGAGGATTATTTTTTGCACGAAAGGGATTTTGCGGTCGTTGTGAAGTGTTATGGTGGAGACGCATGAAGAAATTCTCTGTGCTGGAAGTCATTGAATAGTAAAAATCGAAAATTCGTTGTTATTGATGTTATTTTACAAATGAAATTAAATAATCAAACTAGCCTCAATAAAGATATAGGTAAAATTAAAAATTCTTTAGCAATTCAATTCCATTACTAATTGTTGTCGTTACCTATCGAGTATATCTAATTAAATTTCAAAAATTGTATTTAAGCAAAACGCGATTACATACCTTTTTAATGCATATATTTACTACATGCCGACGATATTGTTATTATGGTAGATAGTCCTAGGGCTTTCAAAGAAATGCCAAATTGTTTGAGTCCTACTGCCAACAATGGATTTGACCGTTGAGAAGTTAGATAAGATAGATTTATTTATTGTCCATTTGTTTTTAAAATGTTTTAAATACTAACATATTTATATTTTATTTTATTTTTAATTATTACAGGCTTATTTTTAGTTTAGTCCATGCATGATAGCATATGCTAGTTCGTTGCATGGAGCTGTGTGTCTAATGTAAACATATGTTTTTGTTAATTTTTGCTATATTGTTAATAGCATTTTAATTAAAGATTATACTTAACTATCTATATATTTAAATGCGTCATTTAATACAGAATTTTAAATTTATTATTTTATTGTATAATTTAATTTTATTATTATAGGTGTGTGTAAGGAGTTAAATGACTTAAATTATATAGAAAAAGTCGAAAATCTATTTCTCTTATCATTTTATTAATTCATTTTTTTAGATACTTAAATTTACGTTTTGCAGAATGAATATAGGTAGACGAGTGTATTTAACAGTATAGTTGCTATGCAATTTGATGAATTTCTACTAATATATTTTTTTTTATCATCGGTACTTTGATTCTTGATGTACGATTCCTCTTGTAACACATTTGTTCTGAAGTATTTTACCTTTTTCTTTGTATAATAATGTACATAAATTTTTCATATAGAATTGATATATGTTATAAACTCCTGTTTCCTCAAATAATAATTTTGATTCGTTTCTGAATTTTTTTGTATAACATTTTCAGGTATCTTTTTGTAGGATATCAACTGGCTCAGAAATATATCTATGTGTAACCCCCAAGCAACAATTCCATATGGCGTTATTGATTGGAAAATTTTTGTTTTGTTTTAACCGTAAATAATTTTATTCGGTTTAACATGTACATATATTTCCTTAGTTGATCACTTAAATATTTTATATGTTTGTTCATTTCATATGATTGTCTATGATCATCACAAGGTATTTAACCTGATCTACGTTTTTAATTGATTGGCAACATTGCTGAGACTGAAGGATCACATTGAAGGAAAGAGGACACTCATTTAAATAAACCAAAGATTATTGGTTTCAGAAGAGGAAGAAAATTGACGTCTTTAGAGCCATTTGAGGCCAATTGGATCCAGGTGGTAAACGAATAAATATTTGTGTGTGACTCTTACACCGAAACTAACAATAAGTTGGACTAAACATCTTGCTCTGAAAGTATCTTCTGCGAAAATAGCTTTAAACAGAATTTGGCTGTCACTTATGTCAAATGATGTCGTTCCAGGTGGTTATTTTTAAATTAACCCTTATCACGATTATTCGCCTATTATTGCTCTACAAAATAAACAAAAAATTGTTTCAATGTGATGAGCATTTTTGAAGACAAATGTAAGGTAATGTGAAAAATAGAACTATCCTGGTGAAGCGATTTTCAGTTCGAACTCGAATTTTTCCAGGTCCCAATTTACGCCAAACAAATGTTGCACACCGTTTTCTGTTGCAGTAGGGTATGTTTTTGCTGGGTAAAAGAATATATACATTCCCAACTTTCAAAATTATAATTGAACAACTTGTAAAGCTCAGAATCTCATGTGACCAGTTTCATTGTACTTTCACCCCAAGGGTTGTCACTTCTTGATGTGCGGACATTAGGGACTATACCAACCAAACCCGTTAGACCCCTTAAGTCTAACCCTTAAGCCAGAGGCCCAGGTCATGGTTCCCAACGAGGGCTTTCAACAGGACATTTAAGCCCAGCCTAGAATTCATCACCTTCTATGATACAGTCGCACAAGTAAATTAATCAAATAATAAAATCACATCTTCTGACTAGTTAGTGGAGCGCATAATATGCCTCCATCGGCCTACACACATTATTGATCTAATCTAAATTAGGGTCGATGGGGTACTATTATAAATATTCCGCCATCAACATTAAAGACACACTCTGGTTGGGGGGGGAGGAGATGGTGACCCTATATTTCACCATCTGCCCCTCTCCACTCACACTAATAAATACATGCATTCAAACAAAATACATAATCACAAAACACATAAGACAGATCTGTATACAATGAAAACCCCCCACATCCCCCAAAAAGGGAAATGGGAAAGCACCCAGAAACTAGTTACTGTACCCGAGAGCCATTCTGCCCTGCTAAAAAGAAATACCCTATCTCCAAATATTTCCACTATAGTTTTTTATCATTGTATTCTTAGGGACGTCTCCTATAGAAAACATGATAAAATCGACATAAATCGGCTTAGAAATATTAAACATATCAGTTTACAATACTAACGTGTTGTAGCTTAAAACGTTCAGTAGCAAATACTAGTTAAAAAACCGTATTAGCGACACCTACGTTATTTTTAACTTCGTTTTATGCCACAAAAGCTCGTTTCCACCGTAAAACGTATCAAATAGTAGATGCTTTGTATTGAACTATCTGTGCAAAAACAATTGCAGTTTAAAGTGAAATCAAAAATATGTAAAAAATGAAAATTTTCATCAGAAAAGCAATCGGAAAGAAGACTAGTTATTGTCGCGGCAGTGAATCGATTTTTAAAGTTTACATTTACAACGGAAAACTCTTGATTACATTATGAAAGGCTGGCGTTGATGAAGAGTACACCGCGTGTAAAAAGATCATCTCAAATAATAACGAATAAATGGAGTGATATGGAAACTGGCATTTGTTTGTATTGAAAAGGAGGCTCAATTTCCATAAATCGCATTCAGTTTTCAAAATTTTAAATTGAGGAATAGAAGGTATCGAGAATGAAACGACCGCACGTAACCTCTCAGATTATGGCTTCGTTCGATTTCTTCTTTAACCATAGGAAAAAAGCTATTTTACAAAATACTGTATTAAAAAAAATATCATAGAGTAAATTTGAAACCAACTTAAAGTAAATTTTTCTTTAGAATCGAACCATAAATGAACCATTTTTAAGTTAAAACATTGAGATAATTAACAGTACTGTAGATTACAGTTAAACGTTAGATCCAAGCAACACAAAAGTGTACCAAATTTTAAACGAACTAAGCAAAGCTGATAAAAAATCTTATGTTTCATGATTTTATGCATACATCCTCTATTTCATGTATACTAGGACCAACACAGTTTCTCCTATTTATTAATCCCCCCCTAAGGTGAAAAATTGTCAAATCATTCTAAGCCGACGATATTGTCCTATTTAGTTCGGCCTGGAGGCCAGAAACAATTGTTAGGAGATTAACTGAAGCTGCAGATAGGGTGTCCCGTTTCTGTAACCAAATAAATTCCCCCAAAACTGAGGCCATACCTTTTACCAGGCGTCGCCCTATATTTAGAGACCGAGTATCTGTTAACAGCTTGCACATTTCATGGGATCAAAAAATCAAATACTTAGACGTTATTTTGTTCAGCAAGTTCAATTTTTCTAATCACGTAAATGAAATCATAAAAAAATGGAATGGGCTACCTCTTTCCGCTTCTGTCCCACAACTCTGGATTCAATTTCAATAATAAACTCCTCTATACAAAGTTGTGGTAAAGCCTGTCCTCCTGTACGCCTGCCCGCTTGGAATTACACCTAAGTTACAGTGCACACAAAATAAATTTCTGTGGCTGGTAAACTCTTCGAGTCGCCGCACTAAAATTAGCCTCCTCCATGAGAGTACAAACATGAGATTGATATATGACGAAGCTACACGGCCCACTGAAAACTTTTTCAATAAAATGATTGAGCACAGAAATCCTACATGTCAAGAAATTGGAAGGTACCCTATGAATATCATTTGGAAGCACAGGAGAATAAAATATATATTGAACTAATAATCAGGCTAATATATGGGTAAAATATATGGGGTATTGTATGTGTTTGCGTGTATGGACACTGCAATCTTGTAAATTATGTATACGAACGTGTATATAAATGTACAAACGTACATTACATCTTTTAATTTATTAATGCCTTAATTTCATTTGTTTTTTACTTATTTATTTAATTCGATTAAACTTAAATTGATTATCCTATTTGTTATGCCAAGTTACTCTTATATTTTATTATTTTTGTGTTTTTATTATATTTGCACATATCATTTACTCCTATGACATCGCTAAAGCTACTCAATTCAATATGTGCCTAATTTCATTTTGCTGATATCCTATTTTTATGTTGTTTTTTTGTAATTTTCCACGAGCATAATATTGTTAAAACCTCTATATTTAGACTAGGAATCAAACAGATCAATTATAGTAACGGGATGTGCCCCGCCACTTCCTCTGAAACGTAAAGGAATGTGTTCTATGTAAATTTATTACTAATAAATCAATCCTATTTCATGGAATAATTTATAATGCCAAATCATTTCTTTTATATTTCTATGTTATTTTTCTTAAATTGATGTTAAACCGTGATGTCAGAAAAAATAGACATGAACAGTCATGGTAATTATTGAGGACTTAATTGTCAAGATAGTTTTGACTAAAAGCTTAAATGATCTTCTAGATCTAAACTTAATACCAAGTCAATATTTTAAAGTTCTCTTTTGTTTTGATAAGCGTTGTACAAATTATATTTATTATATTTTTATTGTAAATAATTGAGAGCAAGTAATCCGAGCTCTGAACAGAGATGGTTAATTGCTCCAGAATATGTCTAATGTAATAAAACTTTACTAAGTTGATTTTGGGCAAGTTACAACTCAGCATTATCTTCGTAGATAACGAGTTAGGGTTAAGGTCGTTTTCACTATCTTCTCTGCCCCACTTTCTTCCCAGTATTTTACTACCTTCATATTGATTGAAATTTACAATTCACGACCGCCTTTCTTAAGTCCCGACATTGGCCTAACTATTTGGCTTCCATGTTTATAAAGTTTAGTGGCGAAACTATCCACAAAAGGCGTCGACCTCTATACCCCGACCATTTCGTTTGTTTATATCAGATCAATGCTTTGATACGGGTTTTTGTGCGTAGCCTTCAAGCCATGTGTTTGGGCTTCGTTGCTCCAAGTTTATATATATATATATATATATATATATAATTCTGCAGTCTCCAGGGTCCGTTCAGCAGTCCTATCATTCTAGTCCTAGGCGGGTAGTTATGGCTTTAGTTTTGGCAATGGTGTTTAGATGAACTAAGTATCTCAACTATCTTCTGATTGATCTATGTTTTTGGTTTGCTCCAATATGATTTAGGATCGATTGGTGTCAACAAACTTTCTTTGGCCACTTTATCTGCCTCCTCGTTGCCCCTTTGTCCTGTGTGCCCTTGTATTGTCTTTAATGTCGTAGAAGACTCATAGAAGAAGGGCCATCCTTACCCGATGAAGAATAAGCCATGCGAGGTTCACACACTGACACTTTCTTTGGGGTTACAGCCTGTGTATGTGTCCGGCATATAGGGAAAAATTACTCGATGTGTCCCATATAGAGAGTGTGTGGGAATGCCAACTGATATGAGAATTGAGCTTGAGCACGGCAGTAAGTATTTGTGTAGTCTGTTCCGTTTTTTGGTGGATACAGGGTTGTTTTATTCTATATAAAACTCGGGTGCGTGGGCACTCTCAACACGACACGCAAGGATGGCACAATTACACAGAAGACAAACACTTTGAGCCCTGAAGATGATCTCAATAAAAGATCGAAACGTTGGCACGATAAAGATAATGTTTTTCTGAAACCTACATCACACCCGACCGCATCTCATGATATCTGAATAACTATTAATTGCGATATTGTTTTTAATAATGGAACAATTCGGAATCAGTCTGGTGTGCTACTGCGGGCCGCGTTCCAAGTTAGGTGATTGATCCAAGAAAGTTTCGCAGCTGTTGAAGCTTTGCTAGGACCTTTACATTCTGTAATGAACTTTGTCAACACAAACAGGCTATTGCTGTTAAGACAAACCTATAATTCTACGGGAATAAAATCTTTACGATGACGACCCGCTGGACGTCGCGTACCACAAAGCCCCGCCTGTCAATTTCATTTAACGCTTTTATACACTGGAGCTTCAACTCGTTGACATATAAACTGTAACCCCATTGTTGGCTGGTATACCATAAAACAAAATTAATTAAATGCTCTCTCGGAGGTAGTTTTTCTTTTCAATATGAAATACGGCTAAAAGCCGGGTGGGCCTAGGAACATAAAGGGACCAAACAAATATGTGATAAGATGTATAATACAAAGTAATTTTTTATTATTTTTAAAACTTGTGTAAGACGTTGCGTGATACAAAGGCAAAAATAATAAAAGAAAACTATAAAACACTGTGAAAAAAAGAAAATAAAAGCATTACATTAATGGATTTAATTACTGCTAGACCAAAAAATAACATATTTACAATAAATATGCGAAATGTAATTGAAGGAGTATTAAACTACTTTTCATACTACAAAAATTTAATGGTTTAAAAATTGATGGAAATAGTCTCTTTATACTTAGCGATATGACTTCAAAAGCAAAATATATAAACCTCATAATAGAATTTAGCAAAAATAATTAGAAACAACTTATCTAAATGAAAGAAAATAGGAAAGAAGACATTAATATGGTATAAACCTTTCTTTCATTTTCCACTAAATAATAATAGTAATTGAAAGGAAAAAACTAACCATTTAGTCTAAGTTTGTCAAAAATCTACTGTTTTGGCCATCGTCTACTCCAAATTGTTTTGTGAGATTAGAGTTCAACTTAAAGAGTATTAAATTATCCACATAAAAAAGCTGCAAAAATTTGCCGGCAAGTATCAGTTCTGCCGGAACATGCAGTGGAGAAAATCTACCTTCAAATCCCTTACTAGCCTGGTTTGAGTTATGCTTGGTTAAGGGATCATTTGGTGTCTCCTATAAAGGTGCTCATTTTTACGTGGTTCGTACTGACCCGGTGGTACTGTACCGGATCACTGTTGTTTTTTGGTCTTCTTCACTGATATTACTAGGGTTATTAAGAATAGTAATTTTGCGCTGTTGGCTGCTGACTTAGAGCTGTTTAAGGATATGGCTTGTGGGAGTGATGGTATTCTTCTTCAAGAGGACCTGACTGCATTTGAGACCGGTGCCGATTAAATAAGTTAGACATTAATGGTGAAACGTGTAAATTTATCTGCTTTTCCAAGCATAAAGCTGCCAATTTCAATAATAGCAACTTTTGCTACACTGTCAATGGAGCTATTATTGCAGAAGTCACCAAAATTTCTGATCTCTGTATTATTTTTAACTTCAATTGAGATTTCCGAGACCACTTTGAAGCCATAAAGAAAAAAAGGTCTTGGTGTTATTAAGGGACTCCAGGACCTTACTCATGCATGTTGTCAACGAATTGGGTACCTACCTATTTAAATGTAGGTATGATCCTATAGCCAACGATCGGGGTACGAGCCAAATTCCACCCCTCACCAACATAAAATACTTTTGTAAGTCAACCCGGTAGGCGCCCTTCTAGCTCCAAGCAAGTCTTTACTTTTTGTTTTAGTGTTTATTTGAATTTTCCGAGAATGTCCTACTATTAAAGAAACGTCGCAATTTTTTGTTTTTAACTTTTTTATTCTTGCTAAGTTATCAAAACATTGCTTTTGAATACAAAACATGCCTGCGCCTGTATGCAGGAGCGAAAAGATTTTGTAATTTATTTGAATGCATAATACTATATTATTAAATCCATTGTTTGCATAAGTCTGATTTTGTAGTAAAGCACTATAGATCCTGTTACTTAGTTTTTTAAAAACTGCTCCGACTGGGAACTGTGAATATCACATTCTAGTTTTTCCTTCTTGTTTTTTTCGGTTGAGAGATAGGTTTGTCATTGATAATGAGGAAGAACGCGAATTTTCACCGGGATTATATTTCTTTTTTTCTTATTTCTAAGCTGCTGATATGGTATTTCCTTTCTTTAACTGGTGACTCATTTTAGTTAAACTTCTTACTCCACTGGGAATTATTTCTTTTAAAATCGTTTCTTGGTTGTTTTGTAACTTCTTTATTTGGATTTTTTTTTTTGTTAAAATTAATAGTTATTGTTGTGATTGTAATAGGGAAAATTATTAGAGCTACCGTGATTATCATCAGTTCTGAACTTCTTGTAATAGAAACCTGGTTTTCTATGATAGTCCTGATAACGATCATATGATTTCTGGGGATTTGACCTATATCGGCTATTATTATTTACGCGTGGTTGATCGGCTTTCGATGAAACCAAAAGTCGTTCAACCTGCAAAATCACGGAATCCATTTGGTCTACGAATTGGGGCCTCTCAGAGTACAAAAGTCGCGTGAGCATATCTTCATTAATGCCTGATAATATTATGTTCAGTTATTGATTTACGTATTTATATATTTATTTATGTTCTTATTTTTGTATTTATTTATGTACATATTTATGTATTTCTGTATATAATAATTAATGTGTTATAATTATTGATTTATTCTATTGTAAATATACATTTATCTTACAGTTTTCTATTCTTGAAACAATATATTGTTAGTAAATCAATTTTTAAATATGTCGGAATTAAGCGGTGGGAAAGATCCTCCTGATAGAAATCAGAATAATATGTCTCCTAATATGGAGGTTTCAGTACCTAATGCAAATTGATGGAGTAGGATAGAACAAAACTTTTATTTCCTCTTCTGAGAATGTTTAAAAAAAAAGTAATCCTGATCATAAGACTTTGTTGATATCTTTGGGTTTAAATAGATATAAATCTCAAGATAACGGACCTGTTTGTGGTGTTCATAGAAGGATTTTCTTCAAACTTAGGTAAAATGTATCCAATGAAATTGGGGAAAATTTCATTCAAATCCCACGTTAATTACAAAAACGAAATTACAAATATGTCAGTATCGGGAATAAATCCAATAAAAGTTGAATTAAAAAATCAGGCGACAGCAAACGCGTTTGTTGAATCAAATTTCCTGAACGAGCACGATCTAACAGAATATATATCCCATTGTTTTTCATACATACAGTGGGTGTAACCAAAGAAGTTGACGGAGGAAGAAATTCTGAGCGTTATAAATTCTCTCGTCAATGTCAAAACAGTAAGGCGACTAAGAAAAACATAAACAGAAAATGGGCGCTCCTACGTAACAAACTTAGGCACCTGCATTCTGACATTTGACTCACGGGCAATACCACAGGCAGTCTTAATATATGGCACACGTTGCAAAGTTGATCCATACATTCCCCCTCTTCGACAAGTCGGAAATGTTTTAGATATAACCATTATCAAGACCAATGCAGGGGTAAACCTAGATGTGAAACCTGCGGACTTTCCCATGAGGAAAATGCTATTTCTGACAACATTGAGAAATGTGCGAATTGTTCAAGAGAACGCAAGGCATCGGATAGATCATGCCCCAAATACAATCATCTTTTGTCTTTAAGAAAAAATAAAGCAGTTTCAACCACATTGCACACATCAGTGACTTCGAACAAGTTCAATCTGTTAGAAAATCTGACTGAATTCCCTCATTTAGATCACCCTACTCCCTCAAAATAGGCAATTTTAAAATTCCGATCGGTACAAAATTTGACGCCCTTTAGACTTAAACCAATCTGCTTCGACCATTCGGGTAAGGATCTGTAGGAGATAGGCGGTAATAATGAGTAATGCAGTTGGCGATAAACGTTGTAGCTGGGAGAGCCGAGGAAACCGGGTTTACTTTCTCCATGACGAAAACGGTGTGTGTCCTCTTTTGCAGACAGAGGAGGGCCCATAGCACCTCAACTCGCCACCTGTGCGGTTCGTGGAGTAGGTGTGGTTCCTCGTCTTCTTGATTGATGAGAAGATGAGACGGCATGCAGACATCAACGTCCAGCGGAGGAAAAACCTCTCACGATGAGATTTGTTGGTCACTTTAGGTGAGGAACCGAAAAGGAAATCCTGTTAAAAAATTTTGACTCGCTTTTTTGTTCGAGGATCTTTAATGGATGAATGACGGCTCCTCGGGCCGAAAAACGATAGGCTCTATTTTCAGGGTCTCTGAGCGATCTCGGGGACATTCTGGACCAGTCCTTGGCCAGACTATGCTTCGAGTTGGTAGTCTTGCCTCCCGAACTTCGGAGAGAGCATCAACCCTCGGTTACGCGGCCGATTGATGATTGACCATACGCGGGTACCCACGGATACGTGCTTTTCGGCCAAATCCCGCTCACGTGCCGCTTATGCAGAGAAATGTTGCTCGATGGATCCCGCATAATAGAGACATGTCACAACTTGGCACTATACAGAGAGCGTGTAGGCATGCTACCGGGAATGGTTCATGGTCCCTTGCTTCGCTTTTGGAAGGACGTCGGAGTTTTCTATTGTATGTAGTTAAGTCCTACGTGCTTTGTGATTACCAATTAGATTAGTTTGTTATTGTATGCACGTTGATGGAAGAATATTGAGTACTCCGTCTACTAAATAGAATGACTGCAATGTATGTAGGTGTGAATGTATTTATTTGTGTGAATGCATATTGAATTTATATTCTAATATTTCGTATGCGCCCGGGGCTGAAATGACCAAGCTGTCGGATGCCTCTAAAAAAAATTAATTAATAAATAAAAAATATTTAAAAAAGTGTAATTTAACTGATGTTGTAGTGTAAACGACTTATTATGGCTGTATAATTGCTATATTAACCTTAGTTCTTAATGAAATATAATTATTTGAACAATTAACATATTATTTCCTCAAATATAATACTTAATTTTATTCTTAAAATTCTATGTGATCTCCGCTCATTGTAGGTGACCTAACAAGAAGTACATTAATTGATCTTTCTTAATAAGTTCCTCTGTATAAATTTATTTGAGTCGGCTCTTGTTTGTCTTCGAAGAAATTGAGATCTTTTTAATCTCAGACGGTTAATTTACATTCCGCTTTATTTGAAAAACTGAAAAAATTAGATGAAAAGTTCTAAATGACAATTTTATTTTATTTTCCTATACAATACTTTTTTCAAAAAAAGTTGCGTTTCCACGATAACCAGTCCAAGACTACGGCCGTAAAAATACAATTTACAACATTAGCTTCGTACTTGACAGAAAACTGACCATTGTCCGTGTATCGTCCGTGTATCGTCGTCGTGTATTGACGTATCGTCAAGATACGTCCTAACGTGTTTTGATATCGAGAAACAGTTAAGTATGTAAAGCAAATAAAGAAAACAAACAGTCTGATAAACACGCCGCCTCTTTTTAGCATACCCCTCATGAAGCAGCTTTTATAACAGTGAAATTTATACACCTTCCTCTGGAAACTTAGGAGCATACTTGGTTCTATCTACTTATAACTTCATCCTAAAATCCTATAGGTACTGTCAATTGCAAATCGGAACTGCTTCTTTCCCATCCACATGCCGAAGAGAGTGTTACACAAGGCAGCATCCTTGGCCCTATTTTCTATTCAGTATACATTGCAGATTTTTCTAACATATATCACTCAAATATGCTCCTGTGCCAAAAGCTTGTAGACATCATTGCATCCTCCCTTGGGCTCAAGGAAGATGGAGCAGCCTCGCAGAACAGAATATGCAGAAGGCAGAAGTCGCTCTGCATTAGAGTCTACTTTAATATAAAAAGTTAACGTAAACCCATTTGTAGGTCTATGTCTTTGTATCTCCTATAACATGGAAGGAACGAAGAAAATTATGTTTTTTGGATGCTTTATATGTTGTTTGATTAAATCCGAGAGGGAGAATGACATAGGACAACTCTCGCCATTACCTACGGAGAGAAAGGGTAGAACGACAATTCGCGCTCTGGCAGCTTCGGCCCACTCTTTTCTTTTGTTCCACATGAACCTGTCAAGATCAATAAATTGTGTGAAACGTGTATTATTCACTACTGTCCACTACTGTTCCTTGCCTGGAGACACCCGGTTAGCCGCATCATTCTGACCGTCCTTCCAGAATTGCCGTAGTCCACTCCGGCATTCCTCCTTCCTTACCCGGAGATACACGGTACGCCTGTTCACTCCGTCCATCTTTCCAGAAGAGACGCAGCAGGCTTCGGCCTTTCTGCCCATTTGCCCGATCACTCCGGTTGCTCCCAACTTCCTTCGGGAAACGCCGCAGTCCGCTTTGCCTTTTACCTTGCCCGGAAATCCCGGTACGCCTGGTCACTCAAAATCTCCTTCAAGAAAAGCAGAAATTCTTTTTGGCCTTCTTCCTTGCCTGTTTTCGGCATCTGTTCAAACCTGTTTTCGGAAGAGCAGCATTACGCATCATCCTCGTTTCCAGGAACCCCCGGTATGCCTAGTCATTTCAAACTTCCTTGCTGAAACGCCCCGGTCCGTTTCAGGTTTCTTCCTTCCTTGCCAGGAGACTTCCATGGGTCTGATCTGTCCAAACCTCTTTGAGCAGGCATGAAAATGAAGCCGATTCGTGCGAACGTATAATTTCGAAATCCAACTTATAAGGACATGGATATTTACACATTTTTTATGATATTAGGTCCCTATCAAGTCCACCTACCTAAAAATCCCAATCACTAGTTCACATCCCTAAAAAAAGTTAGTTTCCTTTTTGAATAACTTTGGTTGATAGAAGTTGAAAGCATAAAACGCAAATTGTCACAGAACGATCCAAACATAAAACAGATAAAAAATTTAATTTTATTTTATTATTCAAATATTTAAAAAATAATTAGTTCCAGAAACCGTAAAGTTACCGATTTTTCAATATTTCCATGGATTTTTTTAAAACCTCAACTCTTATCCGAAATTTGGTCATGTACCCAGGAATGTGTGAAGATGTAAAATCAAGGGTGGCGTAATGTGAGATTTGTACACGAATTAAACCCACTAATCACCCTACCCTACACAGCACACCTCCCAACCCGAGTCAAGGAAAGAATTCACATATATTAACATTACCGACTTCCATTAAAGGCAACAAATTAATTTTTATTATAATTTATTTTTAGACGCCTTTAGAATATTTTGGTTTGCTATTCCATGTCGAAAATCAACCACGGATATAGTCAACCGGATCATGAAATATACCATTCACACAACACGGTTTGCCATCACATTTAATTTCAGATAAACTGTCTTGTTTCAGAACCCAAACATATTGTGACGATTCGGACTTATATTCAAAGGAAACGCCAAAATAATAGTGAGACGTGACAACAATTTTTTTTGGCATGAAGAAAGAAGGGAGCAACGCAGCTGATCAATTTTTAATATAAAAAAGAGAGCTCTATAAGAAGCACTGTTCTTGGTTTTTCACTTCGATAATCTGCCCTGTTGGCCTTAACACGACCAGAGCAATTCTCGGCGTACATACGCAAGATCAAAGAATTCTTCAGAGCAGGCGGTAACTGGTGTTTTTGCTTTTTTTCATTTTCCCCTTTACAAAAACTATTCGTTGTAAATATAATATTTTTTCAATTAAAAAATAATAATAAGTTAAGTAGCGGATTTGTGTCTTCATTTTCACCTTTTTCCTTTTATATTTCCTTTAAATCTTGACCAAAAAGGTAAAATGTTCTATTTTTATATTTAACTTTTCCTTTTCCTATGCGAGGCCGTTTAAAAAATTAATGATAAATTGAAAGAAAAAAGTAGTCCATCACAATATAAAAAATTCCTTTTTCATCTTGTCATCCTTATATCCACACAGTGGAACTGTACCATTCTTTGACAAAGACATTAAAGGTCAAGTTTGGATAATTTCCTGCAAGCATAGAACATCTGAAACCAATTACAGCGTCAAATAGAAATAATGCCCTACGGTAATGGCGCCTGTGCGCAAATCCCAGATGTACTTTTTGGAATGATATTGACCTGAAAGGGTTAAACATTTCAATTCACCTACCGATCGGTTGTCCTGATACTGATTAAATCCGAAGCTTTTGAATCAAACTGAAAGGATATCACGTGTTCAGTGCCTCGTTCTACCAGAAAAGAAACCATACACCTCCACACCCTTTCCTCTAATGACAAACTAGTTAATTGAAAAATGCATGAAAACTTAAATAAAAATTAAAATGGTAATTTTGGCTCGATGAAACGTACACTATTATAAACAAAACACAAACAAAATATCTGACAACGTAATAGGTTGAGAAACTCAACGAATTAAAGTGGTTGATTTTTATATGTCATTACAAATCAGCTAAACTTTTATCTAGCCTAATAACAAACAAAATTAACATTTTTTGGTGAGGTCTTTTTTAATAAACATATGAATATGACGTTCTGTATAAAAATAGCACTTGGAAAACTACAGTTTTGCCAAATAATAAATTCCCAAATTGGCGAATTACTGAGGTTAGAAATAGGCCAGAAAATTTCAAGACTAAAATGACCTGCTCTGGATATTCATGTAATTTCTTAAGAACCTAACAATTAAATGAATTTTAAAAAAACTGTTGCAAAGTAATAACGTGCAGAACTACTTCAAACTTGTGCAATGCGTAAACACGTTGTTACGCTCCCAGCTTTTGGAAATATTTCCCCCCACCTACTACGCCAAAGTAAGTGTCCTTCAAGGTAGCATCCTTGGTTCCATTCTTTATTCTGTATACACTGTACGCATTCCTATCAATCCAGATACAGTACTGCTCGACAATACAGCCATCCTTTCAGCAAACAGAGACCATACAGTTACCTTCAGATACCTCCAGGACTATTTCTTCTGTTTGCAATTGTTCAAGGACGATCAACAATAAACCAAACACCTACAGACATCGATGTTATACAAAAATTCCAATTGCAAGAAAACGACAATAGGATATTTTTTTTGTGTAGAGATTAGTGACCGTTAATCGATAGTTATTCAGATATCGTGAGATGCGGTCGGGTGTGATGTAGGTTTCAGAAAAACATTTTCTTTATCGTGCCAACGTTTCGATCTTTTATTGAAATCATCTTCAGGGCCAAAAAACGTTTGCACGATAAAGAAAATGTTTTTCTGAAACCTACATCACACCCCACCGCATCTCACGATATCTGAATAACTATTGGATATTTTATAGAACAAACTCCGACCAGCAATAAAATGCTGTACATAAACATAAACGGACTAGTGTTAGCCGTACATAAAGAGGAAAGGAAGAATACTGGACAAACGTATCAACACGTAATGCACTGGCACTGATTGTATAACGAGAGAAAAGAGAAAAAACATTTCACATTCGGAAAGATAACACCAATAGACAGACGGGATAATAAAAATGCTAATGTAGAATGAAACGAGAAGGATTTCCGCTTCTGAGATCGGTTAGAGAGTATTTTTTCCAATAGTAAAACTTTTTTAAATCCATTAGTAGAGTAACAGAACAAATTTTCGTAAAATAATCAGAACTGCGTCGACCCGAAAGCATTTTCATTCTGTAGGTCGGTTTTTCCATAAATTAAAATTTCCAATGTTCCAAAACATTTTCCATAAATTAAAATTTCCAATGTTCCAAAACATTTTCCATAAATTAAAATAACTTATAAATAGTTATGGGATAAAATTATTTAATTAAGTACTATCTGAGAGAAACAGTGCACCAAACTTTTCATCTCTCAACAAAGGTTTATCTTAATTAACTTATCCACTGCTTTGACCTGGTTACATCGAGTTGTTTCGATTAAATCGTGCTATTTCAACATTCAAGATCCAAGAAGGTCTGATCTGACGTTGGAAAAATCCAGGCATAAAAATGATAAAATTGTAATAATAACGATCCTTTCTTTTGAATACATTTCCCTCAGACGTTCTTGGAAAGACAAATTAAATGACAAAGTTGCCTCCAGATATTTATTCCTATTGATATCTTCAATTTTCTCCCTTTTATATCTCGCCTACTGATACTGCGTTTCTTAAGGAAAGGGCGTATCCGGATACCTAACATTATATATATAAATTTCATTAAACATCATCAGCTAATCAAAGTGTCATAGTACGGCATATTTTGGTTTAACTTTTTTCTTTACTTATTGATCATATTATAAAATAACAAAGGCGTTCTAAGACCCAGCAGTGATGGTAGCTAAAACTTGATTAGATACCCGTAGGGGATAAATGCATATGGTCGCATTTGATGGCTTACCGCTCATGATTTTCCCATCTGGAATAAATATAATTATTAGAGTGAGTGTCAAACTGGGATAGTTATTTTATCGCACTAAATGAATGTATTTATTAGCGTGATTTGTTGGTAGGTTGAGTGTGTGTGTGAGTGAGTGAGTGAGAGAGAAAGAGAGAGAGAGAGTGAGTGAGAGAGAGAGTTTCTCCTCTCACACTCTTTCTCTCTCACTCATTTATCTCCCACCACCTATCTCTTTTTTCTTTCCCTCACCCTCTCTTTCGCTCTGTTCGTTTTAAATCTCCCTCCTTCCCCCTCCCCCTCACACTACCCTTTCTCTCTCGTTCACACTCTTTCTCACTCACTTTCTCTTTGTCTTTATCTCACCACCTCTCAATCGATCTCTTTCCCTTTCCCCTCTTTCTCACCCACTAACTCTCCTTCTACTTAATCTCACTCTCTCCTTTCCTCACTCTCTCTCTCTCTCTCTCTTCAACTCTCACGCTCTTTCTTTTCTCATTTCCATTTCTAATTCATCAAGTTCATTTATAAATTTCCAATGAAGAGCTTATGGGTAAAAAGCCTATTTTATTTGTTTTTTTTTCTAGGTGGCGTAGTTTTTAATAAAACGCCTTATATTATTCACACTTTTTGCTTTTAAACATCAACTTGTTTACTTCCTTCCCTCTAATAAAAAAGTTAGAGTTCAAATCAATAAGCTTTCAAAAGGGAATTAAAAGTTGCCGTTTGTAACCGTAATGAATTCGTTTTCCGTTTTCGAAAGCGCCTTTTCGAACCTACTCAAGGGGCTATAAATCAGATGTAAAAGAATAGGAGATAAGAGACCGAAAGAAGCCGTCCGACAAGGGAAATAATCTTATTTACAGCGGAAAGTTACAGTCTTCAAGTGTTTCATTCTTTCTCGGTCCTTTCTTTTCTCGTGACATTGTCTACCTAAATATTGAATATTTTGCGTAATCCGATAGGTAAATAGAATATTAGAAAGTACCAGTCAAACTTTCTTTTCAAGCCTAAAACTCGTAACATAATAAATAAAAAAGACAATTGTTGTTACTAATATAAACCTTACTAATGTAACAATAAGTAACTCGTATTTTAAAAATAATACACTTTTTACGTAAACAAATCTTAGATGAGGTTTAGATTTACGATTTGCGTGCGTGCGGACGAAATAGAGAGAGTGAGAGAGAGGGAGCGAAAGAGAAAGGTAGGAAAAAAGAGTGAGCAAGACACAGAGAGAGAGAGAGAGAGAGAGAGAGAGAGAGAGAGAGAGAGAGAGAGAGAGAAAAGAGGAATGGAATTATTTAGCTAATTATTGGGAAAACAGTTTCATCCAAACTTGGTTTATTCTTCTTTTAATCAACCTACAAAGTCAGCTAATTGAGCCTTTAATCTTAAATGTTAATCCCAACTCTGGTTTCAGTTGTTCATACCAGCCCAAGTCTTAAACGAAATACGATCCACAACTGGTAAGGATCTTACAGTAATCTTCCCCGTAGAACTATTCGGGTTACTATTGTTGGGAGGATCCCTGTGGAGAGGGACAGGAACATTTTAACATTGAACACATGATTACTTATCTTAACAAGCAAACGCAGGGACAAGCTCTAACAAGCTGCATGCATCAAGACGAACAGTTAAATCTTTGTTACGACTTAAGGCAGATTCCTCCCGGGTAAGAGGTTAAACTGAGTCCATGTACTCCTCCCATACCTGGTGGCCATCCTTAACTCTATCCCCTAATTAAACCCCAACCAACCTTTCATTCCCATAACAACCCTTACCCCACACTAACCTTTTCCTTCTCCTATCCTAGGCGTCCCAGGGTTTTAGGGAGGGGGAGGTCTGCCGGTTCACCTTTAGTGGCAGCCCCACTAATCGGCTAGGGTCGGAAGGGTAGATGCCTTCCGATCTGAATTATGTAGCTCCGAAAAAATTCAAAATCAAACGCCGTAGATCCGGAAGGCGAAATGCCGGTGACGTCGGGGGCACAGGCCACCCTGGGCGTTATTCCCTCGGGCCTCATTGCTGTTGGTGGAGAGAGCAGCGCCACCCAACGTAAGGATACTGCTGGCTACAGACAAGGAAAAACAGAAATAGTGAGGACACTTCAGCCATTTGAGCCAACATATAGGAATAAGAAGACTAATAGATCAACTACCCCGTCCCTACCTGACATTAGGAGATTTCAACTCCCACAATACAATGATCCGAATCGACAGACTCCAGGGGCGGGCGTATAGAAAATATTATAAATGATTACGGTATGGTGCTACTTAACAATGGAAATCCCACATATATAAGTATCTACACCGGAAGGTTCAGCGCGATCGACCTGAGCTTCGTCTCTCCGTCCATTGCCGCTTGTCTCTCGTGGAACACTCTAAACGACGAACATCATAGTGATCACGTGCCAATTATCATTGAAACTTCCATAGTCGCTGTATACCCCCACAGTCAGATATAACCTTCGTTCGGCCGACTAGAAAACTTTCACTAGCGCCCTGAATATTCCAAACATAAGTGGGGATGTGGAACAAGACGACCACACCCTCACAGAAAATGTGAAACAAGCCGCCGAGCATTCGGTACCCAAAACGGGAGGAACCCCTGCACGTAGGAGAGTGGTGTCGTGGTGGACCGAAGAATGCAAGGCGGCGAACAAGGAAAAGAAAATAGCGCTAAAAAAGTTGGCCAACTTAGAGGATTTTAAAGTAAAAAGAGCAAAATAACGAAGGTTATTGACCCAACAGAAAAATGTGTAGAGGAGTATGTATCAGATCTAAATAATGATACGCCACCGATACAGGTTTGGGAAAAAGTAAAACTGATTGCGGGGAAGAAGAAAAAACCAACAATACCAGCACTAAAAGTGACTGGAAGAATCACAACGGAACCAAAGGAGGTGGCCGATCCGCTCGCTCAACACTACGAAGATGTCTCGAGCGATCGGTCATACACCGAAAAGTTCCGTGTAGAAAAGCGCAGAACGGAAAAGTTTGCACTGGGCTTTACCACGGAAAACGAAGAAGATTACAACCGACCAATAACGATGGCTGAACTAGAAGAAACCTTAGACGGTCTAAAAGATAAAGCTCCTGGTATTGACGGTGAGGCTAAAGCGAAGCTTCGCCACTTCCCGAGGTAGCTAGGCGTCGCCTGTTAGAGTTATATAATATCATTTGCTGCGCCGGAAAATACCCGGAGCAATGGAAAGAAGCCATCGTAGTACCGATCGCCAAAGAAGGCAAAGACCCCAGCGAACCCTCAAGCTACAGGCCGATATCGCTGACCGCCTGCATAGGTAAAGTCCTCGAGTATATTATAAATAAAAGGCTAGTATTGATTTTGGAGACCCGGGGACTCTACTCCCGTCATCAGGCGGGATTCCGGAGAGGACATGCTTCCGTTGACCAAGTGGCTCTTCTCGAGGACGAGGTCCAGACCACGTTCCTGAACAGGGAACATGGTGTGGCCGCGTTCTTCGACCTCGAGAGGGCCTACGATACGACATGGAGGTATGGTATCCTCCGGAAGTGTCACGATTTTGGTCTGAGAGGCAGACTTCCTGATTTGATAAGGAGTTTTCTCAGTAACCGAAAGTTTAGGGTTAGGCTGGGAAGTACGCTATCCGAAAGGTGAGAGCAAGAAAATGGGATCCTCCAAGGATACTGTCGGTTACCCTTTTTGCGATTGCGGTTAACGGTGTCGTCGACGATATTGAGCCCCCGATGCTGATCTCGCTCTATGGCGACGACGCCGCTGTCTACGCTCACGGTATAGATTTGGTAGAAGTCGGAACAAGAGTACAGACCGCAAGCGACAAAATGGTTGCCAATGCCGAGAAGATATGTTTTTCCTTTTCCGCCGGAAAGACGAAGGCAGTACACTTCTGTAGACTGAAGACGGAACATGACCCCCCTCGGCAGCGGTTGGGGAACGAAGCCATCGTGTACGCGAACCGCTCAAAGTTCCTCGACATAGCTTTCGACGAGAAACTAAGATGGTATATATATATACATATATGTATTGTATGTTTTGTTTCTATACTCTGTTTGACAACCTGGGGTACAAACGAGAGACTAGCATTCTAGGATATCAACATAGAATATATTTGAAATCAGAGAGTCAGTAACTCTCAGTCAGTAAGTAAATCTCACGCCGCGGTCGTGGGTTCGATTCCCACCGTTGCCCCTGGCCCTTTTTTCCCAATAACCCCCCAAATTTGAACACACACACAAAAAAAAAAAAAAAAAAAAAAAAAAGAGAGAGAGAGAGAGTCAGTAACCAGATCGAGATGCTCAAATTGCTGCAGTTTAAAGGAAAATATGCGCGAAAGAAAAGAAAAAGAAGGAAAACACGCAGAGGGCCGGCCTCAGCTGTTTGTCGGGCCATAAACTCCCCACTTATATATTAAGGCAGATAATATACAAGTTTGTTCAGATTGATAGTTTTTGATTCTTGGTAGATGAAGAAATAACGAGAGATGGTAGAAGAGATGGTAAAAGACCTCAACATAAAAGATGATGAATTGGAGTTACTCGATTGGATTGGACTCAATTTTAAATTTTACATTAATTCCTTAAGAAATATGTTGATGATTTGTTTCTCATTATAAAAAGGACTGAGTTTCTCGACATTTTGAAGGCGTTCAATTCTTTCCATCCGTCACTACAATTTGCACAAGAAACTGAGGTGGATGGGAATCTTCCTTTTCTGAACGTAGTTGTCATTAGGTAAAATGGAAAATTAATAACCAACTTGTATTTGAAACCAACCAGCTCGGACAAGGTGTTACATTTTTCATCCATCCATTCTTTCAAATGAAAGTAAACATCTCACAGTGAGAATAAGAAAAAAGTGCTCTCTAAGTTAATAGATAATGGACACCCGAGATCATTAATAAATAGATTAATGGAAAACAGGTCAGAGCAACAAGGAATGAGAACATACCTGTAGAGCAAAAAATTCACCAACCGGTCACATACGTTGCTGGAACATCAAACAAGTTGCAAAAAAAACCGTTGAAAGAAAAAACAGATAATGTACAAGTTGGTTACAAATTTAATAATAAAGTGGGTAGGAATTTTTACACAAAACTTAAAACAGAATCTAGTGTAGTGTACTGTATCAAATGTGCACAATGTCCCACTGTATATTACGCCCAAACGAAACAATATTTATCTGAATGTGTGCGGCAACATAAGTATGGTTGCAGTGATGAGGAAAGGCCGGGAACAGCACTATCCAAGCATAAACATGCTACGAACCATAATTTTGACTTTGACGGAGTCAAAATTGTGGCTTCAGAACATAATACAGGTCGTAGACTTTTGAGAGAAATGATATATATTCATCAGGATAACATGGCATGTAATTTAAAAACAGATTTGAATAATTTGACTGTGATATACAGTGGGATTCGAGAAAAAGACAAGGCCCCGCTACGAGGATCGTAGCAATACTTATTTATTATAACTCGCTGTGATAACATAGAATTACTAATATACTAGAAATTGAGATCTTGATTTTTAAAAATTGTATAAAATGGTTGTTATCAGTAGGTGACAGTGTTGGAGAACCTCTCACCTGATAACGTGATAAGCACATTTTCTAATCAAACGCTTGTGATATATATGTACCAAAAGATTTTGTTAATTTTAAAGTAATTGTTATTGTTTTACAAATGCACATATATGAAAGAAGGTAGTGAAGAAGAGGTTTTATGTGTGTGTGTGTGTGTGTGCGTGTGCGTGCGTGCGCGCGCGCGCGCGTGTGTATATATATATATATATATGACGAATTTGTGTAATGTGTTTAAGTTGTGACTTCGTATCTGTAAGTAGCAACAAATTGACGAAATAATTTATAACTACCTACCTGACTATCTCCCTATGTCTCTGTAAATCCTCTGAAGAAGGCAATAAAACTTGTCGAAAGCTTGGGCTTTGATATAATAAGATTGTATATTTGAAAACCACACACCTGAATCCTAATCAACATCAAAAAGAAGAAGTGTTTGCAGTATACACGACATCTTAGTTGTCTAATGGTTGTTGTATCGCATAGGCCAGTACGATTCAGAAATGCTGTCATCAGAAATGTCCCCCTCACCCCTTGATACCTTGAATTTAATTAATGAAACCCATTTGCAGTCCTTTTGGCGTTCCACATTGAATTTGGAGTATTGTATCGTTTTACACTGGCCAGTCGGTTACGGACGATCATTTTACAACAAGAAGGTCTTGTTCGCATTGCTTAGGACTATAGTCACCGGTTGTTTAACTATTTGTTAGATTCGTGACTTGCCTCCATTCAATTTAATACATTACATTCACATACAAGACTTCGTTCACACTACCCCAGAATACCCGATATTCCTGGAGGTAATTGAGGGTAAGCCCTTTCATTCATTCAAATAAAAGAATACATTCATCCAAAGTGGTGGCAGTAAAGCCTTGTATAATATTAGTGGAGTCTTGGCGGTCAAGACGAATTTTGGTCCCAGGAGTCTTCGTACTTGCCCAATTCCTCTGTTAAATTGTTATCTTTTAGGTCTTTGTGGGGGTTCCAGAGCAGAACTGTGAAAGGATTGGAGGGTAAATGATTAATCGGGAAAGCTTGGGGATGATTTCAGTTAAAAGGGTACTGAGAAGGGAGATGAGAGGAGTTAGCAATCATCTTAAATCACTAATGAAAGAAGTAGGTTGTTGGGTAATATTTGTTTCGGCTTTTGGTGTGGGTGTGGGGTGGTGGGTGCATTGCTGGCGACATGAGCATAGTGAGGTGATGCGTTGAGGTTTTCTTCCAGTTTGCTGCAAATGATGTAAGAGCTGGGATGGTAGATTTTTGGACGGTTGGTGCAGATTTCTTTCTTCTGATAGGAAGTCCTGGGATATTATTCGGTGTCATCACTGGTTGTAGTTGTACGGTTTTTGTGTTTAACGTTGCTTGGTGGTGTCTCATTTTCCGACCTGCTGCAGTTCCTTGTGAGCAGCACATACCTTGCATTTGCCAGGATGAGACCTTCCGCAAAGAGCACATCTCACCGGCATGCTTATTGGTCTTGGACACTTGGCGGATTAATGTGGACTCCCGCATCTTACGAATCTGTGTGGATGGTTGCAATATGCGCGTATGAGACCTTATTCTTGACATATAGTGCACTGTGCAATATTAGTGCGTCTTCGGGGTTTCTCAAAGTTCACTTTTGTGTACGAGAGATATGGTTCCTTGAATATGTTTTCCGAAATTTTTTCTCTCCTGGTCAGACAAAAATAAGTGTATGTAAAAATAAATAGTGCTGTTTTTGTCGCCCGATAAAGCACTTGCTGTACTCTTATGCCTTGATAGTGTTTTTTCTACAGTTCTTGTTTTATCTCCTCGTTTGACATGGTTTAATGGCGACCTCATAGTACTACGCGAAAGCATTTATCCTCTTTCAAATGGTGGCTGTTGTAGATATAGTCGTTTGCCACGGTAACGGCGTTATCAAGTTTGTTTTCTCCCTTGGACGATTTATTTCTTGGGGAGGATGGGGGTTTTCCTCTTTTTAATAAAGATCTTGTTGTTGTGGGTGCATGGGATCACTGTTTTCATTCATGTTATCGCCTCAGCCTACGTTTTCTCTCCCTGTTAGAGGATATTAATGTTACCTGTATTAGTAAACACACAGATAATCCGTTGTCCCTACAATGGCGTCATGGGCGACTCAGCTCGTCGTTGCACTGTCTCATAAAGAACGAAGGAGATCTTTGTGTGACCTATAAGCAATCTCAGTACAACCTTTTCCCTTCTAAACCCAGTCTCCGCAGGCAAGGGACCGATGTTATTTTTGCATTTGTATAATGCAGGACATTCTTTCAAGTCCCAGCAAGAAATTACACCTTTTGACGTTTTCAATTTAACATTTCTTTCAACCTTTACCGGTATATTTTCTAAATTTTTAATTTTCATTATTTTACTCCCTTGTTCCTCATTGAACGCTTCAATATAAATTAAACCGTCACGACGTTTTTTGATGTTTACTACTTTCCCTACTTCTCTATTTATTACTCTACATATTCTTATTGGCGATAGTGAGTGAAGGCCGCCATTATCTTTCTCATCCGATCGACAAATAGTAAAATGTCTTGCCCCAGAAGTAGAAAGAACAGGAGAGGGAGTCCTATTTAGAAGGGGTAATCGATTTCGAAAACCTTCTCGGCCTACTGGGCCGAAAGGGCCTTTCAAATGATTTTGGAAAATTTTGAAAAAAATTGAAAAAACAGATGACTTTTAGAGAAAAGAGAAAAACTAAATAAAAATCTTACCCACCCCTGAAACCAGGTTTCTAGAGAGATTCAGGCCCCACACTTCCCAATAGGGAATACGAGCTATAAACTAGCACCCAGCAGGCTTGTCTAATCGTCAAAAAAGCTTATTCAATTAAACTCACCGCACCAAAAAACACTTCAAAAAACACTAGACTGACAAAGGGACGTCCTAGCTTCCACAACACACCACTATCATGAACTTATTAAATCAATATACCTCAAAACTTCAGTTTTTCCCGGAGCGGAAATTCTTGCTTGTTACAAAGTTTTATAGTCAGGTGATTTCTCTATTATTATTAATTTTTATGGGCGTTTTAACGTCTAAGGTCATTTCACGCTCTAACATCCCAAACCTTCTATCTTAGTTTAGCTATATCCCTTCTGAGGGCTATAAAGCTCTGACTCCAAACATTCACTCGTAAATTAATTTATCCTATTGCCATCCAAGCTTTAATTTATCCTCTTAAAATTCTTAATTTGGAAGGCCAAATGTATGCAAAAATCACATTTTAAATTACATATAAAATTTATTTATTTATTTATTTTTTTTTCAAATTACAATTCTGAATTTTTGTTCCATAATATAAATATTTCCCATAGGCTTGTATGGCTAATAATAACAATAAAGGAGTCAGACTAGCAACAGTCTCAGAATGAGTATAGGCTCATCCTTATCATTTTATTCTTCCATTCAAATATGATAAATAAACTAATTCTACATAACGATAATAAGAAACAAAACACAATAACACTTCTTTTTCTTTATCCTTTTGTTTTCTTTTTTTTTGAGGGAGCTTTCTTATTTAAATTGCGATTTTTGGCATTGCAGTTTATTACCCCGCAATTTTTAGTATCTTCCATTTCATTTTTCCACTCCGGCAGCTTCAAAAATTTCTGAAAAAAAAGAATTCTTGCACGCACAACTTTCATTCAAACATTAGCAGGCAAACGTTGAATGGTATAACAATTTGGGAAAATTCGACCAAAATATGTTTTACTGTCAGAATGATACGTACTCATCTTCGCATACATCGAGGACAAGTTGGAAGTTTGTTGCCTATTAAAAGCCTATTATGGATTAGCCTGATGTGACCTATTCGTAGTCTAGAGAGAATCACAAGTCCTCTCAAGTTTCTCCATAAATGGCCAACTGGCTTAATTTCTTTCACACTATCTCTACAGACATTCCATCTTGCTGCCCACGTTGGTTTGATAATGTTTTTAACATAAACGACTATATCATCTGGGCGGAGAGGAAATTGATCTGTTCTTTGTGGATGGTTTGCAGCGTTCCTTGCCTGTTGATCAGCTTTTTCATTTCCAGAAATGCCGACATGACTAGGAACCCAACGAATACCACATGTTTGTTGAGTGTTCTCATTTCATAGAGATATTCGTGAATTTCTAAGATGTATGGGTCAACCGAGAAATTATTTTTGATCGCTTTGAGACCACTTTTCGAATCAGAGCAAATAATGCATTACAAATTCCTTGCGATTCCTTTATAATGCTCAATGATCCTCTGATTGCATGAAGTTCAGCTGTTTATACGCTAGCCTCATTCAATGGAGACCAGCTAAGGTTATACCCATCAGCAATATCCCAGACCCTACACCAATTTCATTTTTAGACCCATCGGTATAAAAAACTTTATAATTGGGATAGTTATTTAAAATTCGCAAGAATTCTGCCTTGATCATCAGAGAAGGTCTTTCTCTTTTGGTCAATAAGGCCAGATCTTCGATAATTGTAGCAGTAGGTAATGACCACGGTGGAATATCTAGCAATTTACAACCTTCAACCGCCGGCAAGGTATTCCCTCCTAATCTCAACATTTCGGTACCGCCGATTCCCAAACGTCTCGTCCTAGTTCTTAGGAACGAATACATATCTTGGTAAAGGTGATAAAGATGGAAAGGCTTAGACCAAAGTCAAGCAACAAACTTAAGAATTGCCTCCTTCCTGAAAAGATCCGGAGGAAGGACACCGGCATCATTGTAGAGACTATATAAAGGGCTTGTTCTAAACGCCCCTGTTGCATTATAATTTCAAATACTCCTAAGCAGTAGTTAGGTGTTACCGAATAAAGGTCGAGATAGAAAAGTTTGCCAACTAACTCTCTCCGTGCGTAGTTTACTTACTGCCACGGGCTAATTGCTGTTGGAAATTATTCAATTTTGTTAACGAACTTAGTTCAGAACAATATTCGGTTCTGAGTATGTCAGCCTCATTTAAAATTCCCCTTATGACATAGGCCTGGGCATGGTTCAAACACGGGAACGTTTAGTAGTCGAACTCTATGGAACGGATATTTATAGTAACTTATTTGGCCTGTGGTAATAATTATAATAATAATTAGTGAGAAGTTGTTAGGATGGCAAACAACATTTCTGGCCCCATGCGTGTTTTCCTTCCTTTCTGGTCGTTCACGCGTATTTTTCAACCTGCAGCCATTTGCGACACGATCTGTTATTGACTCTCCATTTTTGTATGAAGACTAAGTCAGTATCCTAAAATACTAGCCTCTCATTTGTACCTCTGGTTGATAACTACAGAATGGAACCTTGATGCTGTAGTTATCAACCAGAGGCAGAAATGAGAGGCTAGCTATATAGCTNTATATATATATATATAACGATAAAATTTGAAAATACCGTAAAAATAGAGGGAAGGGTAAAGAAAAAGAGGAGAAGCGCCAGATTGGATCGTGCTTTGAAAGGGAAAATTTGGAAGCAGACAGAAGATTGAACAAAGAATAACGAAGATAAAAAGAAGCCAAAAGAAGAAAGGAAGGGCCATCAATATTTGCCTCCCCTCAAAAACAGGTATTTTTGTTGTTTTGTTTTATGCGTTTATGTATAGTGCTAGAGTCAGAATATGTTATTATTTTCTTTGGAAAATTAGAATAGATACTAAGTTAGCTCGATTCCATTTTTAAAGGGTCTTTTTATGTTAAATTTTTCCAATTTTGTATTATTGGCAAGGTTTTAAATTTATTTTTCATTTTTAATAAATTGCTAGTTTTTCCAAAAGAGCATTTAATATCATTTGACCACCAGTTCCTTTTTCCTTTGAATTCTTTCTTTCAGTGTTAAACCTGTTTGTACATACCACGAGAGATAATTAACGGCATAAACAAAATAAATATAACCTGTCAACGATCCTTTTCTGGTCTTTGTAGAGAGTTTAGACAAAAGTGTATTAAGGAAGAAATATGTACATTACTCTTATTATAAGCCGAATATGTATTCTCCAGATCTGGAAAGTCATCTCTCTATTGGAGCAAATTAAATCTCTTTGAAGTGAAAATATCAGAATATAAAGTGTTTGCCCGATCATTAGGTTTATGACTACCAGAGCAATATAAGTAGTGTTGAGGTTGGAGCAGTTATCATCGGAATACTTCAATTTGCACATTTTTGACCGCCTCCATAGCCTAAAAATTTACCCATTCGCGGGCTGAAATGTAATTTGTGGTAAGTACATAGAAACACTTTGTCAGGGGAGGGGAATTATGTAATTCTGTTTTTATGCCAATCGCTTCTTATAAGGGATTATACTTAAATGTGTGGTTGGGGTACGATTGGGCACTATGCGTCTCTAATAGCCTCTAATACCCAACTCCGACTTTCCACCTTCATGAAGCTTACGCGGGTGTACCCTGTTAATTTAACAAAGGGAAAGAGGGGTATGAAGGGACAGGAGCTGGACCTGATACCTCCTAATCCCAAATCCGATACGAGCCAAGGAATGGCTCAAGGCAACGGTGCCTACCATCCACCCGTGGGAAGGGGCAAACCTTAGGGTAGGCCCTTACAGAGAAATTATAAAAACCACTTGGGTGGCTATGTGGGTGCCGGATCCTGACCTTCTGGGCACTACAGATACTACCACCATTCTTGGGCTGATGGAATCCCAAAACCCAGGTATCAATACCGGGAAATGGAGAGTCATCAGCCAGATGACAGAAGATAAAAGTCTAATCCTGGTGGTTGATATCGATGATGTATCTTTTGATGCTCTAAGCAAGGCCAACCTAAAACTCTACCTTGGCTTTGCAATGGTAACCCTAAGGGTCATCAAGAAAGCAACAATGACTGATGCTGAGGGTGCTTCAAGCAAACCTCCAGCACAGTAAGGCTGCAACGCTTACTCTTTGTCGTGTGGTCAAGGAGAAAAACATCGATATAGCCCTTATCCAAGAACCCTGGCTAATAAAAGGCAGAGTAGCTGGGCTGGGAGATAAGGGAAGAAAAATCATATATGACCACATGCAACAAAACGTAAGAACATGCATTTAATTAAAAATGAACTACAAGTCTAATCACTTACGAGCTCTGTTCCAGGGACAAAACAGTAATTAGGCTAAATACATGAAGGAAGGAGTGAAGATAGACATGATGATGGCCTCAACCTATATGCCTTAGGAAACCGAGGATCTGGTGCAATACTGCAGGCATAGATACCTACAGTTGATCATTGGAGTTGACGCTAACTCACACAATGAGGTATGGAACAGCACAAACACTAACAAAAGAGATGAGAAGCTTTTAGAATTTTTAATAACTAACGACCGCAATATTATTAACAGAGGCTCTGAACCGATTTTTGTAACTAGCAGACGTCAAGAAGTTATTGATATTACTTTTGCTACCCGCTGTCTTTCAAATCGGATAGTGAATTGGGCGGTCTCTGAGGAGATATCTAACTCAGACCCCCGACACATATACATGGAAATCACACAAGTTGATAAGACATGTAATGTGGGTCAGAACCCCCGAAACACAAACTGGAGGAAATACAGCGGGTTGCTGGAGAGAAATACACTTACTGCAATGGATAAAATCAAAAGCACCACGATATTGAGCTAACTTCTACATAAATACAAGAAGCTATAATAAACTCATATCAGGAAGTCTGTCCACAAATCACGTACAACAATAAGAAGAAAATTTGCTGGTGGAATGACAACCTGGCGGCACTAAGAAAGAAAACTCGCAAACTCTGGAATAAAGAGAAAATACGGGGAATACTGAAGAATATAGTAATACCCTAACAGAATACAATAGGGAGATTAATAAGGCGATGGTGTGGTTGAGATGGGAGGTTGGTGTCCGAGTGGATCGAGGTCACCATAGCTCAAGTGGTAGAGCAGCGGCGTATCATGCCGAAGATCGTGGGTTCGAATCCCGCTCGTGTCATTGACTTTTTTATCTCAACTGAAATTATTATAAGCTTAGTCAGTGAGTGCATCCAAAATCTCCAAAACCTGGGGAAACACAACAACCTGATAGCTTGGGTGCCAGGGCACAGGGGAATTTTGGGTAACGAGAAAGCAGACAGACTGGCCAGAGGAGGATCTACAAGACCATACATAGGCCCCGAAACTATTCTTGGGATAACAAAAACAAATATAGAATCCTCCATCGCAGAATGGATCCAAACAAAACAATAGGAGAAGTGGATAAACTCTAGCGGTGCTATACATAGTAAACTTATGATGAAACAACCCTCACCAAGACTGGAAAAAGAACTGCTGCAATTGGAGAGGGCCAAACTCAGAGTAGTGGCAGGACTACTAACCGGTCACTGGCATCTGAGAAAACATCTACACAACATGGGTATATACAAGGATGATCCCATTTGCTGATTATGTAATGAGGAGGAGAAAACAGCCACTCATATCATCAACAGCTCAATGGAGATTTAACCTAACGTACGGAAAAATCTTAGGGAATCAAATTGCAGCAGCAACAGTCAATAACCTGATACTTCTAAGAAGAAGGATTGAGTCTATTGCACTGAACTAAGGAACTAGGAAGGTACAATAAGTCAGAAGGCTGCAGAGCCTGGAGAGTGCAAACCCCGCTTCCTAGTATCCTTCTTCACCATACCATATCAAATGTGTGGTTGAGGTATTGAATATTCCCTTGATTAGATTCAATATATTCTCCTTCGTCTCCATAGCCCCGCTAAGTCAAATGGGGAAAATTTACATTTACTCGGTTGGTAAGCAGGTTTCGGATAAAACATTTCTATTTAGTGTGTTTAACACATGTTCTAAATTACTTTTTGGAGGAAAAGAGATCGAACTTCCGCTGAAAGAATTTCAGATCTAGGTTACTTGAGAGACCAAACTAATATAACACCACAAGAATAACAAAAAATGAAAAAGGTGTTTTTGTAAACTACCTCATTCTTGACCTCTCTTCACGACTTCAACAAATTAGGTTATATTGAAGTTAAGTAATCGCTCGAAGAAGACTTTTTAAAAAAAGAAGAAACTTTATTGTCAAAACTGTACAATGTTTAATTTTAAACCGAAAGAGTGACGAGCAGAAGGCTATCGTAAGAGTAAGGCAAGGATATTTGGGGATTAGGGTTTTTATACTAGTTTGAAGAAATGCTGGTTAAGATGATGGGCGGCCGTCTGGACCCGCCAGACTTTGCTGACGTGTTGGTCTGAGGGGCGTTTGGTTATTCCTAACTTTGATTATGAACTGTAACACAGTGAGAACCGGATCCAGTGCGGCCCAGATAGTGGATGACCACACAGCGCGGATAAACCATCACACGCAACATGCGAATATTCCTGGTAAAAATTACCGTGCTAATAGCATAAAAGTGAACCGTGATGGTTGTTCAAGCCCAGGCACCCAAGTTCATCTCTCTATTATTTTTTAACAACATAAATACTTTAGAATAATCAAAGAATTTATGCCAAAATTAATAGTTTATCAGTTTGTCCAATAAAAAAAAAAGTTTGTAATAATTTTTTACCCAGAATAACATTTTACTCAAACCGGGTCAGATTTGAAATCAGTTGTTAGTATGATGTATGTTGTGTTGTATGTGATGTATGTATTCCTGCAATCTAGAGTGAGATAGAACAGTGGAAGTCAGACGTTGAAAAGGGTTGTGGGTAGCCTGTCCGGATCCGGGGGTTTTTGGAAGACTTATTCTTCCCAAAGAGATCAAGTATTCGTGTGATTTCTTCTTTATTTATAAACTGACTCTATCTGTATTCACTAACACAAGCTGCGATTCCCCGATATCTCCATTGATTTTGTCAAGTCGGGATGTAAAAACGATAGTCGGAGTTATCTCTAAATAATTTCTTCATTGCCTTCTTCAGAGTTAATGAATCTTTTCTGTTTTTCTAACAAATAACTGTATTAGTAATAATGATAATACAGTAATAACTGTACTATTATACAAAATTGACTAATCCTCCAGGAATGAAATTGATATCGAATTGAAATCTTAATCAAATACGTGTGTTTTTCATATAAAAACAGCAGAATACAAATACACCACAATTTCATGCCAAACCAATATGACACCACAAGAATCGCACCACATATTATGAGTATGAAATACTTGGTTCAAAATTTTTATTTACATCTATACTGTATTTTTTTCCAATTACAATGTTTTGCAATTCATGCACGTCTTGAAGATGACCTGCATAAAAAATCGAAATGTCGGCAAAACAATTAAGAAGGTGTTTTTCTAAACTAATTCATTTTTGACCGCTCCTCACGACTCCAAAAAATCTTAATCAAACATTTGTATTAGTTGATGGCAAACTAACCTCAATTACAACACGAATAATCTACGGACTATAGTATTTTTTAATAAAAAATCTGATAATTATCATATTTCATAAGTACAGAGGCTCAAAGGATCAGTATAACCAGCCTAATAGTTTCATTAATGATAATCTATGCTGATGATGAAACCATACGTACCTACTCACGGTGGGATGTTATTTTCAATGTTAAACTTTTAGACGAGTATTTTGTATTGAATAATCTCAAAAAATATATCAAATTACTTTAGTTCCTATTTAGGAAGCAGTCAATATTGACTTTTGACAAAAATGGAGTTTGAAGATCCCATTGAAGACTCCAAGCCGTTTTCGTACTTAGGGGCCAAATTACAATTTTCAAATTAAAGTCAACCTTTTCCAATTTAAATTTTTCCCTTTTGGAAAAACTATTCACCTTTTACGAAATTAAATTCTTCTTTTTATAAATCTAATTCACCCTTTAGCTAATCAAATTCACCCTTTAGTAAGTTAAATTTACTTTTTTATTAAGCAAATTTGCCCTTTTGCAAATTAAATTCATCGTTTTGCAAACCAAAAACACTTTTTTTACAAACCAAATTTACCCTTTTGCAAATTAAATTTCACCATTTTCCAAGTCTAATTAACGTTTTACAAATTAAATTATTCCTTTTTCAAATCAAATTCACTATATTACAAATCAAATTGGCCGTTTTGCAAATTAAATTCTTCCTTTCTCAAATCACATTCAATATTTTGCATTGCTAGTTAACACTTTTGCATATTAAGTTACTCTTTTTACAAATCCAATTCACCCTTTTGTTAATTAAATTGACTTTTGTAAATGAAATTCACGCTTTTACAAACCAAAATCGCCATTCACTGGGGGAAATATGCAAACACCTCAAAAGATGCATACTGGCATAAGCTCATCAACAATATTACATCCTTATTTTACCATTGCTAAAAGGCTCTCTTTGAGTGAAGAGCCATTTGAGCTATCGTTGGGTGAAGGAGAGTTAACTCACTCTTAGGTGGCAACCCCTCCAGGATTATTATTTACTCCCGCAGCAGAAACAAACATGTTACAAAACCATTAATAGAGACCTTAGATCCTGAAGGCCAAATGCTGACGGAGTCTGTGGTGGTGGTTACCACGGGCTCTGTAAGTCAGCAATCCTCCAACAGCAGTGTGAACGGTGGCACCGCTGTTAGAGGAACACCGTGACTGGAAAATGTGTCACGACAGTACGCGATTTGTGGAAGCTCACCTCCTCAAAGAAGAAGAAAGCGGACACTGGCTCATCCAAGGGTAGAAACCTGGAACCGCACATCTACAGTGTGACCGTCCAGAAGAGAAGATAAAAGGAAGAATGGAAGAAAAAGCGAAAGAAACATGAAAACACAATAAAAGAAATATAAAAGAATAATACTTATCACTTGGACATGGACTGTTCGCTAATATCTTGTCCTATGTGACAAGATATCGTTACACGGTGGGAAGGGGGAATTTCACATATACATGCCCGTTTCTTATGTTTAATGAAATATCGAAATTATGCAGGCCGACCAACGTTAATAAAAACCTGGTAGGGAAACTAATTTTTGGGTTGAGGAGAAAAAGACGTCGAGGTAATTACAAGAGTTCCGACGCTGGCTGGTCATGAGGTCTTGGTAGTGCTACATAAGAGGTTAAACAGCTTGTATTATGACAATGAACTGATTATTTTTATTATTATTAGTTTTATTTTTTTTTATTATTTACCCCCAATTTTTATGCAAACAAAATTAAGAAGAAAAAGCAGTGTCACAAGGGGACTTGAACGCACGACCCCAGGCTCGCTACCACTTGAGCTATCGTAACTTGGGCCCACGATTCCTCCTCTCATCCGACTATTATTTAAATTTTCCCCTTTGCCGCCAATATTCAAACATCGTAACATTATTGAGTTTCATAACGACATCGTTTTAGCAAATGGGAAGTTTGATGTAAGTGTAACATCCTGTAATTATAATTATTTTTAGCAGTTATCAGTTTTATTATTTTTTCTCAGTTTTTATGCAAAGAAAGACCCTTCTTGGCCATACTCTTTCTTCTCAACCGTCTTTGTATAAAAATTCGATTAAAGAATTGATACAATGGTGGAAGAATAAATCTACACAAGATGTAGTCCTTACTACCCCGTTCTGTACAAAGGACCTTTATCCCTGCTCTGCGTATTTTGGTTGTTTGAGGCAGGCCGACGTTAAGTCTATGAAATTTCACCTGTTAGATTTTCATTTTTCATTATACTTAAATACACTCATGTTACTTCTAAAAACCTGAAAGAATTGTCCCATGAATCGAGACAATTCTCAACTCAAGGTAACGCCGAATGCAATTTCTCCAAATGTATTCAAGATGTTTGGAAAAGATGGCGGCTGGACTATCTACACCATCTCCAACAACGGCCAAGAGGCCAACGTCAATGAAGAGACCTTAGTTCTTGCCCGAGAACCAATGTTGCTGAATTGGCTCATTGGGCGAATCAACAATGTATGCTCGGAAAGGATAGTTAGGGATAGTCTATTCCTCGTGGTCAAGGTCCCAAACGCAGGGTAAAATTGGTTCAACTAGTTCTCAAATTGTCGCCTTTGTTCCGAAGGAGAACCTGATGTTAAAAGCCAAATTTAATTGTTAAATTTGGTGGGTGGTAAGTTTTGGCCAAAAAGGTGAGTAATTAGTTTGGGATTTCATATGTTGTACGAGAACAAGGTAACCCTTATTTGGATACCAGCACATAAAGGATACTATGGTAATGAAAAGGCGGATAGCCTGGCCAAAGAAGGTTCTAATACTGCGTTTGTCGGGCCACAACCGGTATTACCTCACTCTATGAGCACATCGAAAGAGAGTATTAATAACTGGGGCATGAAACAATTTCTTAAGGAGTGGAATTTATCCCCCGGACACAGGCAATCGAAAGAGTTTGTTAAGGTGATCAAATCAGCAGAATCGAAATGGCTATTCTCTATCTCAAGGAAGGGAATTTGGAGGCAGATAGGTATTCTGACTGGCCACTGCCCACTGAGAAGACACCTCTCCTTAATGTGTATTCTACCAGATCCCTTTTGCCGTTTTTGTGAAATAAAAGAAGAAACGGCAAGGCATTACCTCACACAGTGTGATAGGTATGATACGACAAGATTTGAAATCTTTGAAGGAGCGGACATCACCAAATCCCTTCCCGAGATCAAATGATCCAAAATCTTGGGGTTTGTGAACAAGTCCAAGGGATTTATGCAACACACGTGAGCCGATCAAGTCCCGGACCTTTTAGGGATGGGGTACGAGTCTACCTAGGAATTTAACCACTCGGGTGTTGGTCGCCCACCCTGCGTAATATATATATATATATATATATATATATATATATATATATATACCTTTGACCCATCCCATTGTACAACATATATATATATATATTGTACAATGGGTCAAATGTTTTGGTTTATGATCAGATGCTTGTCTCAATATAACTATTAACGTGTTACGTCCGTCCACTAGTGCCTGCCCGGTGTTTGATTAATTCGGATAACCTGCTGATCATGTCAGCTTTTGTCGTCTGCCATAAGCGAAACAGAAGGCACCTAACCTCCACACGAGACAGAAGAGAAGAGGCGGACAACGCTCCAATAGTTAATGACGTCCCCTTCCGGGTATACTGGCCGGACATTTAAGTTCTCCACTGAAAGACAAATGAAACACTTTGAGTCTTAAACCTTCTGATTAATTATGAGATCATAAATTCAAAAATTAATTAATGCATTTTGCAAAGCTATTTGGTCACTGTACAATAATTATAAACAAACTCGTATAATTATGCTTTTCTTTCTTGCTTTGTTTTTCACGATCCAACCAGCCAGTGAAATATTTTAAACTCCGTTGTATAGGCACGTACTGCCTATAATAATAGATCAATTTAAATAAATAAAAACTACTTAAAACTAGTAATGAATTTTTCTAGTAATTCAATTATATACTTTTGCTTCGCATTTGACATGAAAAAAAGGTCTGAATAGTAAAACGCATAAATTTATCTAGTAATTGAGTCTTTTCCGTCGTTTCAGAACATTGTTGGCCCCTGGAATTCTAGCGGGTACCCTTTGCAAAGTCATAAACTCGCTGCACAGGGCAACCCCGGGCTGTTTTACTCTCATCCTCTGACCTACTTAACGCCAACCCCTTCTCTTATTTGCACTTTGCCCGCGCCCTGCTCTTCAATGCTTTCAATAATTCCAGATGCTATATTTTCCCTTTTAGCTGAAACCAGCCACCATACACCAGAAAAAAGGATTGCTCTTATTATTATTTTCATATGGAAATTGCTTCATCCATATAAAAATAAATAAAAGGTGCAAAATGGAAATTATTTATCTTTTACGGGGTATTTCAAATACAACGTTAAATGAACCCTCGGGGTTCCGAAAAAAAAACCTAAACCGTTGCGGCAACCGACACCTCGTTATCTAGCTATTTATTATTATTTTTTTAATTATGAAAAGTTAAAAGTACCCTCTGTAGTACGTTTATCCGCGTACTATACATACATGTATATATGTATATATACATATATATGTACTATATATATATATAGTGAGTGTGTGAGAGAGAGAGTGAGATTTTGTTTATTGCAGATAATTGTACTGTTGTATATACTAAATTTGGTGATGGATGTTTTAACGTAATGTACTTATAGGCGTGAATGTGTGTTTAATACAAGTGTGTGGATGGCGGAATATCAAGAACTTCATTGACCCTCAAACAGACTAGTTATTGTAAGTATAGTTGCCTATTTGCTTGATAAAGGGTTATGGAAGAATATCAACTACTCCATCACCGTACTTGAGATAAAGGTAAATAAGACAGAACGAGACTGAAATAACTTTTTTGTCGATAGCCCCTTGAGTCTAACTTCGACGTGGTACGGATTAGACCGAGGATTGACCTTGGTCAACCAAAACATCAGAGTGAATTGCCACGAGAAGTCACAGGCTCGGTTCTGCGCATACATGTATATAATTGCTTATATGGGCAGAATTGTGCCTTTATAAATAAAAAGTATCCAATTTGTGCTCAAATAATCTGCACACTGCAGTACATCCCAGAATCTATATGGTGAAAGTATTAAAAAATTAATAGTATTCATAATTTCACTAATTTCGTGGTCCGCTTGACCAATTAAACATTACAATTAATTAAGGTTTTTAGTTGAGATGACAAAAAGTTAATGGCACGAGAGGGATTCGAACCCACGACCTTCGGCTCGATACGCCGCTGCTCTACCACCTGAGCTATCGTGACCTCGATCCACTCGGACATCAACTCCCTATCTCAACCCCACCTTATGAGTTTTCCCTCCTTTTGCCATTTTTCAATGGCAATTAATTAGTAGTATTCATAATGATTGTCTTGGTTTTCCTAATCTATACAAATAACCTACCGTGCTAATAATTTATGAAAACAATTTCTTCGTGTTGCGATAACAGTATTATTTAACTAGGCGAATTGCACAATTGCATTTTTAATTGGAGGACTGAACGCAGCAATGACTAACAGGCTTAATAGAAACATAGTGTGTGTCATACATCGGCGGTCTATCGGAATAAAACACTAGCGGCTTGTTAATTCCCGTTTAGAGAGCAGGCCATTAATTACTATACTTTTAATTTTTGAAATGAGGGAAGAGTACTATTAATAATGTTTTTAATATGTACGCCTCTCCAGATGGCCCCACTACGCCTTTAATAGAGACATTACTAAATTATTTGTTTACTGTTATGATCAAACTTCGTTAAGTTTGTATCAGCATGCAAGAGGTCCTCAGAAAGTTTAACTAATGGTCCACATTCCGACAATGGATACAATTCTCTCAGTTCAAAATCCTCAACGACCCATTCTGCAAACCTAGGAATTCGTGGAGAATCTGATTAAACACGTTCTAAAATTGCAGCTCACTAGTAACCCAAATGGACTACATTTACACAAGGAATCACTCTCAGGACATAACCGCATGAGGATGCAGAAGTCTTCCTTAGGGGGAAAAATATTTAATTTACGAGGCGATGAATTTAAAACACTTTGCCTTGGATACTGGTTCACCTGGCGATACCTATTCTTACACGGAGACACCTGGTACGACTGGTCACATCAAGTTGCAAGTCTTCAACCCTCCTGGAAGACCTGCAGCACTCTTTGTCCTTCTTAACCTCCTGCATGGAAAAGCGACCGTAAGTGTGACCATTGTGACTCAGCGTACCAAACACGGTCAAGTTTCTAGAGCTGCCGACGTCAAATGGCGACCGTGACAGAACCATTTGTCGACCGACGGACAATTTGCGGAAGGATGCCCAAGTTTCCCGAACCGATGACGTCTTTAGTTTTGAATAATATTTTTATATTTATTTAATAAGTATGCTAAAAGTATACAAAGTTAAATTTCACCTCAAATTTGAAGTTGATTTACTTTACGATAAAGTAAATACAAGATATAACGATAAGCCCGAAGGGGTAAATGCTTAATAAGCCAGTTTCCAGTACAACTGAGAGAAATAGCTCCCTGTGGACCTGCTTACGCCATATTGGAGGTGAATGTTTGAGGTCAGTTAGTTTAGTGCACCTGCGGGAATGTGTAGTTATTTTATTTATTTATTGTTTTTTTACAGGAATCTTTTTATTAGAATATCATATTTACAAAGTTGGGCAGCAGGTCATAAAATGATTTTATAATCTAAATTTGACCTACCTTTTCAGATTATTTTGATCATCGTTTTGCGAGCCCTACTATTGTATACTTGCCGTTCAATTTATTGTTGACATTCATGTGACATTAAATCGGTTTATTGATAAACTCGACTACATACCGCCGAGACAAGGTCATGGCTGTTATTAGGTCAAATATCATTTTTCTGTTTGTCAACTGTGAAATACCTGTTAAAATCAAAATTTCAGCACAAAGCATTTTATATGATTTATTTGCGTCGTGCACAAAGTCATTTCTTACACATTTGTTTATAAAATAAAAAAATGATTAATTTGGTCAAAGAATGTTACCAATTTTTTTAAATTTCCATTTTATGATTTGAGTTACAAATTGAGTTCTGGGGTTAGTTGACATAATTTTTTCGTGCGAGGTTAGTCTGCGATTTGTAAATAAAAAGGCTTCAGTTTTGTCTGTGTTAACAATCAGTCACCATCAACTGCAGAACCGATTCACCACACTAGGCTTAGGCTGAGGTTTTACTATAGAACTAGGTAACTGTTCATGATAAACAGAACAGAGATCATCTGCATATCTATCTTTAGTTAGCTAGTTGCATCAGACTGAGGATACTTAAGGTCTGGACTCAACCCCAAGTGGATATCTTATGGACCTCATATTGCAATGCCAGCCAAGTTCAGAAGTTCTCTAATAAGAGTACGTCCATACTTTAAAAAGGCAGCAATAGCTTTCAACCACCCCATAGAGAAGATTCTCAACATCCGGCTTCGGTCGACCGGTGCCCTCCAGCTATAATACAAGTTGTTCTCAAACCACGAGTCTAACCTCAATTGGGGGCTACATGGAGTCACATCTTTCCCTCGTTTTATTTTAAGTTGAGATTGAGCGCCCATCCGGGAGTTCCTAAGAACCTTCTACTTTTTGCATGCCTGAGGGTTACGGCGGGTTCACTAACCCAGGATGCCTCTGCCAAAGTAGAGGGAGTAAGGGAAGGTAAGAGGTGCTTCCATCATTGGTTACCCCTAGACTCCAGAGCTGAGGATTTTTCTAGGGCCATAGGGAAGGAACATTATTATTATATACTTAGTTTAGGTAGGTTGTCAAGGTAGAAACAGATGAGTGTTGGACACAGAATTGGGAACGCCATCAGATATGTTATGAAGGGGAGACAACTCATTACGAGAAAACACCCTGAAGCCTGTCCTGTATGTAGGAATCTATCATTATTACGATGTAGGCAGGGATTTTTTTTTCGATTAGTCTGCGTCAGACAGTATAAAATGCGTTTTCTGTACCTAGGAACACCATACTCTTATAATTGATAACATTGAAATGGTGCTTGATATGGTCTGCAACCCGCGAAAGATGTGCTGTTGTGTTTAAGCTGTAACTAACTTTTTTTAATGAAGTTGAGTATAGTTAATTAAAATCTCAGGATTGTGAATTTATTTATTTAAAGAAACGACCTTGTAGGAAGCTGTTTTTTTGTATTAAACAACAGCTGATTTGCAAGTAATAAAACTAGTTCATGAGATTCCGAGCTTTCAAAACAGTTCAAATATTTTAAGTTGGGAATCATATTTTGATTAGATGTATTGTATTTTATTTATATTCTGTGCCAACAACTACCTTTCCAACTAAAGCATCCCCTACTGCAAGAACAATTTGTGTTGAACTTTATATAGAATAAATTGATCGTCATCGGGAAAAATCCGAATATAAAAATTGTTTCTCCTAAAAAGATGTACTTTTCATATTTTGGTACACTTTGCTCCAATACCTCTACATCATATTCAAACGATTCTTTGTTCATTTTGAGGGCAATAATAGGCATAAAATCATAACGAGTGGAAATTTCAAAAACCTCCCAGGAAGGGAAACATAAATTTTTATACAGAATGAAAATTTGTAATTATTTGTCACAAATAAAGTCGTTGTCAAACATTAACGATTATATATTTTCAAAAACCTTCAACTACGAACCCATAGTATACAAAATAAAATGAAACAAACAAAATTGGCTGGAATAATGATAAAATGATACCGAAAATGGTAGCTTTTGGCATTTTTTTAACGAGTAAATGACTATGTAAAATAAATGAAATGCTGTAAAATTTTAGAATTTGATAATTAAAAAGACAGTAAAGACCATTTTAAAGTGAAATAGAAATCAAAATTAAAATTCACTTAGTAGATATGTAGTTAAAAATATAAACAGTAAAATAGTAGACTTTCGTCCTAAAAAACTGTTGCTAACCTTATATATGGAAAAATCTCATTTAAAATTTATATTTAAACGTAAAGGTTTAAAACTTAAAAACTAACTTCATGGCTGTAAATTTCCACTCAGTGAATATTATGTAATTTTTATAATAATAAACGTTTTACATTGGCCTGCGGAATATAATTGTTAGGTCATTCGACTCGTATTTTATGCGGTAGTGGTTCTAGATTCGAATCCCAGCATAGACCATGAAATTTTACTTCAGATTTATATTTTTTTAAAGTTTTGTAAAATGTCAGCAAAATGAAGAAATTGAAAGACCAGATATTTTTATTAATTAATAATAACACTGTACGAATCCTAAACAAATTCATTTGAATTAAAAACAATAAAGATAAAGTTTTGGTCCATTCAAAGTATATCCAAATATATAAATATATCGGTTAATTTACGATATATTCATAAAACAAGTTACTACAAAAATAGGAGTACAAGTATAAAAATTACTTGGTCTAAGTAAATTCGTGTCCAAATATTACACAAAAATAAAGCCAGAAAATTTTTAAATTTAACGTTGGTGGGTGTTGGTCTGCTAATATTGCCGAGATTCCAACCCAGAACCGTTCACGTGACATACATCATCATAGTAGTTTATTTTGATGAAACAATTTTGACTTGAAGACACTCAAAAGATGATTGTTCATTTAAATCTGTTGATCGAGTATTCAGTGCCTAATGGAACATGAGTTTCCTTTCAGGCAACAGTTCCCAGCAAATTGATGCCCATCCAATATGACCAAATACATTCTCTCTGTATGAAGTAGATAAAGATTGGGCACCCCTGGCGAGCTGATCAAAAATGTTGACTCAATTTACGTGATGAACGTAAAAAATGAGCGGATTATTGGATACTGTTGCAGTCCTTGGCAATGTCGAAATTGAGTCAGTCTTCAAGGAAGTTTGAGATCTACCGTAAAAACTTAAATATGTCAATCTGTAGACATATTTAAGATTGCTTTGCCTTGGTGATAGCCTTAATGAAGGTTGAAAGTTTGGCAGTAACAACTGACTTTGCTTTCTTCTTCGAGACCATACCTGGATCCAGAGTTTTCGTGAACGTATAAGTTAGGTCAGAGAAATTTCATACTAATACATAATAGGGGTATTCACGATCTTTGAGTTAATTCTGTTAAGTCCTGTTAGATCGAGAAAAATGATGACGTAGACTTGTGAGAATCGGCTAGTTATTATATTGCTCGACCTAACAGGCCAGGGCTAATGTTAGATGTTAGGTTGAAAATGTAGTCACATTGCTATCCGTTAGGGCGTAGGTAAACCATGAATCTAACAGCTGTTTTTGTTTATATAATAAACATTAATATTAATACGCATTAATTAAATCAGAGCAATTCATTTCTTTTGTTAATTTCTGACCTGTTCTTATACTCTCATTCATAGTAGATACATCCATAAAGTGGTAGGCTGTTAGAAGTTAGGTTTGTAGGCACGAAGTAAAACGTGTCATTTGTTAGCAATTTTCAAGGTCGTAGCATTTTGAATGAAAGAATTGATTAATTTTCCTTTTCCAACATCTTACAATTTAACACAAAAGAAAACCAAAACGAACAACAACAAACCTTCAAGGACTGTTATAGCTTTATTCTTGGTTCTACCAGTCGCCACGTGCAGCATTGCGGAAAATGAACGTTTAGCCTGCTAAGAAAAGAAGGGGACATTCAAGATCTTACTGGACATTTCTCTATTCGAGTTAACATGAGTTAACAACTTACAAACATGGTGAATACCCCTCATATTTTGATCTCTAACTCGAATCCTAGCCACTTAACTCCAACATTCAAGAACACCTTGAGCTTATCGTCTGGTGTAAGACTTAATGAAGAAAAATGTACTCAGTGTCCTTCATACTGAAAAAACAGAACTCTTTTTATTTCCCTCCACTGTACATAAATAAAAAAGAGATAACAATTTCCATGCAAGTCAAGTACTTACGACTAACTAACCGAGACCCGGACTTATGTGCAATCCCCACACAAGACTTAAGAGTCAACTTAATAGGAGATTTGAACAACTACGAAGACATCTAGGACCGAAATCCGTGTTGGCCGTCAACACTGAAATAACCCTATGCAAGACTTTACTGCGACAACTTAGAGTAGTACTATTTGGTTCTGCCAAACTATCCATCATCCAATCTTTCTAACCAAAATTCGTCAGATAAATCATCAAAGGTCCTTACTACCTCCTTAACCTCACTATCCACAACGACCTGAACATTCCTTTTGTCAACGAACTGAACCGTTCCCGATAGCAAATGTTTAATACCAACCTCTCGATCAATAATTATTACCCTGTCGCTCAAGCCGTCTCTAAGATCCCAAAGAGATCCGTTCAAGAGGACCTACCACGTCGCCATAAGCGACGATGGCCTCGAGATTTCCCTGCCCCTTTCCAGTTTTAGAAAAAAACGATGGATACCCCTAGTAAGTTGAATGATGTTATGTATAGTGGAGAAAAGCAGGGTTGCATTCTCAGCCCAGTTTTATTTGCTATATTTTTAGAATTGCTAGTATTGGCTGGATTTTCATGACATGTGTCCTCCGGGAGCAGCATTAGTGTTAGTGTTGTGATTACATTTGTAATATGTACTGATTGATGTAATATGTAGGGGCAAATGAAATAATGAAAAAAAACGGCAATACAGTTACTTTTCTTTAGTACTTTAGTAATTTTATACATGGTTACTAAGGTTAATATCTTGACGGAATTTATGTAGTAAAATGTTTAGCCGCTTAAAATTTTATCAAGTGTAAGTGAACTCTCATGAGTTCAATAGGCTTAGTTGTGTTAATTCTAACCACCCTAAAAATTCATTTTTGGAACCACAATAAGTTCCATTTGAAACACATCGAATGTTCCGAATATGACATTGAACGTTTTGTGTTTCAGTTTTGTTAACGATATAAAGTTCTCTATTCCAATAAAAGTATTTTCGAACAGTTATAATATTGGAAGATCAATTTTATAAATATGGGCCAACTTTTTATTTTATAAATATTTTTATTAAACATTAAACCTTCTATTCAATCACCTGTTTGATGAGACAAATGAAAGTGCACCCCAGAAAAAACTCACCTGAAAACATAATAAACTACTTCATAATCTTGTAATATATTTTTCATAAATTATAAATTATTTTAAAAAAATATTATAAAATAATTATACGTTTTATGGCAATTAGATAGTCAGCTAGTTGTATTAAATTGACCATTGTGGTCAACCAAATTAGTAGATATTGTTTCATAAGTTATCTAAAGTTCATATTAAACCAAATATCCAAAAGCTAGAGGAAAATTCATTTTCGACTTAAAAATAATTGCAATTTTTTAAAGATTGCAAAAAAACTTTATTTTCCTGTAATTAATGTTTTGTTCGATTGGCGAGATTATGCAAAAAAATATTGTTTAAATTATTCATCAATGTCGAGTATTTTTTGGAAAAAAACATGGATGAGCCAAGCAGGTGAAATAATGTTATGTGCAATGGGTAAGGCAGGGTTGCATTCTCAGTTCAGTTTTATTTCCTATTTTTTTATAAGATCAGGGATGTGGTAATAAAGGCCCAAATTTATCCACATGACATTGTCATTGCATATGACAGTATTGTCGCCCTCCTTAGACATTTGAGGAATACTGAAACTATAAAATCTTTCAGTACATCGAGGTAAATCCAAGGTTATAGTTTTTCTAAGGGGTGGAAGGTCATCCGGTTATAAACCGATTTTGAACTTATTTTTGTCCCAAAACGTTATCCTATCATCTAAATCAGAAAGTTTCTAGCTTGGAAATTTGCTGTCGAATTTGTATGATTGAGTAGGATTTGATTTGTATAAGCCCAAATCTACACACATCTACAGAGTTGCCTATTCTTGTATCTTGTAGTCCACCGGCAATTCCAGGTTTTGTAATTTACAGTAAATTACTGGCAGGGCTGGAGAATCACCCAGCTAGGATGATGGCAGTCCGGAATCAGACTTCGGTTTTGTCGGTCTAGCCAGCGATGTTGGGCTCTGGGTTCTCTCAACCCCTAAATCAATTCACCACCCAACTCATGCAGTTTCTAAATCCAAACCCATTCACATTCTCACTCATTCTTAAATCCATTATTTCCTATTTACATAGCTTTCAGTCAATTAGAATGGTGGAGTACTCCATCAATATTCCTCCATCAGCCCTCTTACAATACACGTTCAGACCTATAAATATATGCACTCTCAATATACATTACGTACACAAAACTGTCAGTACTATATACAATAAACCAAGCATAATTCTTCCAAGCATCCTAACAGGAGACCCAAAGAATCGCCGCCGTGTTCAAGCACAATTTTTTGTCCTTGTTATTACCGATTAACCATAACTTATATTGGTTACATATAAAATAATATATTGGGCGGCATTCCCACATGCTTTCCATATGGAGACAAGGAATGACACCCCTACATTCTTTGGTACACATTGAGTAAAGTTTTCTCCATGTCAGACACGTACGCGAATTTGGGCCGAAGAGTGTGTGCACTTTTGGTTCTCCGGGGGCCACGTATCAATCGTGCTCCTGACGCCTAAGCGCTTACGACCCAATCCATTGACGATGCCACTTTTTCTTTAGCTTATTTATTATTGATCGTTTGGCTCAGCGGGTCGGATCACGATAGTAAGGTCTCGAGTGTGAACCTCCCCGGATTTCGCCGCTTCGTCTGAACCTCGTATCTAGGTACCCAGACAACCACTACCGAACTCAGCATATCTACAAAGCACGATGAGACCAACCAAAAATCTGTCCCTTCGGGCTCACTACGTAATCAGGGAATCGGTGCACACGAGGTAGGATGAGTTCTTCTTTCACAAGTTCAATGGCGTACCAGATCGCATACAGCAAGGCGGTGTACAGACTGCACAATCGTTCCCGCTTCAAGACGCAAACCTTACTTTCTCCGGTATTAGACCCGTCCGTGAAGATGAAGCGAAAACATGGGGATACCCCGACTTAAGTTATGGCCATGACAGGCCAATGCATTGGTCACCAAGCTGGGCACCATGCCACTCTACATAGACTAGGTCCACACACTGGGTCAATACATAGGTCAGCATAACCCCAATGGCCGATAGTTGCTTACTTTTCCTGTGCCGTTATGGATATCGAGGTCGAGTAAATCGCTGCTGCATCGTTGTTTTTGACTAGGGAGTATAACTGTTATTTACATGTTATTGACAGAAACCTTGTTGGAAACAACAGACAATGGCCGACCAATGTTGGCCCATTGTGTGGACACGACAACTATCTACTGCGAACATTGTTTGTTTCGATCATATTGGCCTCCTTTCAGCTGTTTTGTGAGACCGCTCCCAAAGCCACTGTTCCCCAACACCATTCCAACCTTCGCTAATAAGGGGCCATCCTAATCTACTAAGTAAGTTGGGCCACTGAAGAGAGACCATAAGAATCTTGTTGGTTATGAATCAAATACCTTGATGGGGGGGGGGGTTCGCTGAAGGATCAATATCGAAGTCGAATGATATAAGAGCTACCTCTCTTTTTCAGAGCGGCTCATCGGTCGCTCAGGTAAGTGATTAGCTCTTTGATGATACTGCTTTGACCACATGCTTTGGCATAGGATTAAAAGAAAGCAGTACAAATTCGTACTAGAAACTTATTGGGCAGACGAACTTTGTAAACGATGTAATAAGTGAATAGAACGATGTAATAAGTGAATAGAACGATGTACTTGAGTTTCCAGAGCCGGCGAGTCGAATGAAGGCTTGCCTCACTTCGAGACATGATGTCTCTTACTCTGTTGAATAGTAGAGTGATGACGCATTAAACCGAATCGATGGGAGAGACATTGGAACTTTCAAGAATGGGAGATAGGTATTTCAGGATGAGGTTTTAAAGAACTTTCCCAAGTGATGGCAGTAAACTAATGTCTTTGTCTAGGATCATCTGCCTATCTAGAGGGAACTTTATCGAGGTTGATAGTAATGGCTGCGGTGTAGTGACTATTGAATACGACCAAGAATGCTGCCTTGCGGGACACCCTCCGCATGCGCTCTTTAGCATAGTGGATGGGGAAGAAAGAAACTGCATTATGTTCTTGAATGTACCTATCGGACAGAGTTTAAGACCATTTTTTGCTAAAGTTAATCGTTTCAGAATTAAATGGGTGGACTATAGAAGGTGATACAACCTATATATATACAGGGTGAATTGCTACTCGTGCTACAAACTTCTCCAGTAGATTCTTCACCCTAAAATGAACAAAAAAGTTCATATTGTCCATGGTCCGATTCTCAACCATTTCAGAGTAATTTCGCTTTTTATCGATTTTGAAAGATATCACGTCCTGGCGTCGGAAAATCGTGATATCTTTTAATCTAAACATTTCTCT